>NC_034599.1:33327696-33406185 GCF_900095145.1 Mus pahari
GATAAACAGGCTGAGAAAGAAATTAGGGAAACAACACCCTTCACAATAGTCAAAAATAATAGAAATACCTTGGTGTGACTTGAAGTAAGGAAGTGAATGACGTTTATGATAAGAACTTCAAGTCTCTGAAGAAAGAAATCGAAGAAGATCTCAGAAGATGGAAAGATCTCCCATGCTCATGGATTGGCAGGATCAATATTGTCAAAATGACTATCCAGCCAAAAGCAATCTACAGATTCAATGCAATCCCCAACAAAATTCCAACTCAATTCTTCACAGAGTTAGAAAGGGCAATTTGCAAATTCATCTGGGATAACAAAAAAACTAGGATAGCAAAAACTATTCTCAACAATAAAAGAACATCTGGTAGAATCACCTTGCCTGACCTCAAGCTATACTACAAAGCAATTGTGATGAAAAACTGCATGGTACTGGTACAGTGACAGACAGGTAGATCAGTGGAATTGAACTGAAGTACCAGAAATAAATCCACACACCTATGGTCACTTGATCATTGATGAAGGAGCTAAAACCATCCAGTTAAAAAAAGACAGCATATTCAACAAATGGTGCTGGCACAACTGGCAGTTATCATGTAGAAGTATGTTAATTGATCCATTCTTGTCTCCTTGTAATAAGGTCAAGTCTTAGTGGATCAAGGATCTCCACATAAAACCAGAGACACTAAAACTTATAGAGTAGAAAGAAGGGGAAAGCCTTGAAGATATGGGCACAGGGGAAAAATTCCTGAACAAGACAGCAATGGCTTGTGCTGTAAGATAGAGAATAAACAAGTGGGGCCTCATAAAATTGCAAAGCTTTGTAAGGCAAAAGACACTGTCAATAAGACAAAAAGGCCACCAACAGATACAGATACAGATACAGACATAGACACAGACACAGACACAGACACTGACACAGACACAGACACAGACACAGACACAGACACAGACACAGACACAGACACAGAGAGACACAGACACAGACACAGACACGGACACAGACACAGACACAGACACAGACACAGACACAGACACAGATACAGATATAGATATAGATATGTATCCTTCATAAAGTTCTCTATTATTTGCATGAAATGGGATTTTAGATCAGCATCATGCTTTTCATGTGCGTTGGGATATCTGGGATTTACTGTGGTGGGAGAGCTTGTTCTCATGGTGTCAAAATATATTGGCTTCTGTGGCTTATGATTTTATGCTTGATTCTTGCAAACTGGGTATCTCTGGGTTTAGCTGGCCTGGGTGTCTCTGTCTGGAGCTTGTCTCCTGTGTACCTGGGTTTCTGCAGATCTCCTCCTAGGTCTGTGGCCATAGATCCAGCAGATCTTTGGGGAGACGTGCAGACTGTGGGCTGTAGAGAGGTGCAGACCTGTAGATCTGACCCAGAGGAGGTACACACAGGAATAGAATTAGGGTTTGGCAGAAGGCGATGGATACTGCATCTGCTGGGTTCCTTAGGGGTCTCAGCTGATCTGCTTATTTTGGGAGGCATCTTACCTGCTGCCCTGCTGTGGCATATCTCATGGGAGACCTGCAGACTTGCATTGTTGAGAGAGGGAGACAAACATGACAATTTGACCTGGTGCAGGTGCTACCTTGCTTGCTTTAATAAAACATTTGAGCTTATCTGTATAATTTGGTGATTTTTATTGATTGAGCTATTCTTAAGATTAAAATTTAGTGTTCTATTATGTTAACAATTTGAATATTTTACAGATTGAATCGTATTTATATTAATGGACTCCTTTTTATACTTAAACAATTTTTTAATTAGATATTTTCTTCATTTACAATTCAAATGCTATCCCGAAAGTCCCTTATACCCTCCTCCTGCTCTCCATTCCAACCCACCCTCTCCCCATTCCTGGCCCTGGCATTCCCCAGTATATAATCTTTGCAAGACTAAGGGCCTCTCCTCCCAATGATGGCTGATTAGGCCATCTTCCTCTACATATGCAGATAGAGACACGAGCTCAGGGAGTACTGGTTACTTCCTATTGCTGTTCCTCCTCTACATAAGGTTAGACACCTTCAGCTCCTTGGGTACTTTCTCTAGCTGCTTCATTGGGAGCCCTGTGTTCCATCCAATAGATAACTGTGAGCATCCACTTCTGTGTTTGCCAGGCACTGAGAGAGGTATATCACAAGAGAGAGGTATATCAGGGTCATGTGAGCAAAATCTTGCTGACATATAAAATAGAGTCTGTGGGTGGTGGTTGATTATGGAATGGATCCCCAGATGGGTCTGTCTCTGCATGGTCTTTCCTTCCATCTCAGCTACAGACTTTATCTCTGTAACTCCTTACATAGGTATTTCATTCCCCATTCTAAGGGGGGACAATCTATCAACACTTTGGTATTCCTTCTTCTTGGGTTTCATGTGTTTTGCAAATTGTATCTTGGGAATTCTAAGTTTCTGGGCTAATATCCACTTATCAGTAAGTGCATATCATAGGAATTATTTTGTGATTGGGTAACCTCACTCAGCATGATACCCTAAGATCCATCCATTTGTCTAAGAATTTCATAAATTCATTGTTTTTAATAGCTGAGTAGTACTCCACTGTGAAAATGTATCATATTTTCTATATCCATTCCTCTGTAGAGGGAAATCTGGGTTCTTTCCAGCTTCTGGCTATTATAAATAAGACTGTTATAAACATAGTGGAGCATGTGTCCTTATTACCAGTTGGAACATATTCTGGGTATATGCCCAGGAGAGGTATAGCTGGATCTTCCAGTAGTACTATGTACAATTTTCTGAGGAACCGCCAGACTGATTTCCAGAATGGTTATATCAGCTTACAATCCCACCACAAATGGAGGAGCCTGCCTCTTTCACCACATCCTCTCCAGCATCTACTGTCACCTGAGTTTTTGAGCTTAGCTATTCTAACTGGTGTGAGTTGGAATCTCAGGGTTGTTTTGATTTGCATTTCCCTGATGATTAAGGATGTTGAACATTTTTTCAAGTGCTTCTCAGCCATTTGATATTCCTCAGTTGAGAAGTCTTTGTTTAGCTTGGTATCCCACTTTTTAATAGGGCCATTTGATTTTGTGGAGTCCATCCTCTTGAGATATATATATATATATATATATATATATATATATATATAGAGAGAGAGAGAGAGAGAGAGAGAGAGAGAGAATCACTCAAATGAATAGAGGAAAACACATTTAAATACATAGAAGCCGTTAAAGAGAAAACAAATAAATTGCTCAATTAAATACAGGAAAGCACAATATACTAGATGAAGGAATTAAACAAATCCATCCAAGACCTAAGAATGGAAATAGAAACAATAAATAAATTGCAAAGAGAGGCATACCTGGAGATGAAAAAGCTAAGAAGACATCATGAGCTATCATCAACCATCAGAAACTCATCATCATCAAAAACAATCATCACCTACAGAATATAAGAAATAGAAGAGAGAATCTCAGGCATAGAAAATAACATAGAAAATATTGGCACAATGGTCAAAAACTAATAATAAATAATAAACTTCTAACTCAAAACATCCAATAATACCAGGACACAATGAGAAGTTCAAACCTAAGAAGAATAAGAGTATAACAGAGTGAAAATTCCCAGCTCAAAGGGCGAAAAAACACCTTCAACAAAATCATTGAACAAATCATTGAAACAGAAACCAAACAGAGACACAGTGAACTTAATAGAACTTATGAATCAAATGGAATATATATATATATAGATAGATAGATAGATAGATAGATAGATAGATAGATAGATATAGAGAGAGAGAGAATATTTTACCTTAAAGCAAAAGAATATACCTTTTCCTCAGTATCTCATAGTACCTTCTCAAAAACTTACCATATAATCAATCACAAAACAAGTTTCAACAGATAACAAGAAGATTGAAAAAATCCCGTGCATCCTATCATGTCGTCATGGATTAAGGCTAGACTTCAATAACAACAAAAACAAGAGAAAGCCCACATACTCATGGAAACTGAATAACTCTCTACTTATTGATAACTTGGTCAAGGAAAAAAAGAAAAAAAGAAAGAAATTAAAGACATTCTGGAATTCAATGATAAAGAAGACACAGCACTCCCAAACTTATGGGACACAATGAAAGTAGTCATGAGAAGAAAACTCATAGCAATAAGTTCACTCATAAAGAAATGGGAGAGATCCAACATTGGCAACTTAACAACATACTTAAAAGCAATAGAACAAAAGGACGCAAATACACCTAAGAGTAGTAGAAGGCAGGAAATGATAAACTCAGAGCTGATATCAACCAATAAGAAACAAAGAGAATTGTACAAAGAATCAACAAATCTAGGAGCTTGTTCTTTGAGAAAATCAAAAGATATGTAAACCCTTAGCCAAACTAACTAAAAGACACAGATGCAATGGCCAAATTAACAAAATCAGAAATGCAAAGGGAGACATGACAAGAGAAATTGAGGAAATTAAAAAAAAAAACTGAAAAATATAGATGAAATGTGGAACTTTTAGACAAATACTATGTAGCAAAGTTAAATCAAGAACAAGTAAATACCTAAAATATTAGAAGAAGAAGAAGAAGAAGAAGAAGAAGAAGAAGAAGAAGAAGAAGAAGAAGAAGAAGAAGAAGAAGAAGAAGAAGAAGAAAACAACCTCTCAACCAAAAAGCCTAGGATTAGATGGCTTTAGTGCAGAATTCTATCAGACCTTCAAGAACTACCCAAACAATAGAACCAGAAGGAACTCTACCTAATTCATTCTATGAAGCCAACTTTACTCTGAAACCCCAATCATCCAAAGACTCAACAAAGAAAGAGAAAGTCAGGAATTTTGTTTATGAATATCAATGCAAAAATACTCAATAAAATTCTTGCAAACTGAATCATTGAACAAAACAAAAACATCATTTGCCATGATCAAACAGGTTTCCTCCCAGGGATGCAGGTATAGGTCAATATATGAAAATCAAATAATGTAATACACTATATAAACAAACTTAAAGAAAAAAATAACATGACCATCTCATTAGATCTGAAAAGCATTTGACAAAATGCAACACACCTTCATGTTGAAAGTACTGGAGAGAGCAGGAATTTAAGGCACTTATATAAACACAATAAAAGCAATATACAGCAAACCAACAACCAATATCAAATTAAAAGGAGAGATACGTGAATCAATCCTACTAAAATCAGGATCAAGGCAAGAATGACCATTCTTCCCCTACCTATTCAATATGGTACTCATAGTTCTAGCCACAGCAATAAGACAACAAAAGCAGATTAAAGGGGGGTGGGTTATCAGTTGGCAAAGAAGAAGTCAAGGTGTAACTGTTTGTGGATGATATGATAGTTTATGTAAGTGAGAGCAAAAAATTCTACCAGAGAACTTCTACAGCTGATAATTAACTTCAGCAAAGTGGCTAGATATAAAATCAACTCAAACAAATCCATAGCCTTCCATTATAAAAGCAGGCTGAAAAAGGATTAGGAATATAAAACCCTTCACAATAGTCACAAATAGTATAAAATATCTTGGTGTGACTCTTACTAAGCAAGTGAAAGATGTGTAGGACAAAAGCTTCAAATCCCTGAAAAAAGAAATTGAAAAACTCAGAAGATGAAAAGATCTCACATGCTCATGGAGTAGTTGGATTAACATAGTAAAGGTGGCCATTCTACTAAAACAATTTATAGATTTGACACAATTCCCATCAAGATTCCAACACAAGTCTCACAGACATGTATAGAGTATATGATGGTTTGTATATTCTTGGGTCAGGGAGTGGCACCATTTGGAGGTCTGGCCTTGTTCAAATAGGTGTGACCTGGTTGGAGTAGGTGTGTCACTGTGGGTGTGGGCTTAAGATCCTCACTCTAGTTGCCTGGAAGTCAGTCTTCCACTAGCAGCCTTTGGAGGAAGACAGAGAACTCTCAGCTCTGCCTGTACCACGCCTGCCTGGACACTAACATGCTCCCACCTTGATGATAATGGACTGAACCTCTGAACCTGTAAACCAGCCCCAAGTAAGTGATTTTTTTCACCTTTTTTTATTAAGTATTTTCTTTATTTACATTTTAAATGCTATCCTGAAAGTTCCCTATACCCTCCCCCTGCCCTGCTCCCCTACCCACCCACTCCAACTTCTTGTTCCTGGCATTCCCCTGTACTGGGGCATATAAAGTTGGCAAGACCAAGGGGCCTCTCTTCCCAATGATGGCCAAATAGGCCATCTTCTGCTACATATGCTCTGAGTTCGAGGCTAGCCTGGTCTACAAAGTGAGTTCCAGGACAGCCAGGGCTATACAGAGAAACTCTGTCTCAAAAAACCAAAAAAAAGAAAAAAAAAAAAAAAAGAAAAGTTTTTTGTAAGACTTGCCTTAGTCATGGTGTCTGTTCACAGCAGTAAAACCTTTAATACAGAGCAATTCTCTATTTCATATGGAAAAACAAAAAACCCAGGTTACTGAACACAAGTTTTAACAGTAAAAGAAATTCTGAGGGAAACCCAATCCCTGACCTCAAGTTATACTATAAAGCAATAGTGATTAAAACAAAACAAAACAAACAAACAAACAAACAAATACCCTGCTTGATATGGGTATAGAAACACACAGGTTCATAAATGGAATAGAATTGATGACCTAAGAAATAAGCCCACACACTTATGGAAACTTGATCTTTGACAGAGAAATCAAAATTATACAATGGAAAAAAGAAAGTGTCTTCAATAAATGGTCCTGGTCTAACTGCCTGTCTATATGCAGAAAAATGAAACTAGATCCATAGTTATCAATGCACAAAGCTCAAGTCCATGTATACCAAGAACCTCAACATAATGCCAGATATACTGAATTAAATAAAGGAGAAAGTGTGAAAGGGATTCAAAATTAATGGCACAGGGAAGGGGCCAGGGCTGTATGTGTAGAAATTTCCTAAACAGAACTCCAATGGTTCAGGCTCTAAGATCAAGAATTGATAAATAGGATCTCATGAAACTGAAAAGCTTTTGTAAGGCAAAAGACTCAGTCAGTAAGACAAATTGGCAACCTACCAAATGGGAAAAAAAAAATCTTCACAGACCCACACCCATTAGAGGGCTAATATACAAAATATGTAAAGAACTCAAGAATCTAACTTCCAAAAAGCCAATAGCCCAATTAAAAAAAAATTAAGTACAGAGCTAAACAGAGAATTTACTGCAGAGGAATCTCAAATCTTAGCTGTTAGAAGCACTTACAGAAGTCTTCAAAGTCCTTAGTCACCATGAAAATGCAATTTAAAACAACCCTGAGATTCCACCTTACACCAATCACAATGAATAAGATCAAAAGCGTAGGTGACAGCACATACTGGCTAGTATATGGAGAAAGAGGCACAATCCTCCATTGCTGGTGGGAGTACAAGTTAGTACAACCATTCTTGTAATAAATGTGGTGGCTCCTCAGAAAATTGGAAATAGTTCTACCAGAAGATCCATCAATCCCACTCTTGGGCATAAACCCAAATGATGCCTCACCATAGACAAGTGTTCCACAATATTCACAGCATTCTTATTTGTTATAGCCAGAAGCTAAAAACAGCCCTTATGTTTCTCAAATGAAAACTGGATACAGGAAATGGGGTTTATTTACACAATGGAATACTATCCATTAAGAAGATGGACATCATGAATTTTGTAGGCAAATGGATGGAACTACTATGCATATCATCCTGAGTGAGATAATCCAGACCCAAAGGGTCATACATGGTATATATTCACTAATAAGTGAATGATAAGCCCAAAAGTACATAATACCTAGGATACAAGCCAAGGAATTTAAGAAGTTTAATAAGCAGAAACCCCAATTGAGGATGCTTCAGTCCCACTCATTAGGGGGATAAATAATCACGGGCGGCAGTGGGAGGGAGGGATTTGCTCATGAGAGGGTAGGGGGGTGTAAAAGGGGAACAGGATCAGGTATGGGGGGAAGGGATAGGAGAGAAGCCCAGAGGGCCAGCAGAATGAATGGGAATATGTAACCTCCGAAGGTGTGAGGTGGATAGACCCTCTAGAAAGTACCAGAAACGTGAGAGCTGATAGATTCTCAGGACTCAATAAGAGTAACCTTACATGAAATGCCCAACAATGGGGAGAGGGAACTGGAAGACACCACCTCTAGAAGACAGATCCTCAAGAGAAGGGATGATGTTACCAATCCACAGTCAAAATTTCTGACCCAGAAATATTCCTGTGTAAAGAACTGCAGGGACAAAAATGGAGAAGAAACTGAGGAAAAGGTGGTCCAGTGATCAGCCCAATTGTGGATCCACCTAATGGGAAGACACCAAGTCCTGACACTATTACTTATGCTATGATGTGCTTACAGACAATAGCCTAGTATGGCTGCCCTCTGAGAGGCCCAACCAGCAGCTGATTGAGACAGATGCAGATACTTACACTCAACCATAGGACTGACATCAAGGACCCCTATGGCTGAATTAGGGAAGAATAAATGGAGTGGAAAACGAGGGTGACCCTGTGGGCTGGTAAGCTGTACAGAGACAGCCTGGTTCCCAGTTGAGCACAGGCCTGGAATCCTGGTTACCCTAAGGAATGGAAGGTGTTTGGTAATGCCTCCTGGGCCCCTGGCTACAGCCTCCCCCAGCCCCCTTCAAAGAGGTGTGTGGTCATCAGTCACAGAAAATGCCCCAAGCTCCTGGTATTCTATCTGGACTCCACCCCCACAGTTACCTGGCAACAGCCAGGTATGCTCCTCAACACAGCTACCTAGCAATAGCTGTGATGGCCCAGCTCACTATAAAAGGAGCTGCTTGCCCCCTCCTTGCTCTCTTCCTCTATTGCTTCTCTCTTGCCTGCTTGCTCCCCTTCTTCCCATTCTTTTCCCCTGACTCTGCCATGGTCAGCCCCTCCTTCCCCACTCTTTCCCTCTTTCTCTGCCTTTCTACAATAAATGCCTTATCACCATGGACCATCTCTGCTCATCAGGACCTTCCATGATGGAGCAATGGGGCAAGTTTTCCCCAATGAGCCACATGTCTAACCTCCCACTGGGAGAGCTCCCTGCATTCTCAGCCAGCAGCTGAAATCAAGCTGCCTGCCAAGCTAGCTGCCTGAGGGAGCCAGACTCTATCTTCTCTTCAGTTACCAGAGCTCTCTCCTCCCTGTCGTTTTCCCTTCGGCCCCTGGGGCCAGAGTGCACCTGAGGGTCTCCACCTGTTCTCAGCTCTTCCTAGATATACAGCCGTGTCTGGGGTGTCTGAGAGTGAGAACCTGTCATCTCTGGCCTCCATGCAGGCCTGGGAACCCCAGAACTGGCTCTTCCCTGGTGCCCAGCTGTATCTGTTGTGCCTGAGAGTCAGATTCTGCAGTTCCATTCGGATCTGAGACTGCACCTTCCCCACCCCAGAGTGGGATCCCACAGCTTCTCACAGTCCAAAGCTCTCTCCCCTCCCGGCCCCCCACAGCAGCCTGGGGTCTGCACAGTCAAACTTCCCATGTCTGCCACATCCAGTGGCCCTATCTTCAAGCAGACGAAGGACCCCATTTTTGCCCTATGTAACCCCATAGGAAAATCAGCAGTCTCAACTAACCCAAACTTCTGGGAGCTCCCAGACACTGAGCCACCAACCAGTCAGCATAAAAGAGATGGTCCTAGGCCCCAGACATATATATAGCTGAGGACTGCCATTGGTGGGAGAAGATTCACCTAATCCTTGAGATACTTGAAGCCCCAGAAAATGGGGGTGCCTGGTGGTGGGGGAGGATCCTCTTAGATAAGTAACTTTTTCTAAAAGTACAGAAAATTAATTTGTTTTTTTTAATAAAGGAGGAAAAATACTAAGAAAACACACTTTGCTGAGTATATCAAAATGATATTGTTTTGAAACTAAGGAGAAAATAACAAAGTTGTTTATGGAAAAAACCAAGCAAGTTACCTAAAATTAGTAAAACAAGATAAATAACACCTAGTAAATTGTGTTACTTTAATGGTTTATTCTACAATGGAACTTTATAAAGATAATTATCCATGAAAATTAATTTTTTACATAAAATTCAATTACACATAATATCTATGTGACTAATAATTCATGTCAAGTATGCAGTCTGTCTATGCTAGAAGAAAGAAGGCAGACACAGTTAATAAGTTTCATTTTGTGCTAATATCAAATTTAAGATTATCTTTAAGAACCCCATCTTAGTTATGGTTTTATTGCCCTAAAAAGATACCATGACCATGGAAACTCTTATGTTGAAAAAACATTGAATTAGGGTAGCTTACAGTTTCAGGGGGTTAGTCAATTATCATCATGGTGGGAAACATGGCTGCATTTAGGGAATGTGGTACTAGAAAAGGAGATGAAAGGTCTACATCTTGTTTCACAAGTAGCAGGAAATATACCACATCGAGCATATCTTAAGCAAAGGTGACCTGAATGCCCATCCTTTCTATGACATAATTCCTCCAACAAGGCCATACCTCCTATGAGTTCCATCACTATGGGCCAAGCATTCACACATGAGTCCATGGGGACCATTCCTATCAAACCATCATACATGCCTAGAAAAAATGTGGCTTAAAACAGGAAAAAGATAATTTCTGGTTTTATGAGGTAAACTCACTACAGAACATGAGTAATCTTTTTCTGTTACTGTGAATATCTTCTTACAATTTCTAGAGACTAGAGTTCATTATAAAGTGGCACACACTAAGGTGAAATCATTCCAGGTGAAACTGAATTCAAGTATTCATATCTTTCTACTCAGAAATTTCTGACCCATTTACATTCTCTTCAATTATCAAAACTACTGATTATATATACACTATTTAGTACTAGTATGTAGTAAGTGACCCACATGGCATGTAATGTTAACAAGCAATTGCAAAGAAAGTATAGAGAGTTTTGTGAGATAAGAGAACACATAAGCTGGAAGCTAGAACCCAGATGTCCCTTAACAGAGGAATGGATACAGAAAATGTTATACATTTACACAATGAGTACTTCTCAGCTTTGAAAAACAACGACTTCACGAAATTTTTAGGCAAATGGATGGAACTAGAAAATTTCATCCTGAGTGAGGTAACCCAATCACAAAAGGACGCATATGGTATGCACTCACTGATAAGTGGATATAAGTCCCAAAGCTCAGAATATCCAAGATATAATTCACAGAACAAATGAAGCTCAAGAAGAAGAAAGACCAAAGTGTAGGTGCTTTGGTCCTTCTCAGAAGGGAGAACAAAATACATATGGGAACAAATATTGAGACAAAGTGTGGAGCCAAGACTGAAGGAAAGGCCATCCAGAGACTGCCCTACCTCTGGATATATCCCATACAGTCACCAAACATAGACACCATTGTAGATCCCAACAAGTGAATGCTGAAAGGAGCCTGATATAGCTGTCTCCTGACAGGTTCTGTCAGAACCTGACAAATACAGAGGAGGATGCTCTCAGCCAGCCATTGGTTGTGCACGGGGTCCCCAAGGGAGGAGTTATAGAAAGGACTGAAGAAGCTGAAGGAGTTTGCAACCCCATAGAAAGAACAACAATATTAACCAACCAGACTCCCAGAGAGCCCCCAGGTACTAAACTACCACCCAAAGAATACACATAGAGGAAACCATGGCTCCAGCCCCATATGTAGCAGAGGATGGCCTTGTTGGGCATCAATGGGAGAAAAGGCCCTTGGTCCCGTGAAAGCTTGGTGCCCCAGTGTAAGGGAATGCAAAGGCCAAGAGGCAAGAGTGGGCCTGTGAGAGAGTGAGGGAACACTCTCATAAAAGCAAGGGTAGTGGGAATGGGATAGGGGGATTCCAGGGTGGAAACCAGAAAAGGGGATAACATTTGAAATGTAAATAAAGAAAATATCCAATAAAAAAAGAGAGAAACTTTAAGATGAAGAAGAGGCAAGGGTTATAGAAAAGCAGCAGGCTTAATTCTGATTTTTTAAAAAAAATTTTTTTCTTGTTTCTTGTTTAGGTATTGCAGAATGAAGTAGAGGAGACATGGCAAAAGCTGTTTTGTCATATAATTGAAGACAATGCCATTAATGTTCTGTGCCTACTACAGGAATCAGATGAAATAATAGGTGCAAGGTCATCAGTTTTATATTTATTTATTTATTTATTTATTTATTTATTTATTTATTTATTTATTTATTTATTTATTTATTTAATGCTAGGAAGAAGAATTAATGTTTTCAAGCTGTCCAGAGATTAATAAAGTGAGCAGGGGTACCATATGTTACTTAAATCTACATGATTATGTACTTAATGCAACATGTTTAAAGGCTTTGAAACTCACAGGAATCATGATGTCAAGAAGTTTCTAAGGCAATGTAGAAGTGCCTTATTCTAGGAGAGTCTATTCTAAGTGTAGACCAGAAAAGCCATGTTGCTGCTGCTGAAGCCTTCAGGAGAAGACATGAAAGGTGTATTCCACTAACATATACTGAGACTTTCTGATGCAGGTGGTTCAGCTTGACACACAACTAAAGTTTCTTGTTTGGAACTTAATTAGTGTTAGCAAATAAAATTTTCTGGTTATAATTTGTATGTTTTTTTGAAGGTAAATTCTTCTTTACACATGGAATTTCATTTGAAATAACTTATTTAGAGCAATTTTAACATCCCTATTTCTCAGGCTATAGATCATAGGGTTCAGCATGGGCACAATAGTAGTGTAAAACACAGAGGACACTTTGCCTTTGTCTTTGGAGCTGACAGANAAGGGCTGCAGGTACATGAATGCCAGGGAACCAAAGAAGACAGAAACGGCAGAGAAGTGGGAGCTACATGTGCTGAAGGCTTTGAATCTGCCCTCAGTGGATTTGATACGGAGGATGCTAACAATGATGAAGATGTAAGAACCCAAGATAGTCAATGTTGGAATAAAGATATTAAACGCACTGAGACACAGGAGTACTACCTCATTGACATAAGTACTGGAGCAGGCAAGCTCCATCAATGGGAAAAGATCACAGAAGTAATGGTTTATTATATTAGCCTTACAGAAAACCACTCTTAGCATGCAGAGAGTATGAACTGCTGCACCAATCAAACCCATGCCATACACCCCACCTACCATCCAGGAACAGATTTGGTAAGACATAGTTACATTGTAAAGCAAGGGATTACAAATGGCAACATAGCGGTCATATGCCATTGCAGCCAACATATGACACTCAGATATAACAAAAGCAAGGAAGAAATAGAGCTGAGTCATACATTCCTCATAGGAGATGACATTCTTCTTTGCCACAAAGTTCACCAGCATCTTAGGGGTAATAACAGTGGAGTAACAGAGGTCAATGAAGGACAGGCTGCTGAGGAAATAGTACATGGGTGTGTGCAGGTGCGAGCTGAGCAGGATGAGGATGATCATGCCCAGGTTCCCCAGCACTGTGAGCAGGTAGATTCCAAGGAAGAGGAGAAAGAGGGGCAGCTGCAGCTCTGGTTTGTCTGTTAATCCAGCGAGGATGAACTCAGTCACTGTGGAGTGATTTGTATCTGCCATTTGCACCTGCATGTTTTATGTGGGGAGTAAGAAAAAAATGTTTATCTGTCTGCCCTTGGTGTATGACATTGAATTCAAGTTTTTCATTTTGGTTTTTCCTCTTTCCAGCAGCTCTTCATGTTTGTTAACAGTTCAAGATTTTAGCATATGACATACAAATACATATCCAATGTATCTATGTCTATTTCTGTTCAATGAACATCCAATGAACAGATATAATAAATTTAATGGAGTTGTATAGCACCTCATGCCTATCTGGTAAATATTGCTTTATATCAAAATATTAGCACCATCCAAGACCTCACAAAGAATATCCTTGGAAAACTTTCACCATTAGTGAATAAATGAAACAATTTTGACGTATTTATTCAATGTTTAAGTGTAGATTCAATATCAAGAATGTAAATAAGACACTGAAAATAAAGTTCCTTTATTTGTAAAGGAAGAAATGACAATATTTTGGCATTTTAGTAATGTATTTTTCTGTATAGAAAAGCCCAATTAATACGTGAAGGAATTTGAAGGAACATTTAAATGCTCAGCAAATTTTAGAACAGATGATTAAAGTAAAACTAAAAAACTATTAAATTCATTAATAAAATAAAATCATAATTTGCTTATATAGACACTAAATAGGAGAAATATTAGCCATTTCACTTAGAATTGTAAGTTTCTATGGAAAAGAATTAAAAACATACAGAAAAACAAAGGCATTCATACTCATGAGTCAATCAAAATCTTTGTGACAGTGGACATACTTTCCCGATCAATCTCTGACCTCAGTGATATCACTATTAACTTCCTAGTTTTCTTTTAAGTTTGCTTGCACATGAGTTATTATACCCTTATGAATTTGTATTCATGAATATTATGTGATCCAAGAAAATGATAACTAAACTGAAATGTCAGGATAAAGACCTTGACCTCTCCCATCTTCAATCTCACTGTAATACGACAATAGTTTGCATGTTATAGTACTGTCATATGTATAGATGTGCCAGTTAGTGTAACACATTTAACATCTCAGAAGCAAGATTATATCTATAAGCTTTGGGTGTGAGTGCTATTTTATTTTATTTTATTTTATTTTATTTTATTTTATTTTATTTTTTGGTTTTTCGAGACAAGGTTTCTCTGTATAGCCCTGGCTGTCCTGGAACTCACTTTGTAGACCAGGCTGGCCTCGAACTCAGAAATCCACCTGCCTCTTCTCTCGAGTGCTAGGATTAAGGGCATGCGCCACCATGCCTGGCTGTGAGTGCTTTATGATAAATAAGTGTAGAAATATTTTTAATCATGTGATATGAGGTAATTCCTGTTAATATGTAACTCTCCTGCCATTCAGTCAAACTAATTCAAAATGGTCCATTGGAAATAAATATAGAAGATAAATCTATATCAATATTGAGGGAAAAGTGACCACAATTTTACCAATTTGAAATTGCTAATCTTTTCTAGATAAGGTGCTAAAATCAGAGGCTGCCATACAAAATTAGTAAAGTGAATATTACATAATGTCTGGAAATATGGTATGTAGCATGGAAAAAAGATTAAGATAAGGAAAAGATTTAAATAGTGGATATTACAACTAGTATGCTTTAACAATCAAAAGGTCAAATGATGTAATTTATAATGGCAAGATGATGGAAATATCCATTATTCTATTGGAGATGCTCAATTAGCCAATAAGAATTGGAAACACTGCTGTTTATTGTTCATTATTAAGAAAATTCAAATCAAATCTACAGTTAAATGATTCACACTGATCAGGATGATTGTAGTTAAAGCTGTAAGTATTATAAGAATGAAAACAAATTAGAATCTTTTTATATTTATAATGGTATTTTAAAATAATTTAGACTGGAAAACATTTTAAAACATTTCAAAATATAACTATAGTGGTATCATGTATCCCAGAAATTTCAGTGTAGTGATATAACCGACAAGAATTGAAAATATACATTCACACAAAAATTTGTACAGTAATGTTTAATCATTAGTACTCATGATATCATAAATTTGAGAAAAACACAAATGTTCACCCACTAACTAATGAATAGCCAAGGTATACTTTTTTCCATAAAATGGAACACTATTCTGTAATAAAGAGGCTTAAAGTCCTTAAGTAGATCATGTCTCTGAAGAGCTTGAAACCAATGTCAACCAGCCAGAACCCCTAGAACTGCCAGGGACTGGAGCACCAGGACCACCAACCAAAGACTACACATGGAGAGACCTATGGATCCAGCCTCATAGAATGTCCTTGTTGGACAACAGTGGGGGGAGTGGCCCTTGGGCCTGAGGCTGTTCGATCCCCCAGGGTAGGGGAATGCCAGGTTTGAAAGGTGGAAGTGGGTGGGTGGATGGTGGAGCACCCTCATAGAGGCAGGGAGGAGTATGAGACAGGAGGTTTCTGGAGGGGAGAACTGGAAAGGGAATAACATTTTAAATGTAAATAAAGAAAATATCCAATAAAAGAAAAAAAAACATGAAAGAAAGAAAGAAAGGAAGGAAGGAAGAAAGAAAGAAAGAAAGAAAGAAAGAAAGAAAGAAAGAAAGAAGAAAGAAAGGAAACAAAACAAAACAAAAGAGAGAAAGAAAGAGTGTACATGAAAGGGACCCAGAATGTAAGACAACAGATTGAAGTATCAAGAACAGGCCAATAATACAGACAGAAAGAAGCTGTATGTCTTCAAGGTACTGTAGGATGGAAGGGAGGTACTGATGTCACTGCTCATAATTAGAGTTTTATTTAGTATGGAGATGAAAATCCTCTACAGTTGAACATGGTAAGGCGTGCATAATTTAATAGATGTATTAAAACACTGACTTACAGTAAAGAATTATATATATAATATTTTTAAAAAGTTAACACAAAATTAGAGTAGTCAAATTGCCTGACCAGAACAACATATCCTAGTACCTTTCTACCTGCCTGAATCCCTTCCCATCTATGTTGACCTTGTGTATACCTCGTAATTTATACCAAATATTCAGTTTTTCTCAACATTGTGGCATTTCTTTGTCCCACAGTCCACTGTTGCGTTCATTCATCAGTTCATACTATTACAGGTTATATTTATCCCTCTAATCCAAAATTTTAAAACAGTAAAATAAATACTCTTAATGAAAGAAGAGTTTAAGGCAGAATGTAGACATGTAACCTAGAGGTTTTTACTCATGTCTTCTACCTGAGAAGAGTCATAAAGCACAATCATCAATTAAGCACCAGGCTAAGAGAGGCTTCTGTACTTTCAACTTCCCAGGTGCTACAGACTTCAACCAAATCAACTAACCATTGTACAATATAGTATTCTATCATTCCAGCACAAAGTATACCAAGATTTAGACTAAAGCATATGCTTTCATAGATTCCACTGTTTTGACTGGCCACCTGACTAGTTTTTTCTGTTCTTGGCCTCTGACAAGAATATTCTGGAAAACAAAGGTTCTTAAAACACAAGCTCTACTACATCTTACTGTGTCACTGTAATAAAGAGGCACTAGCCATGGGTGTCTGGCCCATCTCACCTGACTAATTGCCCTGAAGTCTAACATGATCTCATAAATTCAGTGCTTTCCTTTTTGTGTCTGATTTAGTTAACTTTGTATTCTGTATTCAAAGTTTGTCTGTGTTGGCTTCTCCTATAAAATTTTCTTTGCAAAATGAAACAAAATAGTAGCTTTTAGTTTTAAACTTAGTAATGCCACATGAAAACAACCATGAAATTACTAAACTATAACTAGATTTAAAATGATTATGGAATTTTAACTGATTCATATAGAAATTACTTAAAAAGTATATTACCTTAACAAAATCTTTGGTTACTCTCTAGAATCATCCCATGAGTATTTCACAGTTATATTTTGTATATTATAACAGAGAAACATATCTCATAATTGTGTGAACACAGAGAACATTTAAAATTTGTCCTTGAGTTAGAAGCTTGTTTTGAAATAGTTTTATCAAGAAGTTAGCTAATAATCATATGCAAATGTATTATAACAGTTATAAAAACAATCACCAACACTTGCAGGATGAAAGATGGACCAAGAAGTTATTGCTTGGAAGTGAATGTGAACTGATAGTAAAAACCCTTCAACAATGATAAACTGAAGTGATGTTTTAGATGTTGAATATAGAGAAAGGCATATCACAGAGCTACCACTCCTCTGACTATTTTAGTCTTAAAGGGAAATAGGAGGTAGACTGGTTGATTGCATAGTGTTCAAATGGTAAAGTAACAGTTTTCATGTTCAATATTATGAATCTATAAAAATTATCAAAACATACCAAGTATTTCAATGTTTGATTAAAACAAACAAAGTATCTAAATAACAGAAGAGAAAGGAAGATAAGATAAAGAGTTCCTTGATGACTTGTGCTAAAGTGATGGTGTGGTTAGATAGAGCATTATAAGGTACACCTATCTAGGAAATTTGAGTATTTATTATTGAAGTTAGTTATGCTCTACCTGAAGATGTTGGGCAGTATCTGAATGATCAGTAACACAGATGGGGAATTGAATGCATTATGTTGCCTCAGAGAAGATAGTAAAGCCAATTAGATACAATTTGTGTTAGCATCACACCCATCTATTAAGCATACTTGTAAAAATGTTGGAACATAAATCTTTTCTTGCCTTATGATACATCTCTTAAAAATATGGGTGATCATTTTCAGCTCCTTTCCTAAATTTTCTAGAGACTGGACCTCAGACAGTCTGTCTCATTCCAAGATGGAATGGTGCAAGGAGAAACTGAATCCAGGTGCTCACCTTTTTTCTACTGGGAAACTTCTCTCCCAGTTCTGTGTGAGCTTTAGAGCCAGTGACCTTCTCATGAAGTAGTTCTGTAGTAGTTAGTGATAGTTCACATAAAACCTCGCCAATCTCTTACTCAGAGGATCAAGTCACAGATCTCAAGTTCTAAGTAGTTCACATATGGCCATGATTCATGTTCTAATTTCTTGGGTCAGTAGAATAAAGTTAATGCAGCTTTGATGGTTAAAAAAAAGAGAAGTCATATATATATATATATATATATATATATATATATATATTCTCTCAAGACTTCTTATAATTAGCATGAACTGCATAGAGTGATGGGGGAAGCTAAGAGCAATTAAATTTTATCTTCCATCCCCCATGTGACATTCTTATCTCCCTGGTGTGTGATTCTCTCTGTTTGGAAAGAGTAGTGATCTTTTGGTTAAGTCAAGAAATTAAGCTCTGGTGAACATGTCTTTATGAAGCATGCATGACACAGACTTTCAAGCTAAAAATAATTAGTAAAATATTTGAAGCCATGTCAATGTGTTTGTGCTTATTTAAGGCATTGTGAAATAATTATTTGTAATTTTTATTAAATGTTGTTCCTTTCATATCTGTTTACTGTTTTCAACATTTCTTAAATGATCTCAATTAATGGTCTAGAGGACATGTTGATATAAGTAAATTTGTAATTAAATGGTGATTCAAAAAGAACACAAAATGAACTTTTGTAAATATTTTAAAAGAGATAATAACTTACAACTGGGGTGGTTTTCCTTAATGGTATGGGATGTAAATTCTGAGTACAATATAGCCAAAAGAAAAAAATGTGCCAAGAAAATAAAGCAAAATGAAAGACTGTAATTAGTTTTCTTGGATTGTAGAGTTAAAGATGAGCAATATGGCTTATGAAGTATATGATAAGGTTGAAACTTAGAACATAAAATGTCTGTATAAATGATGTTTAACTCATTATAAACACACACATAAATGATTGATACATGATTGAAAACATGTCTCTATAGAAGGTGAACATATACAAATGCCTCCTACTCAACATGATTGGATCATGGCTTTATTATAGAGAATATGAAATTCTGAAACAAAATATTTGAGTGTGTAAGAAATAAACATGGGGTTTGCAGCAGCCAAGCTCTAACACATACATTTACAAAATAAATATATTGGTTGCAAAAATTAACAAAAGGTAATACTTATGAACCAAGTGGTTTATATAAATCAGTAGGGGTAGAAAACAGATATATAACACAGAAAGACCTCAGGTCATTTACCTAAATTTTTTTTTCAGATAAATAGAAGCAATTAGAACAATGAACTTATATCCATCCTCTAGATAGTCTATTCTATCTCTTTTATTATTTTTCTTTTTTGTCAGCTTTCTTATTTATTTGTGATCAGAAAACTATTTCCATATAGCACATTTTATTCTTTACTGGGTATAGTAGCCTTGGCTGGCATTTGTGATCTCTTAGGGTCTGTATCACATCTGTCCAGGATCTTCTGGCTTTTATAGTCTCTGGTGAGAAGTCTGGTGTAATTCTAATAGACCTGCCTTTATATGTTACTTGGCCCTTTTCCCTTGCTGCTTTTAATATTCTGTCTTGATGTAGTACAATTGTTGTTCTGATTATTATGTGTCAGGAGGAATTTCTTTTCTGGCCCAGTCTATTTGGAGTTCTGTAGGCTTCTTTTATGTTCATGGGCATCTCTTTCTTTAGGTTAGGGAAGTTTTCTTCTATAATTTTGTTGAAGATATTTGCTGGCCCTTTAAGTTGAAAATCTTCATTCTCATCTACTCCTATTATCCGAAGGCTTGGTCTTCTCATTGTGTCCTGTATTTCCTGGATGGTTTGAGTTAGGATCTTTTTGCATTTTGCATTTTCTTTGATTGTTGTGCCCATGTTCTCTATGGAATCTTCTGCAGCTGAGATTCTCTCTTCTATCTCCTGTATTCTATTGCTGATGCTCACATCTATGGTTCCTGATTTCTTTCCTAGGGTTTCTATCTCCAGAGTTGTCACATTTGGGTTTTCTTCATTGCTTCTATTTCCCTTTCTAGGTCTTGGATGGTTTTGTTCAATTCCATCACCTGTTTGTTTCTGTTGTCCTCTTACTCTTTAAGGACTTCTACCTCTTTAGAAGTATCCTGTTTTTCTTTAAGGACTTGTACCTTTTTAGCAGCGATCTCCCACATTTTTTAATAATGCCCTTCTTAAAGTCCTCTACCAGCATCATGAGGTATCCTTTTAAATCCGGTTCTTGCTTTTCGGGTGTGTTGGGGTATTCAGGACTGACTGAGGTGGGAGTGCTAGGTTCTGATGATGGTGAGTGGTCTTGGTTTCTGTTAGTAAGATTCCTATGTTTGCCTTTTGCCATCTGGTGAACTCTGGAGTTAGTTGTTATAGTTGTCTCTGGTTGGAGCTTGTTCCTCCTGTGATTCTGTTAGCCTCTGTCAGCAGTCCTGGGAGTCCAGCTCTCTCCTGAGTCTCAGTGATCAGATTACTCTCTGCAGGGAAGCTCTCCTCTAGCAGGGAAGATGCACAGAGGCCTGGAGTTCAGATCTGCCTCCTGGCTGAAGATGTAGACCTAAAACAGGGCCTGTCCCAGAAGATGTGTTGCCTCTGCAGTTTATTCACTCACCTGCACAGACTAGCCACTGAGGGACCCTGGATACAATATGACTCTCTCACCTGCTCTGGCAGACAGAGCCCTCACAGGTGGCCACCTTTCCTCTGGTGAGGAAGGTGCCCAAATTTCTGGAGCCCAAAAAAGGGTCTGTCCCAGAAGTTAGGTTGCTTCTGTCTGTCCCAAATCTGTGTAGCTTCTGCTGTCCACACTCTCTCCAGTGAAGACTGGAGCCTAGGCGAACCGGAGCAAAGATGGCTCTCCTGCCAGCTCAGGCCTTGAGACCTCTCCCAGGCAGACACCCTTCCTCCTTGGGCAGGAAAGGTGCAGGATGACTGGAGCCAGAAATGGGATCTTTCCCAGAAGCTGTGTAGCTTCTGCAGGCTGCCCTCTCCCCGGCAGTGCACCAGAGCCAAGATGGCTCTCCTACAGGCTCAGGCCTTGAGACACCTCCCGGGTGGACACCCCTCCTCAGGCGGGAAAGGTGCTGGATGACTGGAACCAGAAATGGGATCTTTCACAGAAGCTGTATCGCTTCTGCAGGCAGCCCTCTCCCTGGCCATGCACGGGAGGAAAGACGGCTCTCTTCCTCTGGTGGGAAATGTGCCAGATGACTGGAGCCAGAAAGGGGATCTTTCTCAGAAATTGTGTCGCTTCTGCAGGAGCACATTTTATTCTTAACCGTAGCCATGATGTAATACAACTGACAAATAGAACTATGTTCATATTCTCAACTATAACTATATATTCATGGAAGCACTCAATATTTCCCACTCCCTCTGCTCAGAGCCACTCTTCTATTTTTCTCCATAAGGTTTACTATTTTAGACATCTCATATGAGTGGTACAATAAAGTGATTGTCCTTTTAGGCAGACTTATTTAAATGAGCATAATGTCTCTCATCTACTGAGAGCTATATATATCAATGCAAATGGCAGAAATTGTCACTATGGAACTATGGGACTTCCCTAACAAGATTATGGAGGTTAGTTCAACACTTCAAAAATTGGAAAATAACATTGGGAAACAATGAAAACACATATCTTATAGAAGTCATTTTCTATGCAAAAGCAAGTGGTTTATTTTCCAGTTTTGGGGTTGAACTTCAATTAATCTCTCAAGGCAAGTGACTAGAAGGTTACCCCCCCCCCAATGGCTATTACAAGCAGTTTTTATACTTTTTAGTGGCACAGGTTATATCAGAAAGGTTACAATTCAAACTTATTGGCTAAACATATTGACCTTTAAGTCTATTGGCTAGTAAGCATGGTCAGTTCATGACACACATTTCTGACAAAAAAAAAAAAATAAGTATGTTCCTCTGGGTGGGGTGTTAAATGAAGGATGTTCCTCTGGGTGGAGAATGGAACTTGACCTAGCCTTGAACCCAGGCGAGAGGGGAAAGCTCTAAGGAGGGTATAGGACTGAAAAATGCCCTTAGAGTCCTTCATTACCCCCTTTTTCCTGTACAAAATCCAATCCTGGAGCTACACTCAGGGGTCTTGGGTAATTAACTCACATTCTTTAGGCCCTGTACTTAGGGTCTCATATTTTTGGTGCAGGACTATCAGCTGTACTGCTCCTATTCTCTCTCCTATGAATGTTATAAACTTGTTCAATATGCAGGCTCCAAAGATCAACAATAGCAGGAAATAATTAAGTATCCTAACAAGGTAGGTGGTTAATGAAATGAAGGTGGTTAATCAAGGGGAAGAGTTAAACGAAGCCCTGATGCTGTTCTCTTTCTCTCCTCTACTTGGCTAGCCTTTCTCTTGCCTTGGCCATTGAATCCTTAACTACCCCCAGAATGGTCTCCAGTATGTGCTTCCCAATTTTTTATAGCCACAGTTAGCACAGAAAAAGTGGTTGCCTCCCCTGATAGGCCTATTGCTAGCTTTGCCCATTTTGGGGGTCACACATATATGGGGCTTTCTTTTCTTTTTTAAGGTAATGATTGATTTTTTTAATTTTTTAATTTATTATTATTTTCTTTATTTACATTTCAAATGCTATCCCGAAAGTTCCCTATACCGCCCCCCCGGCCACTGCTCCCCTACCCACCCACTCCCACTACTTGGCCCTGGCCTTCCCCTGTACTGCAAAACAGAGTGCTGACACGATCAAAGCATGACCAAGAAATTTTGTGTGAATATTTAATAAAGTACAAAATGCTCACAATTATTTAGTTTTGAGTATTCTACAATATGTTAAATATATACTATATTATCACTCATATGTTACTATATTACCTAATATAATTTTGTACACCTAGTAGGAAATGAGGCTATATTTTTACATGTTTGTTGTTGATAAAATTACTTATTGTAGAGATAACACTTTCAGAAATATTTATCAATTCATGTAATAAAAAACAGGTGCATAATATATATAAAATATAAAAAAAAAATGACACAAATATATGTCTAGTTCCACAAATAAGAAAAAAGGATTTCACAGAAAGGCCATATTCCTAAAATAAAACTAAATATAAAAATGAACTGAAGAATTACAAAACATACCTAAATTACATAGACTCTAAGGAACACCAGAATTTCTCTATATATACATCCGAACAAGTGAATCTAATATCTCCACTCCCAAAAGAAAAGAAAAAAAAAACATCAGTAATAATCTTGTTTGGACATTTATTGTTGTTTATTGGTAAACTTCTCCATTCTTTTATTCTAAAACTCTGTGCTCCCACCTGTTCATGAGTACCCAGAAGCACTTAAAATTTGGGGGCAGTCTACTTAAATTAGCCTGCATTACCTATAGCTCTCCTAACTCCTCTACAGAAACATATTTTCTTCCATAGCATCTGCCAAACTGCACAGTTACGACTTTAAGTGATGGTGAAGAAATGGAAAACTTTTCATATAAGTTAATGTACAAAACAAGATAAACACTCCCTGAAATTGTATTCAATACTGCAGCAGAAGTGCTAGAGGAAAACTCAGAACAAAAGAAGCAATATATCTAACTGTAGAGCTAGTAAGAAAGCTTTTTAAACTTATACACATCATAATCTTGTATGTAGAAATTCCAAATAATCTAGAGAAAACTAACTGGAACTAGTATCAATGTCAAGAAGAACAGTAGGAAAACTCAGCAATCGTGCAATGTCTTTAAAAATTATGAAAAGTGATTAGATATTCATGAGTAATTTAAAAAGAATTTAAGAAATCACACATAATTAATAATTATTAATGAAAGCAATTAAAGACTTACATAAATGGAAACCTTTCATGTTTATGAATCAAAAGATTGGAAAATTTGTAATACTTCCTAAATTGAGCTTCAAATTCAGGTCAATATCTATCATAATAGAAGCTCTTCTCTTCAATAATTTACCTCTGGAGCATGAGATATTCACAAGGTAGTATGGGGTCCAGAATAATCAAAAGAAGGTTAAATAATAGTAATGAGCTTTAAATTTCACATTTCCCCACTTGAGACTTGACAGAGTGTTACATTAATAATGTAATATTGCCATTAATACACATGTACAGATTCACGGAGTATAATCAGACACCTAGAAATTAACTTAACTTCTACATAGAATTAGATTTATGTAAGAGTTTCTTCACACTTCAATGCATGTAGATTTTGTTCAGCAAATAATAGAAAGATAATTAGAGAGCTACTAGTGAATGATATGAAAGGCTTTCTCATATAAACACCAAAATTAGTTCAAGGTAAATCTTAGAACTAAATTTAGAAGCTAATGCTAAAAATATACTGTGAGAAAGCAAAAAGGTAAATTATCATATTTGATTTAGTGATCATTCTTGGATAAGATGCCAAATCCAAGGTTGTTCTACAAAGTAGGAAACAGATTTCTTTGTTGTTGTTGTTTTTTTTTTTTTTTTAAAGGTGTTTTAAAACTGTACTTTTACCCCCTCCAAATAAAGTATCTATTGCCATTACCCTTGGCTGCCCGCCAGAACTTGATGGCAAGACTCTGAAGACACATTTTGATCTAAGAGCATGGAGAAATTAAGTCAATAGTAACCAGAAAGTTTCCTTCCTACAGTCCAATATTCATAGTATCAGGATGTACTGTGTAGGTGGCTTGTGGACTGTCTTAATAGTTAAGGTTTTTAGTGTTGTGCTAAATACCATGACTAAATCTCCTTTCACCTTATAGCTTATAAGTCTACCATCTAGAGAAGTCAAGGCAGGGACTTGGAGACAGGTACTAGATCATAGGCTATGGAGGAATGTTACTTGCAGACCTTCTCCTTTTGACTTGCTCAGCCTGCATTCTTATAACTCCCAGGATATCAGTCCCATGGGTTACATCACCCACAGTGAATACACCCTTCCAAAATAACTGTCAATCAGGAAAATGTACGACAGGTTTGCCTAAAGCCAAATCTGGTGAGGACATTCTCTCAGTTGAGGTTCCCACTTCCCTTTTGAGTCTAGCTTGTATCAAGATGACCTAAAACTAGCTAGCACGGGAGAATGCAATCAATCGTCTTACCTACTTGTGAACTGTAATACCTGGCATGAAAACCTGTCTACAGGTTCCATGGTTGAAAGAAGTCTATGGGGGTAACTAACTACTTTCTGCTTGGCTTTAAGGCCTGTTCTGTAAGAGAAAACACTTTCTTGGTCCTGTATATCTGGTATATAAAGCACATTGGTAACCTCACAGGCACCAGCCGTAAAAGCCCTACTATTATTTTACTAATAGACAAAATATCACACTGCCATATAAATTCCAAACTCTGTACCCATTTGTTGGGGCCTGGAGCCCCTGGAATCTTGTCCCTGGACCATTATCTAACACTCTTTTGCTTCTTCCACTCTCTTGCTTACATTCCATAATTGATTCAGGACATTTTACAATGAGGGCATTCATTTCCTTTTACAATGAGGGGACCCCTTTCAAGACCTTTGTACAATAGGGACATTCCTTTGACCTTAATGTGTTACCTAGCACCACTGGTTTGGCCTGTGTACCTGAGCAAATTCAGTATGCAGTTATCAGCTTTAAAATGTCCCCCATGCCACCGAAAAAAAGAGGCTTGAACAAAATTTTTGCCTTGGTTCCTTCCTTCGCGTTGTCTGATCCCCAAATTTGTTGTTTTTGCTCCCTTCCTTCGAGAACCCTATTGTTTAAGTACTGCAGGTCAGGGCAGCTTGTGCCCAGGAAAGGACTCAGATATGAAGGGGCCAGTGAAGATCACCGTAGTATTTTTTGGTCGGGTGACAAATTTTGTATGGAAGACATCTTGTGAGAGAACCTGCCACCTGGACTAGGGATCCTGTTAAGTTTGCGGTAATCCTTGGGACAGATGTTGAATAGCCATGAATTATTTGTAGAAAGGTTGAAAATGGCTTTAAAGGCATGAGGGATAAAGGTTAAATACATGATTTGCTTACATTCTTTGATTTTGTAAAAGAGAAGGAAAATAAACATAAGCTGTTTTAGAGCTCTCCTTGGGACAGGAGGAGGTCTGGAGACATGTCTGGAGATGTCCTACCTCCTCTGCCTCCTACTGGAGGAATGCTTGGTTCTGGGTCTCTTAGATAGCTTATCTGGGTCCCTTTGGGACATCTAATTCTCTTCCCTCTCTGTCAAGTGTCTGTCCTTGGTGCACCAATCTGTCCATGTCCATGAAAACAGATTGTTTTGTGTTAAGACTGTGTTTTTGCTTTGTGGTTTGATTGATTGTTGTTCGGTGTTTCATGTTCAAAAGAAAAAAAAATGGTTAATACTTTATCTGCTGGTTGTTCAGCCCTTGATTTAGTTTTAACCTATTTCAAAAAAGAGAGAAAGAAAAATAAAAATAAACAAAAGCATTCTCAATTGGTCTTTGGAGCCCTGCATTTGTAGTTAGGAGTCTAGCACAGCTGGAGAAGACCCGCCAGGAGCTTCTCTGTAAAAACCACTCCTAAAGGGACTAGCAGCATCTCAAGTTCTATGGTAAGGGAATTGATGGCTGTTTCTCCTAGAACAATCTCTGTGACTATGATTACTGGGTTCAGCAAGTAACAAAGTGCTCCTCTCTTGAAATTACAGCTAGGAAAATTAAAAATTTTATCTGGTGAAAATAGGTAAATGCATGAAGCCATTTCATTTTGTTTCTGACTAGTTTTAAAAGTATAAATATGTCCTTCATATCTTGGTTATAAGTTATTGGCTTATAAGCTATTGGGTATGATTAAAAATTTGTAACATTGGTAACAGAAAGTTGGTTTAAAATGGTAACTCACAGTCAGAATAATTCAGGACTACAACATGCAACATGAGCCAACCCAAAGAAGCAGGTCTCTAAAGATACACTTAAATTGAGTAACATTCTATGTAATTCTTATCCAGACTTATTAAAGATAGGATTTAGGGCAGTGTCTCTTTCAAGTGTTAGAGACTGCACCATCTTGTGTTCGTGTGCAGGAACAGGCAGCCAAACTTTGTAGCATGGAGGTAATTCACTTGGTGTTTTTGGAGAGACTGGCTTGGTAGATGTTGAGTTTTGCTTTCCAAAGTTCTGGTGTGCTCTGTGCCTGGGCAGAATAACCCAGGCTCATGAACTGCAGTTCAAAAGTAGGGAGACCCTTAACTTTGTAACGTGAAAGTAATGTCTTTGATGTTGATTTTAAAGAGAATAGATTGTTTACACTGTTAAAACTGGGGTTTGCTTCCCAAAATTGTGGTTTTACTCGGATGTTACAAGAAAAACTTGAAAATTATAGGTGAACTGCCAGTGTTTCATTGGCTGCAGTTTGTAGTTCTATCATAGGCTCATAATTTTTAGATTGAAAAGGTCAGCTCAGGAACTTTGGGAAGGTCATGAAACACTTGCTCCTCTGGAAAAGAGAGAATAATCAACATTCCTCAGACCACAGGGTGGGAACCGACCTTCAGGTAGGTACACATTCTGCAGGATGGAGAATTGCCTACCTTCAGACAAAGGAAGTCTTTGTCTCCTCATTTCCTAAAGAAATTCTGATGTGTTAGACTAGCTGGTGGTGCCAAAATAGCATGCTAGACCAAAGCAGTTCCAAGTTGAAGAGATTTTATTGGAAAGGAGAAATAAAGAAGTGGCAGAGAGAGAAGAGGGGCAGACAGAGGAGATAGAGAAAGAAAGAAAGAGAGAGAGAGAGAGAGAGAGAGAGGCAGAAAGAGACAGAGAGAGAGAGAGAGAAAGAAAAGAGAGAGCAAGGATGGGGCATTCTCATTTGTATGGAAAATGACATAACACAAGTAAGGGTGGGAGGTAAGCCAAATGGATTCTGGGAATATGGTGACCATTGTCTTGGCAATCTGTCTACAGGTCTTAGGTTGCCCTGTTGCCTCATAGGTTTGGAATATCCTGATGCCAAATATACCTCGGTTCTTGTTATTATAAAGAGAAGGGAAGGAAAAGGGAGGGGGAAGCTGATGGTGAAAAGGCAACAAAGGCGTCATGTCTCTTATGCTGCTTCCTGCTGTCTAGGAGCCTCATCAATTTGGGGGCATAGCTGGCTTTCACCAACAGGATCCATTTAATAAACATTCATATCATGTTCCTCTGTGGACAGTGGCTCTTCAGTGGGCAGCAGCTGGTAATCCTGTAACAGTAACTGATTAATAGTTTGGTTAGATTTTTTTTTTGTATTTGTCCCTAAAGGAATGTACAAACAAGATTAATGAGGCAAGGAGCAAATAATAACACCAGGAAGATGATTAGGAAAGGTGTTATGAAAGGGAGTACCCACTTCCATATAGGATTTTCAAAAATCCCATAACTGGAGGTCTTATGGTCTCTGAAGTTCTTGATGTCTGACTGTAGCTCCTGGATATTATTTCTCAATAACCCAGATTGGTTGATGTAGAAACAGCATTCTTCTTGGAGGAACAGGCAAAGACCTTCTTCTTTAGCTGTCAGGATATCTAGCCCCTGTTGGTTTTGAAGCATAATGGCTGCCAAATAATCTGTTTCTGGATAGTAAGCACAATTTCAGTCATTTCCTGAAGATCACTTGTAAACTGGGAAGTGAATGTATTATATTGGGTCATAGAAATCATTACCCCAGCCATTCCAGTACCACGACCTATGGTTATTCTCGTAGTGACCAAGAGTGACATGACTTGAACTGCCTTCTTATGTTGAGCAGCTATCATATCTACAACTGGGATTGGCAGGGGCTCATTTCCCTGGATTACTCTCCGTTCAGGGAAAAGGAGTACCGATATGCAAACTCCTGATGTGCTGGCCAGTAGGCAATGATATGCCTGAGTGCCACAAAGAATTGACATGTTCTGGACTGCAGGGCATTGTGGTAGAGATGATATATCAAGGGTTATGGTTTTATTGCAGTCTAGGGAGCTCAGTGTTCCTACAGAATGAATCCTGGAGGTCTTAAAACAGTTTGCCAAGCCAAAGAGAGGGATAGAGATAAGGTATGGAGTTATGGCAACATTAGACTCAGGCCATCTGACAAAGGGTGAGGTAAGGTTTCTTGCCAGTATCACCGGAGACATTGTAAGTGACAATTGTTAGTTCCTGGGAGTACACATAGCCAGCAATCTTTAAAGTATCTGGGCCCGGTGACATTAAGAAGTTGGTAGGCCGAGGTCAAGGTCTGAAGCAAAAGGCAAAATGACAATTTAATACTATTTATGAGGGAAGATGTCAAAGAGGTAAGGACCTCAGAGGATTGTTTGATTATCTCTCCTACTTTTCCTATATCTAGGGGTTGAGTGATTGAGACATATTTTCTCTAGATATGGATGGTACTTACTGGGGAACTGTGCTAATTTTTGTGGAAAAGCTTACGAACAACTCCAGCTTCCCACCTGGAATCCCATGGGTCTCTTATGTAGAAAAAAAAAGTGTCTTTTGGTGTTGATAGAAGAAATGATTGATCCATGATCCCAGTATGTGTATCTGACAAGACCAATATGGGCAGCCTCCACATTCGTCTGGTCATCTTCTACATCTTCTACAATAATCTTTTGTCTGGTCAAAGAGAAAGCAAGTATAGAGATCATAACTGATACAGGGATGATAGCAATTTGGATTGGCTATGGAGCAGCTTCCTCACCATACTTGGAAAAACTGTTTGCTATCTGTGGGGGTTTCTTGGACTTCAGTTCTTCAGATGTAAGGGCTACCCTGGATGGAGATGAACAGCAGGAGGAAGACAAGAAGCCCATGTATAATCAAGTGAGCTTGGATGTTGGAGTGGAGTCTCATTTTCTGGGATAGGGGACAAGTTGGAGAGTCTGAGCTTCTTCTGGGACTTAACATAGCATGGTCCAGTTAGGGTTGATGTGTATGAAGAAAGGTCATCTTTAGATGGAGGAATGAAAGGTTTAAGGTGAGCCAGAGAGAACCAATGAGAGAGTCCCTCGAGTTTAGCAGCTGTAGATTACCTTAAAAGGGCTCTGCCATTTGGGAGAGAGAGGTGTGGACTGATGATCTGGAGGACATAAAAGGACTCCAATGTTAACAGGCAGTGAAGAGGAGACAGCATGTGGCTGATATAGGCGGAGATCAGCAAAGTTCCATAGGAGAGAACAGAGATGGCAAAGTAGTGGGATAAGTAAATGGTCTGGGAGCGAAGAGCACTTAGGTGGAAGACTAGGAGTTAGGACTGGATGTCCATACCTGAGTTCAAAGGGCGAGATGAGGAGAGGTCACTTGGGGAGAGCTCATATCCAGAAAAGATCCAGAGGTAGTTTTACCCAATTAAGATGAAGTTCTTGTGACAGTTGAACAAGAGTGGTTTCTAGCCGGGCGTGGTGGCGCACACCTTTAATCCCAGCACTCGGGAGACAGAGGCAGGAGGATTTCTGAGTTTGAGGCTAGCCTGGTCTACAAAGTGAGTTCTAGGACAGCCAGGGCTACACAGAGAAACCCTGTCTCGAAAAACCAAAAAGAAAAAAAAAAGAGTGGTTTTTAAAGAGCAGTTAGTTTTTTCTACATTACCTGAAGATTGAGTGTGGTAAGGAATATGAAAATGCCAGGGAATGTCTAGGGCCTTAGATAGGATTTGAGAAAACTGGGAAGTAAATTCAGGACCATTGTCTGATTGGAGAGAAGCTGGGACACCAAACCGGGGGATAATCTCTCGGTGAGGAGATCAGAGACTGTCTGAACCCTTTTGTTGGTTGTAGAAACACTACTAACCCACCCTGAGAAGGTGTCCACCAAGACCAGGAGGTACTTGGCACATCTGACAGTAGGCATGTGTGTAAAGTCAACTTGCCAGTCAGTTCCAGGAAGGGAACCTCTAGCCTGATGGGTAGAAAAAGGGGTGCTATGATACCTTGAGTTGGAGTCAGACATCTGACAGATTTTGCAAAAGTGATAGATTTTAAGAAGTGTAAGGTTTCAGAAGTAGGCTGTAGGTTATTCTTAACAAAAGAAGTCAATGCTTGGCTGTTAGGATGAAAGAGTTGATGAAGATAGGACAGCGTTTGGCTGGTGTCATGGGGTGAAGTGGAGATGTAGGTTGTAGTGTAAGAATGTCCTGGGGAGGATAAGACAGGTCTAGACCCCTAAAGCCCGCAGCTCTAGCTGCCTCATCAGCTTGGTTGTTTCCCTTGGAGACAATAGAATCATTCATCTCGTGGGATCTACAATGAACAATCACAATAGCTGTGGGGAGATGGGAGGTCTTTAGCATAGTCATCATGTGGTTTTCATTAGTTACTGATCCTCCTTTGGTTGTAAGTAACCCTAGCTCCTTCTGATTGCAGCGTAGGATGGGAAGATATGAAAATCATATTTGGAATCTGTGTAGATGTTGAGGGATTGTCCCTGCACTAGTCAAAAGCCATGGGTACAGGCTATTAGTTTAGCCTGTTGATTGGTGGTATGAGCCGGAAGGGGCTGTGCCTTCACCACCTCGGTGTCTAATACTATGGCATAGCCAGCTCTTCTGGCTCCTTCATGTAAAAAGGAGCTGCCATCTGTATACCAGGTATAGATGGCCTGAGGCCATGTGTCCTCCTGTATGTGTGAAGGATGTGGTAATAGTTCCTCTAAAGTTTCAGTACAGGAGTGAGATAGGGAGTGGTAAGTATTTGGTTGAGGAAAAAGATTGGAAATATTAAGAGGAAGTCATGTTTGGAAAGTGAGTGTGGGATCTTCTATTAGAGCTACCTGCTAGAGTCCAGTAATTGGATGACAATAGGAGAATGGTGTTTAGCAACAGAGGGATTCTGATCATTCCAGACTCGGGGATCTACCTGTGAAGCTGGTAAAGGAAATAGCATGGTATTGTTAGTAGGTTAGCTGGCTAAACGAAGGAGCAGAGGAACTGCTGGCAAACGGGTTTAGGTGAATGTGGGGAGCAAAGGAAATAGACACTCCCAGACTAGCTAGAAGATCCATTCCCAATAAGGAGACAGGACATGTTGGTACTACCAAAAAGGAGTGGGTGAAAGGTACACCCCTAAAGCAGCAACTAAATTGTGTGGTCTGGTGAGGGAAATAAGGCTGTCCTCCTACCGTAACAATAGGAAAGCGAGAAGGAGAAATGGGTCTCCAAAACTCCATCAGGACCAAGTAAGTGGCTCCAGTGTCCATAGGAAGGAGCTGTGCTGCCTACATACATGATATCTACTTACAGCCCCCTGTTAGTGATGGCAGTGGTTGGGTCAAGGGAGCTCGTCAGTTAGCCATAGCCAATCCTAGGAGATCAGTTGATAGGTTATCTGGGAGTGATGTCCCTCTGTTCTATGTAACATGAGGGCAATCGACAGCCCAATGTCCCTCTTGATGGTACCTAGGTCATGGCCCTCTTGACTAGCAGGGGTTAAAGCAGGCTTTTGCCCAATGACCTTGCCGACCACATTTGTAGCAAGTACCTGGTGGTCTCTGAGTTGTAAAAGACTATGAGTCTGGGCCAGTGGCCGGGTCTGGTCTGACAGCCTTCGCCAGCATATTGCATTTTTGTTTGCTTTCTAATCTCTCCCATGGTACACTTTGAAGGCCAGTGCTAAGACTTCTGCCTGTGGAGTTAGGGGTCCTCTCTCTAGCTTTTTAAGTTTAGCTCTCATGTTGATATAGCTCTGGGAAAAGAAGTAGGTCTTCAGAATTTGCTCACGTTCTGGGTTTTCAGGGTCCAGATTGGTATGCTGTAATAAAGTCTTTTTGAAGAGTTCTAAAAATTGAGATGGGTTTTCCTGCTTATCTTGGACAACCTCTTGGAGTTTTTAAAAATTTTCTGGCTTTAAGGCTGCCTTCCTTAGGCCCGCTAAAAAAGGCATGTAATAAACCTGTCTCTGGCTAAAATACCACCTGCAGAATTACAATTCCATTGAGGATCCTGGTCAGGCACGGTCTCCGATCTGATTGGATATGCTTTATTTGTTTGATGAATTTTATCTGCATGTGCTCTCACTTGTTCCCAAACTCGCCTGCAGTACACTGGGAGTAAGTTACTAATAAGTATCATATTTATTTCATGGAAAGTCAAGTTGTAAGACTGAGTAATATATTGAAACTCTTTAATAAAGGCGGGGGAGTTAGAGGTATAAGAACCCAGTCTCTTTTCTATCAGAGAAAGTTCACTCAGTGAAAAAGGAATATGTATTCTGACAAGGCTGTCTACCCCATCATCTTCTCTTAGAGGAAGAACGATTGCTGGGTCAGGCATCTCTGGGAGTGGGGGAAATACTTGGGGGTTTTACTGTGGACTTAGAGTAAGTGATAGGCAGGGTAAAGGTAGGTGCCAATGTAGAACATTTGGAGGGACCTGTGGCTGGCACAGAAGAGGGGGAGTTAGAGGTAGCAGGCTTTGGGGTATCTCAGTGAGGAGAAACTGAGGCAGCAGTTTGGGGTTCTGGTGGCATGGAAACAGGTCTGCAGTGGAAAGGAGATGGTTCATTAGCTGGATCTAACATTGTGATGTCATCTAGTGGAAGTTGTACAGGATTCATGGCTAAGAGGAGCTGGGTTGGAGAGCAAGAACACATGGAAGGATTGGAGTGAAGATAGATAAAGGCTCTAACATAAATAACCTTTTCCTATTTACCAGTTCACTAACAGTATGTATTAAGATCCCTTAAAATAATTGGATCTAGGGTACCATTAAGTAGCCATTTGGAACCATTATCTATTGAGTACTGAATCTAGACCTTATTGCAGAGGTATATTAATATTGATGCCTTCAAGGGAGGCGTTAGCTTCAAAGATTTGAGATTTTCCAGGAGACACCCTAGTGGGGTGTCTGGGGATAAGTTCAAAGACATCGTATTACCCATTGGGGGGGGGGTGTTACTGGATATTCCTACCATGGAAACCAAAACAAATCAGCAGGCTAGAATACATAAGCCATCACGAGGACCTCTAGTGGCCACCCAGAAAGCCCTGGGCTTACTCTGGAATGTGCTTTACCCTGGATCTAGGGATTTCAGCTGGCTGCAGGAATCAGTGGGGAAGAGAGAGCAACTTTCAAAAGGGAGGGGGTCACCCAAACAGTGGATGTCTTAACTTGTTTGCCAGCTGGAGGTGTGGCTATAAAATGCCAACCCCTTAGTCCCCAGAAAAGGCTGTACAGGCCCTATCTGGGAAATTAGAGCCCCCTTCCGCCCCTGCCAGCTGACTTACCCTACCAATTAATATGCCAGTGTCTGTGCGAGAATTTTAGCAACCTGGTAAATAGGAGCATGGAAGCCAGGTCTGTAAGATGTACCAGAATAACACAGCTCACATGGTTTGAAGTTTGTATGTCCTGCGGCTGAGGACAGCTGGACAGTGGAAGCTGTGTTCCACTCCCAGCCATGCTGTGCCACTCTGCTCAACCCGGCCTCCAGGCCCACCACCACCAGGACCCACTGATCTTTGAGTGTGCCCTGCAGCTCCCACTCAGCAGCAGGAGCGTGGAAGTGTGGCATGTGTGGCCTCCCTGGCAGCAGCCCAGAAGTGGCAGGGTGGATCTGAGGGGCTATGCTGGCATGGTGGTGGAGCGGAGAGTTCAGCCAGGCAGCAAGAGATCTGGCTTGGTTGGATCAATAACCAAAGATCCAGGAGGGTGGTGTGGCCATTCAGAGCTGAGAGACTCTTACCTTAGCTGCCACCGTCCCACTGCCTCTGCCAGGGTCCTCCTGCAGGGGTGCTTGCAGGGGCTATTGGAATTCCCACTGAGTTTTATCTGAGTCACAGCACCAAATGATGTGTTAGAATAGTGGGTGGTGCCAAAACAGCATGCTAGGCCAAAGCAGTTCCACATGGAAAAGGTTTTATTGGAAAGGAGAAGCAAAGTGGCAGAGACAGAAGAGGGGGAGACAGAAGAGACAGAGAAGAGAAAAGAAAGAAAGAGAAAGGAAGGGAGGGAGGGAGGGCGGGAGGGAGAGAGGTCGAAGAAGGGGCATTTTCCTTATTTATATGGAAAATGATATAACACAAGTAAGGGTTGAAGGTAAGCCAAGTGGATTCTGGAATATGGTGGTCATTGATTTGACAATTGGCCTACAGATCTCAGGTCTCCCTATTGCCTCATAGATTTGGAATGTCCTGATGCCAACAAATTCCTCTTGCTTTTTGCATCAATCCTAGCTCCATGTGGTTCACACAGGGGATCCCTGGTAAGCTAAGGCTCCCCCAAGTCTTACAATCTCACCCATATTTGTAATTAAGATGGTTGTTAGAGTAATAAAAGTTCAAAACAGCTGTGGTTAGTTTAGCCCCACTCCCCTGTTCTATACAAGTTTTATTAGATATAGTGGTAGAAGCAAATTTAACAATTCCCAAGATTGGAAAGGACATTTCAGTGGGAATTTGTCTGGTATCAAAGAAGTTCCTGATGAACTATTTCAGGAATTTGCCGAAAGGCTGCTAAAAGCAGCTAGTAGAATTTTTTGAGACCCTCAAACAGGAATTCCTTTTGTTACACAATTGTCTTATGAGAATGCCAATGCAGCTCACTGTGGCCATCCAGTCATACAAAGCAAAGACAGACTTATCTGGATACATTCATCTTTGTGCAAAAATTGGACCCTAATACAATCAGGATCTGGGTAGGGCTACTGCCTTGCAGGGGACTACAGTACAAACAAGGCTTTCACAGTGATAAGGTGATAACAGAATGTTTTAAGTATGGGGCATAAATATTTTTAGGAAAGACAATAGAATCATTCCCTTGGAATTTGTCCTCACTGCAGGAGGAATAGTTATCAGGTCAGGTCTCAGTCAATAGACTCAGAATAAAAATATTTACATTTGAGTTAGTGCAAAGCTCAGAGAAGTCTTAGCAAGGCTTGTGTGGCCTTTGTTTTGCAGACCCTGCCTGGGGAAGTTTTTTGGGCCCCCACCTGCCTCCCTGCACATGGGAATTATTTTTAAGCCAAAGCAACATTATTACGAATCTATCAAGGTGTTCAAACCAAATTTCAAACTTAAGGTTTAAGAAAGATTAATGAGGCTACGGAACTTGGAGAGGCATTATAACCTGGCCTGCCTACTCTATATAGAGTTATGGATTTTGAGGATTGTTCTTTATTCCTTTGCATCCTGATAATTGTAAAGGGTTTGTTTCTAGTGAGCTAATTTTAAAGATTTGCTTTTAGTGAGCTAATTTTAAAGAAGTTGCGAAGCAGTATCACTGGAAAGTTTTGCTCTAAGGAATGCCTAATAGCCTTACATTGTGTAAAAAAAAAAAAAAAAAAAAAAAAAAGTCTCCTCTTCAATACAGTAAGTTAGGACTTTGAATTTCTCAGTGTATATTATTCATGGAACTTTATTATAGGCCTTTGCTCCTATACAATAGGCTTTTAAATTTTTAGAGTAGTTTTTGCTACAGAAAAGATTCAGTGGCAATATCTCTTCGATACCTGTGGTCTCAGTTATATGCTAGACAAATTGTGACACAGAAAATCCAAGCAAGTAAAGATGATTTGCTTACTTAAAATTATTTTCTTAAACTTCCAGATATTAATTGGCTAATACCTCACCTTAAGCTTGAAAGACCCACAACATGAGGACTCCCTCACGTTCTGACTCAGGAGAGGTGACACTCCAAATCACTCATGAGAACTGGTCTTGATGCAAACTGCAAGACACTTTTATTCCAGGCATGCTCTGGGGCCCACATTCGTACACCACGCAAGGGTAGAGGACTATGAAGCTCTGAGTAGCTGGGAGAGGGAGTATTTAAAGGAAGAAACAACAACTCAAGGGGGTGGGGAGGGCATTGTTGGAAAATACCAAAAATACCAGTTAAGAGTCACAAGAAAGTGCAAAGTCATAAGAGTCACAAGGAATACCTGGTAATTGTGTGGTTATTTCTCAAAACAGTTTCTATGAGCCTCTAACAATTGCACATTTGCATAGCGGGTTCCAGCAGTGGTCAGGGTGGTCCTTTTTGAACAAACATTCCCTGAACCCAGGAAGCGGGTGGGTGAAGGAATGTTGCTATCTGTTTTATGATTATCATGCCTTGGAGCATTGAGTCACAAAGGTCACATTCTCAAGCCTGGGCCTAAAGGCCTAGTTTTTTACTTTTTATGTTAGACTTTTTCAAGCTCACCACTGGAGAACTTAAGCCTTTGCTGGATCTTATCAAGGGAGATGCAAATTAACTGGGGAGAAACAAATACCCTTGCAGAAAGTAGAGGTAGTTTCTGAGTCAATCTTTGACTGCTTATTCTAGTTATCATTACTCAATGTGCCCACAGCAGTTCTTTGGCAAAAGAGAACATTAATGTGGATTCAGCTTTCCTCATCTCCAAGTAAAGTCTTAACATACTCTTATGAAGTTGTGGTGTTACTAAAAAATTGTAGGATAGACTCATGAAAGGATTTTGGAAAGAATGTCTTAAAAACCTGATGAGACATCTATTCCTTGTTTCAAACAGCATTGGTTATTAAAGAATACTGATATTTGGCATATTGCGTAGCAAACTTCTTAGGTAAAATTGATCATCATTATCCAAAAGATAAGTTGTTAATATTTACTTCTATGCATGCTTTTGTATTTCCTGTAAATTTATGCATGCATTGACCAGGCCTGTCAGCAGGTACTCCAGGGTAGAAGTAAGGATTGAAAAGAAGAAAGACAGTTAGACAGCATTGTGACATGGCCCCAGTCAGTTCTGAGATTGAGGGCAAACTTGGTTTTCCAAATTGCTTTGTGTGCCATTTTGATTGCATGCAGGTTTTGAGGGTGAGTGTGCAGTGGGAAACTAGCAAGGCAGTGGGTAAAGTCCCATGATTGCTTCCTTGGCGGTTGTTTATAAGGGCTTGTCATGATGACCAAGATGCTTGGGACCACTTCCTTGTCTGGACCAGGATCTTGCCTGGGGTCTGCTTCTTTTGTTCCACCCTGAGATTGAAGATCCTGTCTTGGCCTGCTTCCCTATCATAGCCAAAGCTTGTTTCCTTGTCCTTGGCCAATGTCAGATTTCTGCTAAGTGGCACCCCATAAGTCTCTCCACAACGCATCCCATAAAGAATACATATACTGTATTTATAAACAGCCCTTCTACAGGAAAGAAGTATATGTGATTGAATCACATGTTTATTCTTTTGAGTTTCCTCCTGCTTCAGTGCAGATAATTGAACCATTTGCTGTAGCCACTGTAAGATTTTTGGTAGCTCAAAATGACAACTGTTGTAAAAAGTTAAGTAAATGTGTTCTTTTCCCAGAATTTGCCTCACTGCAAGATATGCTAAGAGATAGTCCTCTGATTGTTTAAAAAGGTCCACACAGTGTCTCCGGTCCTTAAGTTTACACGCTAAGAGATAGTCATCTGATTGTTTAGAAAAGCCCACACAATGTTTTTGGTCCTTAAGTCTGCTTCCTTAATACTGTTAAAGGTTAACTGCCAGCCCTAAAACTGCTCTAAAAAAATGTATAAAAGGTGTGTGCTTTAGCTACTCAGGGTCACTTCTATCCGAATTTCAGGATGACCCCAGCATGCTGGATCAATAATCCTCTTGGTTTTTACATCGATCTCCGTCTCTGCATCTCTGTGAGTGGGACATCCCGGATGTAAGGTTTTTAGGGTCTTATACCACTATTTTTGAAATGGCAAAAAAAATCTAGCTTTAATTTGTATACTGAGAGAGAGAGAGAGAGAGAGAGAGAGAGAGAGAGAGAGAGAGAGAGAGAGAGAGAGAGAGAGAGAGAGAGAGAGAGAGAGAGAGAGAGAGAGAAAGCTTAGGGTTTGCAATTGCTTGATATTGTTCCTTTTCTAGATACTGCTAATTCTCAAATTTTGCAATTGTTTATGCATATACAACTCAAGTTAAGAGAAAATAATGTTCCTTTGAAGGTTTGTCCTTGAACATTTAAAAAAATCCTTGACTGCCTGAACAAGACCCCTTAAGGCTATGCCACAGCAGACTTGTACCCCAGACAGATTATAGGCCTTACACAAGTACAGTTGGACATATAATCTCATTCTTTACATCATCAAAATAGTAATGGCTTGTGACAATAATTTGGTATTTCTAGAAAATGTGCAAGTCAAATTGTAAAGACTTGTCCTGAATGTCCTCAGTTTCTACTTGTCCCACATAATGTTGTTAATCTTCCTCGTTGACTCATACTAATCAGTTATTGCAAAGGGCTTCTCATATTTCTGATTTTAGAAAATTAAATACACATGTGAATATTGATACCTTTTCAGGCTTTCTAGTTGCAACTGCTTTAACAGAAGATGCAAATGAAAACGTACTTAGTCATTGTTTTTCTATGCTGGGTGTTCAAAAATCAGATTAAAACAGATAATGAAACTGGCTATTACAGTCAAGCATTTGAGATTTTTTTTGTCAACAATTCAACATTACCCATATTACTGGGATTCCTTATAATTCTTAAGGACAAAGTATTGAGAAACAGGTATTGTAGATCTTTAAAACAATATCCCATAAAATAAAAAAGGGGGAGTTTTATTCCTGTATACCACAAAATGATTTAAATCATGTTCTTTTTCATTTTTTTTTTAACTTGGATACCAAGGAACTCTCTGAGTGTCTATACAATCAGGCATACTTAATGCCTAGGTGAAATGGAAGGATCCACATACTGGCACATGGCATGGTCGTGATCAGGTATTTAATATGGGGAAGAGAGCTTGTTTGTGTTTTTTTCTACAGAATTCTGAAGGAGCACGCTAGTTGCCAGAATGATTAGTGATTCATGCTGATTCTGGGACAAAGAATGATGGTGACCTGTGAGCTTTCAGAGTGCTCTGACAATGGTGAATTGGAAGATGTTTTGGACATATGTTTTTGACCCACCTTTGCTTTCCTGTATCCCAGATTGGACAAGATGCCTTGCTTCCTGCTTTTATACCTTGTGGAACAGAGAATATGGAGACTGTGGAAAATGCCTTCAAAGACTTGATCAAAAAGAGAAGTTATGATGACTCTTCTCTCTCCTTTAATGTGACCAGTTATTTTGACTCAATCATGGACTGGTCTATAAATCAATCCAATATTGGAAATAACAGTCGTCATTTGGAAGGCTGGTTCTGGACATTTTTAGAGACACATAAAATTTAGCTGCAGTTCTATATGATGTTATGTTAGCAATAGATAAATTTAGGATAGGATCTAGATTTCAAACAAATGTTAGTGCATGTGTTAAGGCTCCCAAACTGTTATTGACTGTTAATGTTAAAATTACTTTTACTTCCATGGTATTTAATTTAAGTTGTATTGATTGTACTCTTTCCAACTCTGTTAATGTATTGAAACCTGGCATTTGTGTTTTGAGGGTCTAACAACCAGCTTTGTTTTACTGCTTATGAGTATTACAGGACCTTGGTATTCTGAAAGAAACTTGCAGGTACTGGAAGAAGAGACATCAGGAGCTTTTTGATAACCCCATGTGGAGCGCCTGGGATGGAATTCTGCACTACCTTCTTCCCTTCTTTGACCCAGTGCTTGGCTTACTAATTCTACTGTCTCAAGGACCTTTTCTTTTTAATAAAATTATAGCCTTTATTAAGGGACAATTAGATGCAATAAAGGCTCAATTCTTACTGATTCATTACCACCAGCTGGCAGTGTAGGATCTTGGAGATGGTTTTGATTATATTCTTACAAATGGCCCTTAAAGTAACCCATCTCCTGCTTGGCCCTTCACTTTTCCAGTCCGATGAACTGGCTAGCCAGTGATGGGAAACTGAGAGGAGGAATCTGCCCTTAGTATGAATGGCAACTTAAGACAGGGGAGCCCACTATGTTGATGGGGTACCACCTATGATGGGTAAATCTATTCTGGGCATGACTGTCCTTGTAAATCCTCTCTGACCTAAGACAGGCTACAGTCCCCTTGAAGTCTCTAGGGTCAAGCCGATTTAGACATATATATATATATATATATATATATATATATATATATATATATATATATGTATATGGGGGGGAGACTGTTGGGGCCTGGAAGCCCCTGGAATCTTGTCCCTGGGCCATTATCTAACACTCTTTTGATTCTTCCACTATCTTGCTTCCATTCCATAATTGACATGGGACATTTTACAATGAGGGCATTCCTTTCCTTTTACAATGAGGGGACTTCTTTCAAGACCTTGTACAATGGGGACGCCCTTTGACATTAAGGAGTTACCTAGCACCACTGGTTTGGCCTGTGTACCTGACCAAATTCCGTTTGTGGTTTTCAGCTTTAAAAAGCCCCCATTTCCACTGAATGAAAGAGGCTTGAACAGAATTTTTGTCTTGCTTCCTTCCTTCGCATTTTTGATCCTAAATTTTGTTGCTGTAGCTCCCTTCCCTTGAGAACCCTGTTGTTTAAGTCCTGCAGGTCGGGGCACCCACAGATTAGACCAATTCTCTAGCCTCTGTGTAGCAGGATGTGATTAACACAGAAACTCATGACTGCTTAATGTGTAGAGAATCTGTGACCATGTAATGCTCAGGCTCAAATGGAACATTTGCATCATAAACCCTCCTCAATGGTCTGGGATCATCACGAAAGAGGTATAAAAACAGTTCTAAGAGATAGACACCAGGGAACAATGAGACACATAGTGTTTCTAGGCATGACAAGACAGCTGAAGAAAGAGCTAAGAGCCAGAGAAAATGGAGAACAGGAAAGAAAAAGAGTCTCATAGACACAACAGAACTGAAACACATATGAACTCAGAGAGATGGTGAGTTTCCCCAAGAAGAAGGGGACTTTCCCCAAGGAGGGAGGAAGTCAGGGGGTGGTCAGGGTTATTTTACAGCTCTGACTATTAATAATACCACGTCTTTGGCTCTTATTTACTAGAAAACAGGTGCTTCTTTATACAAGTTTTATAGAACAAAGACAGATTAATGATTATCCAAGTGGTATAGATTATATGCTTGATTTTGTATTACATGTCCAGTTACAATATCAGACACAATTAGAATTTACAAACAGATTTTTATTCTAATTATAAGCCCTATAATTCCAATTAAAGATTTTTAAAATGTCTCCTATAACGCAAGAACATTTATTATAGTCAGCTTGCTTTTACACTGAAAAGGTTTGCTATTAAAGTATTCAAGAGAAAAGAAAATATCTGAACTGTTCCTCCATAAATAACAAATACTAATATCTAACTTTTTTTTACTGTATGTTTCATCATCTATGCTATAAAATAGGACAAGTTTATTTTAGTCAAATCTAAAAGTTTATTAAGTCAAACTAAGTTCTAGGCTTCCAGGTTTGTACCCTGTAACATACCCTATCTTTAAACTGTATTTTCAGAGAGCCCTTAAGCCTATAACGAAAGAAGACCTCGATTCTGTAGCCAATGCTCCTCACCAGTAAGAGGTTGTCCATTGTCTCTGTTAACCCTCCACCAATTAAAGAGTTTGAGTTTGCTCAGGGGCAGACACCCCATGAAGATGCCAGGAGTAATGTCCTCATCTAACTATGTGCTTATTTGTGCTTAATGATCTCCATGGAAAAAGGAAGATTGCCAAATAGTGGCCAGATCAAGTTAATTGTAGAATTTTCCTACAAAGACTCAAACATGATTTTCTCAGGAAAAGACATAAACTGAATCATAATGCTGAAAGTTCCCCAAAATGCAACATGCAGAGACTAAATCCAAAAAGTTGGAGATATAAGGACAGTGAGTGAGTCAATCTGCTCCATTTTGCCAGAACTGTGTTAAGCAGCTCTGCTGGCTTCATGACCTTTTCCATTAGATATGACTGTGTCACTGTTTATAAAAAAAAAAAAAAAATGAAACTGTAAAACAATGAGAAATGGTACTCCCACATTAGCTTTGATTGCTTTGTGTTTCTGTGTCTCTTGGTTCCATTAAGAGCTGTGGTGCCAGGTGGTAGTGACACACATCTTTAATCCTAGCACTTGGAAGGCAGAGACAGGGGGATTTCTGAGTTCAAGGTCAGCCTGGTCTACAAACTGAGTTCCAGGACAGCCAGGACTACACAGAGAAACCCTGTCTCAAAACAACCAAAAAAATAAACACCTGAAAAAATGTTCAACATCCTTAGTCATCAGGGAAATACAAATCAAAACAACACTGAGATTCCACCTCACTCCAGTCAGCATGGCTAAGATTAAAAATTCAGGTGACAGCAGATGCTGGCGAGGTTGTAGAGAAAGAGGAACACTCCTCCATTGCTGGTTGGGATGGCAAGCTTGTACAACCACTCTGGAAAGCATTCTGGCCGTTCCTCAGAAAAATGGACATAGTAGGATCCAGCAATACCTCTTCTGGACATATACCCAGAAGATCTTCTAACTGGTAATAAGGAAACATGTCCACTATGTTCATAGCAGCCTTATTTATAATAGCCAGAAGTTGAAAGAACCCAGATGTCCCTCAGTAGAGGAATGGATACAGAAACGGTGATACATTACAGAATGGAGTACTACTCAGCTATTAACAATTAATTTATGACATTCTTGGGCAAATGGATGTATCTGGAGGATATCATCCTTAGTGAGGTAACCCAATCACAAAAGAATTCACTAGATATGCACTCACTGATAAGAGGATATTAGCCCAGAAACTTAGAATACCCAAGATACATTTTGCAAAACACAAGAAAACCAAGAAGGAAGACCATTGTGTGTATACTTCATTCCTCCTAAGAATAAGGAACAAAATACCCATGAAAGGATATAGGTACAGAGACAAAACTTAGAGCTAAGATGAAAGGATGGACTATCCAGACACTCCCCCATCCGGGGATCCATCCCATAATCAGTCACCAAACCCAGATACTATTGCACATGCCAGCAAGATTCTGCTGAAGGGACCCTGATATAGTAACCTCTTGTGAGGCTATGCCAGTGCCTGGCAAACACAGAAGTGGATGCTCACAGTCAGCTATTGGATGGAACACAGGGCCCCAATGGAGGAGCTAGAGAAATACCCAAGGAGCTTTAGGGGGATGCAACCCTGTAGGTGCAACAACAATATGAACTAACCAGTACCCCCTGAGCTTGTGTCTCTAGCTGCATTTGTAGCAGAAAATGGCCTAATCTGCCATCATTGGGAAGAGAGGTCCCTTGGTCTTGCAAACTTTGAATGCCAGGGCCAAAAAGTGGGAGTGGGTGGGTAGAGGAGCAGTTGGGGGGGGGTATAGGTAAATTTTGGGATAGCATTTGAAATGTAAATTAAGAAAATATCTAATGAAATGTAAATTAAGAAAATATCTAATAAAATAAGTTTAAAAAAATGAACTCTGACAAGGTAACGGATATAATGCACAGCATCTGAGGCTTTGCAAGTTCATTGTGAAGAAATTGCTGATACATTTCTCGGAAAAGGTCTATGATTAAGAAACACAGTGCACTGTTCTTTAGCATTCAAATAGATTCATGGTCAGATACATTGCCAAAAATGCATATCATGTTTCTCCACAAAATCCTTGATTGTAAGCTTCACTGAATGTTTTATAAGGAATAAGTCAACTTTTCTTTCAGTTTAAACATAACACAAATGAACATGCAAATAAAATTCATTCATCCTTAAAAATTGTAAAAGTCCATAGAATTTCATGTATTCTTTCTTTTAATTGGATATTTTTCTTTATTTACATTTCAAATGTTTTCCCCTTTTCAGGTATCCCCTTAGGAAATCCCCTATTCTATCCCCTCTCCCCCTGCCTCTATGCGGGTGCTCCCCTACCTCCAACCCACTCCTGTCTTCCTACCATCATATTCCCCTACACTTGGACATCAAACTCCCTCAGGCCCAAGGGCTGCTCCTCCCACTGATGTCTAACAAGGCCATCCTCTGCCACATATATGGTAAGTCATTGATCCTACAATGCATATTGGTTGGTGGTCTAGTCCCCAGGATCTCCAGGGTGATCTGGCTGGTTGACACTGTTGCTGTTAACCCATGGGGCTGCAAACCACCTCAGCTCCTTTAGTCCCTTCTCCAACTCCTTCATCAGGGACCTCACTCTCAGTCCAAAGATTAGATGTGAGAATCTGCCTCTGTATTTGTCAAGCTCTGGCAGAACCTCTCAGGAGACACATATATGAGGCTCCCTTCAGCAAGCAAACAGTTCCAAGCAAACAGTTGCATCTGTTTTGCAGCCAACTTCAAGTCCTAGGGTTTGAATCCACCAGATCAGAGAAAGAGCTCTGCCCTTCTGACTTTGCTATCCATATACTTCAGCTAATGATGATCTGTTACAGTGGGGAGGGGGAAAATACAGTATATTATTCCTATACAGACTCATTCTCTTTTACAGTCAGACATATAAAAAGACATAAGAATATTCATTTGTCATAGAAGGAAATCTGTGCTCACATTATGCTTGCTTTAATATACATTTGTATACGCTTGTGAGAGCTTCATACCCACTTTGAACCATTGTAACTTAAAACAGTCCAAGTAGTTATAAATTTAATCATCATTTTATAGACACACGTTCATTTTAGGTGAAACTGTTTAGGAAGAAAAATATTTGTTAGCAGACATGTGCTCTGTCTCCAGGTATAACATATGCCAATGATATAATATAATATAATGCTTAATGATTTCCCTATTAGTTGAATTTAGCAGAGAGGAAGCTCTTAGTGAGCAAAGTTGTTAATGAGCTATATGATAAGTTATTTCTTAGACAAAGAAACGATCCAATTCAAGCCAGTTTAAAACACATATAAATATAGTTTTACTGAGAAACTGTTCTTGGGCAGGCAAATTCCTTGACTTCAAAGAAGGAGGCCAGGAAAGTCACCTTGGGGAAGGAGAGTGAGCAAAGCATGAAGAGAAAGAAAGAAAGCTAGAAATCATGCAGAGAAAAGGAAAAGGGAGAGGGGAAGAGGAGAGAGAAGAAGAAACAGAGAAAAGAGAGGGAGAGACCAAAATGTCCAAATAGTATAGCAAAGAGCCTCTGTGGGAGGGGAAGCCCAGCCTGTGGGCTAAAAAGTTCAGGGTTAAAGGTGGGGTATGCCAGGTAGGAACTCAGGGATATTGGGACAACCTGGAGACCAGCTCTGATTTGATATGTTAAATATGCACTTCAAGTGTTTGTTCCAGGTTCTGAAACGTAATAATGCACAACATTTTAGATCATTTTTTGATAATCTATTTTGACTATCTAATAGCTTTTCTGAGTCTCAGAGTAGACTATGCAGAGGGGAAATTATAGACCAATTTCTCCAAATTTTAAACAAAACACTTTCATCCTTCTATCAAAACTGAAGCAGAAATTCACTATATCATTAAGAATTTTCAGTCCATCCCTGTCCTCCTACAAGTGTAACTTTATAGCTGGTCCCTAGAAGGGGGCGGGTCTTCCTGGAAGTTCTGCTTTAGTTGCTTTCACTTTCTTTTAAAGCTGCGTAGACTTTAGGAGGTTCATGATTGCTCTACTCTGCTCTCTCTGGGAAGAATACTACCTGATCCCTCTAAAGGGTAAGAGCCTTTTATTCTAGTTAACAGCACAAAGTATTTATTATAATTGTCTTTTAGTGGGAAACCATGGGGTTTAGGGTGCGGAGGGAAGAAACTAAGCCTGGTTTGTGTTTCCAGAAGATTTTTCTAGGTTGACAGTACATAAATGATCTCAATTTCAGTTTCATATTCTCTCTGCTTCCCTCCTGCAATTGATTCCAGCTGGAAAATTTAAAAACACATTGTCTCCCTGCCTTCTCCCCCTTTTTACTCTCTCCACACCCCTGCCCCATTTCTCTCCAACCTTCCTCTTCTCCCTCTTCCTTCAATTTACAAGGAGAATTTGTTTGTTTGTTTTTTCTTCTCCGGTTCAGGTTAGTTTGTCCTATGGAAATTCAGCTTTGATTATCCACCTACCTTGCTCCGTTGCATCCTATTAACCCTTCTCTATAGACACTGGGGTAATTGAAGTTGTGCCTTCTGTAAATATCCAACACTGCAGGTCTTAGATGGAGAGGCTAAGGATTAAATAACTATTTTTTTATTCACGGCTCTTCACTCCACAGAGCACATTCCTTGACTTCTAGGGCTCTTCACTCCACAAAGCACATTCCTTGACTTCTAGCACAGATTCCCTTCTCCCTGCAGCTGTAAACAGCAGGGTGTGGCCAGCTGACTCACCAGACTCTGCCTGGAGTTAAGCTGCTCACTGACTGTTAGCTCTATAGCAGCAACCAGTTTAAGGCTATAACTTTGATCAAGTCTATCGCCAGTCTTTAACTCAAGGCATGTTAACACTTGTCACAGCTGATTGACTGTGAAAGAGGACAGGAGTGGGAGAGGATAGAAGACTCGGTGAGGGAAATTTGTTCTGAGGTTGGAATCAGGAAATGGATGTTTCATTGAAATGGATAACCCTCTCTGCTCTCAGCTTCCTGCAGTGGCCAAGGCCAGCTTGAGATCTCTGCTGTCAGACATAGTCTGTCCTTCAGCAGTGCTGCCCCTAGGTAAGTCTCCTGCTCTAAGCTTCTAGCTGGTGTCAGTAGAAATTCTTCCCCCATACTCCAGACTCCTCACTGGCCCCCAGGAAAAGTTCTTTCTTGTGCTCCTGTACTCCTGTGCTCCTATGCTTTCGATCCTCGATCCTCCTCCTGTCCATCCTCTCCCTCTTCCTTGTTTACCTGCTACCTCTTTGTTGCTGATCTGAGCGATTCTAATTCTGTCAGACTTTTCCAACTGTTCAAATAACAGACATAGAACACAGCTGGTGCAAGTGAGTATCCCTGCAGTAGGGTTGTGCCCAGTTCCTGTCACTGATCAAACAAGCTCAGTGTGGTGTGACCCTACATTAGACTTGAACATGGCACCTGCTGTGGTCTCACTGGCCAGGCTGCTCTGGCTACCTGAAAGATGGCTGGGTGATCAGACAGGCCCCATTGTGAGTGAGTCCATGCAGCCACCTGCAAGGAGACTATGTGTGGAGTCCTAGTCTAGGATCCTTGGACTCTTCACTGGGCTTCTGGACAAGCATGGTATGTGTTCCCAGATGTGCCATTTCAGCTCCTTAGGATGCATTTCCAATGGAAACCACCCTTGTTGGTATTAGGCACTGAGGTCACATAGAGTTAAAATGGGGCATATGATCAGGTTTAGAAAGACCCAAAACAGCTCTCAGGGTTATCCCAGGCCATCATTAGGATTAGACCAATCTCTACACTCTGTGGATAAAATAATCATGTAAATCATATCCTGGAAAAAAAATCATTCTATCTCTCTCATCATGTCATACTCAAGATTTATATAACATCACAATCAATTCAGGAAATAAAATTAGGAAAATCTGTTTGAAAAGAAGGAAAAATATTGTATTTATAATCTCATTATACCTGAGAATATCCTTCTAAATATATATTTTTGTTTTATCCTTTGAAAATTGTACAGATGTGTGCCATGTATTTTGATTATGTACCCATATCTGCCCCTTCCTCACCTTCTAGCTCCTCCTGACTCATAGCAGTTCCCTTTCTCAACTGCATATCCTTCTATATTTTCTCTTAACTTACTGAGTCTAACAGTACCTATATATGAATAGTTGTGGGATCATGAATTGAAGTCGGTGCAATGTACCAAGGACAAAAGGCCTTGAAGAAAAATTTTCTCCCATTCTAAGTAGCTATCTACTGTAAAAACTCTTCAGTTAGGGCCTAGATTGTATGTCCCCCTCCCTTATCTGTGCTAAATATTGATTGGTTTGACCGGGCATGTCTTCAGGTATGCCTTATGTAGGTAAAAACCCCTGCTCTAAGATCATGAGTACAATGGACAGAAAATTCTGACTTCAATAGTCCTTCCTGGCCCCTGCCTCTCAGAAACTTTCTGAAACTTCCCTGTATTCTTAGAGTTTGCAGAGGGATAGCAATTCTTGTGTGGGAATGCAGACAAGATGATATAGATGGCTATTTAAAGCTGTGCACTCGCCAGTTCCTTATTTCTTTTCTTTAAATTTTTTATTGGATATTTTATTTATTCACATTCCAAATGTTATCACCTTTCCTGTTTTCCCCTCCAGAAATCCCCTATCCCATCTACCCTACCCCTGCTTCTATGAGGGTGCTCCTGAGCTACCTACTCATTCCTGCCTCCCTACTCTGGCATTCACCTACACTGGGGCATCAAGCCTTCACAGGACCAATGGCCTCTCCTCTCATTCAACATATTTAGTCATCAGGGAAATGCAAATCAAAACGACCCTGGGATTCCACCACACACCAGTCAGAATTGCTAAGATCAAAAACTCAGGTGACAACAGATACTAGCGAGGATGTGGAGAAAGAGGAACACTCCTCCATTGATGGTGGGATTGCAAGCTGGTACAACCACTCTGGGAATCAGTCTGGAGGTTCCTCAGAAAATTAGATATAGTACTACCTGACGACCCAGCTATACCACTCCTGGGAGTATACCCAAAAGGTGCTTCAACATATAACAAGGACAAATGCTCCACAATGTTCATATCAGCCGTATTTATAATAGCCAGAAAATAGAAAAACGCAGATGTCCTTCCACAGAGGAATGGATATAGCCATGTGATATATTTACATAATAGAGTACTACTCATCTATCAAAAATGATGACCTCATGAAATTCTCAGGCAAATGGATGGAACTTGAACTATCAGTCTCTTATTTCTTTTCGGCATTGGACCACTAGTGATCACATGGTAATATCATGAAATTAAATATCAAGAACAAAACAGTAGGTTCCAATAAAAAGTCTTACAGAAAAGTAATTAAGTAAGAGGAGTATAATACAAGATGTCATTTGAATCACAAAGGTATGCAAGTAAAGATCTGGGAAGAGGCACTGAAGCTGTGACTCAGTCATTACAAGCTCTGTCTTTTCTTCAAAATGACCACAGCACAAGTCCCAGGTCCTACATGGCAGCTCATAACCATCTCTAACTCTAGTTCCAGGGGATTCAACATCCTCTTCTGGCCTCTAAAATGTGTAATGTAATATGTAAGAGTGTTTGCCTGAATGTGATACACAGGCATACCTTCAGGCAAACACTTTTAAGCACGACATAAAAGTAAACAAAATATTTTAAACATTGAAAAACAGATCTTGAATAGAATGACTCCAAGTAAATAAAAATATCAATATCAATAGGAAAAACAGTGGAATCCATCCTCATCGGTAAATATCTCCTATGGGCCAGACCTTAGACTCGGAAGTAACATACATAAATATATTGCTTTGATTCTGTGTGGAGCATTCTGATGTTCAACGAGGTTAAATTATGGCACGTATCCAGGTCGTTTTGGATGGTTCATTCAATACTGTTTGTAAAAGTCGAATAGTGTTTGTAGCAATCTCAAAATATAAGATTTTCTGCTTAGTGGACACTTACAGCCACCCCACCTGAGCGTCATTAACCACCAACCTCACCACTGGCATCTCACCTTGTTTTCACTCTCTAATTGCTTATCGTTACACTAAAAATTAGAAGCTGTTTCTGCAAGAGAAAAACTCATAAAATACTGGTATTGATGGCGTAACTCCTAACCTGGACCTCTTAATGGTTTGTCATTTCCACAGAAACGTGCAGTCACCATGGAGCATCACTGTGGTCTGATCACTAGCAACAGAGAGACAGGTAAGCCTGGCTTGCACTCTTAGTCATGAGAGCTGTGTGCCTAGAACTGCTCCTTATCTATATGAGTGTCACTCTAGAAAAACCCATTGATTTCCTAAACCCTGATCTCTTCCCCAGTACCACTGAAGAGCATCTCAGTAACATTGTCCATCAATGACTTTGTGGCTGCTGTGGCTGCAACCTTAAATTATGAGAATGAGGAGAAAGTCCCATTAGAGGCAACCTTTGTATTTCCTATGGATGAAGACTCTGCTGTCTACAGCTTTGAAGCCTTGGTGGATGGGAAGAAAATTGTGGCAGAGTTGCGGGATAAGATGAAGGTCTGAAGGATATTATCTTTTCTCTTCTTTCTTTGAAATTGCATTTTTCTTTATCTTTGTAAACAATTCATAAGTCCTGACGTTGCCTGTTCTTTCATTAATTCCCTTTTAATTACTATGTGCCCAAAATCAGTAAGGCAGAGGCAATTAAGTAGCAGATACCAGATGAATTGTAAAATGCACAGGATCTATGATATTCCCTTTGAATAGTTCATATATTTCTGACTACTTTTGATTTTAATTGAATGCACCTTGCACTTGCTCTAGGCTCATAGCGAGTATGAGGAAGCCCTCTCCCAGGGCCACCAAGCATACTTATTGGAAGAGGATGACTATTCCAGGGATATCTTTTCTTGCAATGTGGGGAACCTGCAGCCTGGAGCTAAGATTGCAGTTACTCTGAGGTATGTGCAGGAACTGCCCCTGGAAACAGATGGGGCCCTGCGCTATCTGCTCCCAGCAATCTTGAATCCAAGATATCAGCTCTCTGGTAAGTAATTTCTGCCTTTGACAGACTGGTGAGAGAATGACTGGGAATAGACACAAAATTTTGGTTATGCTGGAAATTATTGATATGAAAGGGAAGATTAATGTCCTTTTTGTAGAACAGTCAGCAAACAGTTGCTTGAACATCCAGAAACCCACAGTCCCTTTGGAGGACCTGCCTTACACACTCAATATGACTGCCACCATCACTTCCCAGCATGGTATTGAAAGGATCCAGTCCAACTGCTCTTTGAGTCCTATTCAGTACCTTACAGATGACAAGACTTCTGCTCAGGTGAATAGTAACAGAATACTATTGTCTGTGTCAGTCTCCTCAAACTTTATTGTTGACCTTGTCCTCACTCTACCTTCAGACATCTCCTTTGTATTTTGGTTTGGTTTGGTTTGATTTGGTTTTGTTTTTGTTTTTGTTTGTTTGTTTGTTTTTTGCCATGTTTGGATAGGCAATCAATTTACCATCCCTATTCTGCATAACACATAGCCTCTCTCTCACCCAGTCTTTCCTGTGCTTCTGATTATACTCCTGATGTAAGAAGCCTGCGACCCTGGACTCTGAGCTTATAATATAAGGAAGCAATCAGTGGGAATTCTAACATGGCTTCTCTGCTGGTCCTCTACTCAGGTTTCCTTGACTGAAGGGCACAAGTTTGATCGGGATGTAGAACTACTGATTTACTACAGTGAAGTGCACAGTCCCAGGGTAGCTGTGGAAATGGGGATGCTGGACATGAAGCCGGGTAATTTTTATCTCCCACTATGGTCCCTTTCTAAGTGTAACTTCCAACTATCCTTTTTTTCTATCCTCTATCTAGGATCAGTATACAGCCATAGAAATGTTGACTTTTTACTTCCACATAGAAAGATGAGTAAACTTATTATGTAAGCAGGTAATTATGCCCTTTAGGCTAAGTCACATAGAGTATTGGATTACTAGAGGGAAAAATATGACCGAATAATTCACAAGAAATTATTCACCCCGTTATCAACATGTGACAATGACTGTTCTTTATAAAAAGGACAAAAAATTAAAAAATCCTGTGACCACTTCTCCTTTCTTAGCATTAGTGATATTCAAGTTTGATAAAGCCTCATGCTTTACATTGTGTGCTGAGTTTTACATTGTCAGATAGTATAGAAGCAAATTAACTTGCTTCAACTGTTTTGAAAGTATTTGGGCTACAAATAGTAAAGTAACTGATTAGTTTGGCAATTTATTCTCTTTGAAATAAATTAAAATATTTATTTGATATGAAAATGATATTGACTTATAGTATTATCCAATAGTATTAAATGACTAAAATGTGAGTTACAATCTGCATTATCAGTTACATGATAAGTTATAATATCATTATTAAAATCATGTAAAATTCAAATTGTAAGATTTTAGATAGAACTCCAAATAATGGGAATGGAAAGGTAGTTATAATTTTTCTTAGTACTATAAAATAACCATTGGAGTAGAAAAATAATAACGCGTAATCTGGGCAATATATAAGTACTAATTTTTCTTAATGAATAATAATATTACTTTTTTGTTGATTAATTTATCACACCTGTATGCCTTCCTGCTCTCTCTCTCTCTCTCTCTCTCTCTCTCTCTCTCTCTCTCTCTCTCTTTGTCTTTATTCCTTTCTCTTTCCTTTTTCTGTTTTATAACTAGTAAGAATTGCCAAATTTAACAGAAATACGTTTAGTTCTTCTTTGTTCTGAAGAAATTAAGCTTTAAAACCACCATTCAAACCCATTCTTTGTTGCTTACCTGATTGTTTTTTTTTCCACTATGCTGACCTTCCCAGTGAGTTTTGATTTTTATCTACATTTACTTTTCATTTTAATAGGTACACTTAACTTGTAAAAGGGTGGCAGCACACACACTGTCATTGTGTTCTCTTTGGTTTTTCTGACATATTCTGCACTGGGTAACAGGGATCAAACACACCACAAGAACGGTACTGATCCTTATTCATTTTCAAGATGGATTCATGGGAGTTCCTTGGGTGTCAAATGATTTTTAAAATGTGACATCTGGGCTTGCCTTTTTCTGTTGTGACATTAAGAACTATGAGGACTTTTTCCATGAAGCTGAGTTTCCCACATTATCAATATTTGGCAAAGGTGATTTCACGTACCACAAGTGGGGGCTTTCTGTTCTTCCCTCAGTATTTGACCACTTGCCTCTGAGGTCACTCGGGGGACCCCTAACTTCCCTGTTGTTTCATGTAACTGCCTCATCTCCTCTGTAGTTCTGTGTCTTTGCGTGTCTTGTTGATTTCTTGAACACTTTTTGGAATCTCATGAAATATTCAAGCTCATATTTGGTCTTCTCTCAGGATCATTTCAGTTATTTGGAGGGAACCTCACAATCCTGGATCTCAGTACATAATAACTGAGGTCATACCTTTGTTCTGGGACATGTACTTAGTCCTATGAAGATTTTCACATCTCTTTTCTGTGACCAGCTTGTACAGACTACCAGAGGATACAGTTGTTCATATCTCAGGATTGATAATTTCTCCCATCTATGATTCCTAATTCTTGCTTCCTAGTGCACATATTTTGCCAGATGCCTGCCTGTTGTCATATCTGCTAGAAGCAAAGGGAAGCTTAACAGGTATCTCGATATCACAAAAAAACTCTAAAGTTACAGTAACATGAAGCATAGCACTAGTAGACTAAGTGAAATGTTCAACTTAAGACATAATTCCACAAAGTTAAAAAGCATAATGTGTAAAATTGCAATTAACTGCTCAGTATGAGTTAAGCCCTACCTTCAATTTCTTAAGCATATTGTATGACTTGACCTTACAATAACCTTGTAGTAGGATCCTTTTGAAGAGGAAACTGAGGCTAAGAAGCAGAAATGCTCATTTATAAAGAAGGAAGCTCTAACTTAGGAAAGTGAAATCATCTGAATTATTTTGAAAGAACTCGTAGACACCATACATGGAAGGCTGACTATATGACCAGCTTCTCACCAATGTGAATATTACATCATTCTCATGGATACCCTCTGGCTTCACAAAAGAGTGATAGTGTCATGGTAACCCCCTGTCTCCCACAATAGGAAGAAATCTACTTTACATATTAAATACAATGTTTCATTTGCATATGTACATATCTATAGATATGGATGGTGTTCACAATTGCAATGTTTTTCTCTAGTTTTCTAGAACAATATTTCTGAGTCACCTGCCTTTGGAATTTATTATTTTAAACATTATGCATATGAGCATCATTTTATCCCAATAGTCCAAAGGAGGACTTAATCCTAATGACCCATATGATCTCTTTCTCATGAATAAGATTTGATGAGATTCACCTCTATTCAGAATCTTGACTGTATCTTTGAGCTCAGCTGGTAAGCTAAAGTGCCCTAGTCAAGTGTTTTGATATCCAGATTTTGCACACATTGATACAGCTGTGCTATTTGACTGTTAATTACTACCCTCTTGCTCTTCCTCTCCCCTCTGTTCTGCTCCTTTCATTTTTATGCTGACAGCTCACACTTAGTCCTGTGTGAAAAACACACAGGGAACAAACCCAGAGTTCTGTTGGAGCTTTCTGAGTTCTCTACTGAGTTGGTAATTGAACTTGACAACCTCTAGCTTCCTTGTACCTTATAGGGTTCTTCTACTTTCTGTACAGACAGTGTGATGGGAGCGCCTTTAGCAATGGTTAGTTACTACCCAGATATCCCAGAAGTGGAAACCTCAAAGGTCTGTGGAGAATTTGTGTTTCTCATGGACTGTTCAGGAAGTATGAAATGCCCCATGAGCCCAGGGAAGGATTCTCAGCTACGCATAGAGGCTGCCAAGGTAAGCCAGATCCTTCCCTGCTCAGCAGTGATGTGTGAGGAGGATTTGGAAGGGTAGGAGTAGGGTAATTTGTAGCCATATCTGAGCCACAGCAAGTGTAGCTACTATGTTCTCAGCATTGAAATACAAGGTAACATAATATGGTAACATTTCTTACCTTTAGGAAATAGACTGGGGTCTGTCTGTTTGGTATTGATATGCTTGTGAAATGAAGTATGAAGTGGCAGGAGGGAGTGACTTAGCAGACTCATGCTAAGGTATTAAATAACACCCATATGTTGACTCTAGTATAAAATGAAGTTTATTTTTGGGCATGAGAAGGGGACTGAGATGGGAGTAGTAGCAGAGAAATAGAGGGGACAGAAAAGAAAGAGGGTGGGACAGAAAAAGTGAACAGGCCAGCCTGGAAGACATGAAGCGATGGGGCAGGAGAGAGAGAAAGAATGCCTGGAGAGAAACCATAGAGAAACAGAGAGAGGGGTCAGAGATCTCCAGAGAGGAAATGGTCCTTTTATAGCAAGCCAGGCTTCTACCTGGTTGTTGCTAGGGAACTGTTGGGCAGAGCTTAGAAGAAATGCTAACAGGTAGAGCACTCTTTCCCTCTGTCTCACTATGTTTTCTCACCTTCAGGAAACTCTGTTGCTGTTGCTGAAGAGTTTGCCTATGGGTTGTTATTTTAATATCTATAGATTTGGATCTTCCTATGAAAAATTCTTTCCGTAAGTGTTTTGAGACAGTGGACTCTGAACGAATGTGCTTTAAAGGAGGATCTGGAATGCAGAGTTGACCTGAACACTGAGGTTGTCAGGAGTAACAATGTGCAATGTGTGCTACTATATTATTGTTTCCCTAAGGGAGAGTGTGAAGTACACTCAGGATACGATGGAGGACGCAGTGAAAATAGTGAAGGATTTAGAAGCCAACTTAGGAGGTACTGAAATCTTGACACCCCTCTGCAATATTTACAAGGCATCCTCCATTCCCGGTCATCCCCTACAGGTGAGCACTGGATGCAGAGGCAGAGAGGAAGAAAATCCATGTGTAGTTTTAAAGAGAAAAAACTTTAAAGGGGGGGGGAGAAAGAAAGAAACAGGCTAAGCTAAGAAGAACAAAGAGGGAAGTTCTTCAATAATACAGTTCTGAGTAGTTCTTTCTTATAGAATTGAGTAATGCTGTGTAAAATCATTTACTATACAACAAAGAGAAAAGAAGACCAGAGACAGCATTCCTTCATTATTCCATGTGGTAGGCAGTTAGTACCACAGAGCTTCAGATGAAGCAGCAGGAAGAGGATATGAAACTTCTCAGGGGTCTGAAGAGTCTCTGTGATAGCATAGAGTAAGTGACAGTGGAGCACTAGTGTTGCTGCCCCTTTGTGAAGAATCTTCAAAGACTGGAAGCAGTTGTGGTCCATGATGACCATTGCTGCTGTCTTCTAATGAACTTGATAGAGGCTTAATCAATACATTCTTTCCTTTACAGCTCTTTGTCTTCACAGATGGAGAAGTGACTGACACATTTAGTGTCATTAGAGAAGTTAAGTTAAACAGCAAGAAACACAGGTATGAGGAGAGTATTGCTTCTGTGCTGACTGGATTCCCAAGCAGTACCACATATGACTTGTTCCACATGCTATTGGGGAGCATAGTGACTAAAGGATTTTCCAGCTAACTACCTGAAGTTCTCTATAAAATATAAAAATACTTTTCCAGTTAACATTCATTCCATAATGTTATTGTTCCTCATTTTTCTAAAGCTCTGAATGATACATTGAATCATGTTTTCATCATAAAGGGATTGACAAGTTAAAAATCAAAAGTTAGTCAAATATTTGGTGTGTAGCCATATAAGCAGTCAGGGTTGTCACCCTGAGTGTCCATCACAAGTCTATGGCTAGACAGTTATCAGTCTTTGTTCTCTCATTCCACCACTCACTATTTTATACCTAGCTGAAGTATAGTACTTCAAGATTTTGAGAAATTCTCTTTGTTTTTCTATCATGGTGAGTTTTCTTGGTATGTGTCTTTTTCTACATACATATATCATTTCTATTTTTTAATTTCACAAGTTTGCTGCATATAGTCATAGTCAAGTGTTATATGTATGTTGGATTTCCCATGAAGTAGCTCACTATATTTTATATTTATGTTCATAATGATGACTCTCTTTGAGCATTGCAGTGATTGTATTACATGTCACAAGCAATCCACTGGAGATTTAGTTTATATGGGAGGGTATGAGTAAGCTAAAAGCAAATGTTACTATGTATTTGCAAGGATGTGCTGGAGCCCAACTCTAGAGAAAGCAAAACGCAGCTGCAGGAATATAATTACCCACATGTACCATTCTTTAAAAAGACAGAGTCATCCAATTTCAGTGGAATGGCAAACAGTGACTGATTTATAGGTTATTGAGAAGGAACAAAAGTACAGTATAAACTTTTATCCTAAAGCTTACATGTTGAAAACAGGGAGGAAGACTCATATTAACAACAGCCCACATGTATCAGCCAAAATGTCAGTGCATTTACTTTTCACTTTGATGTTTTCATAATATACTAGAAGAATTTTGGAGCTAGATCTTTGCTAATATGAGGATGCTGTTCTAATTTTTGTTGTGAAATTGGAACATGAGAGAGATATTTCAAATGCTATGGACCCTAGTTCTTGATCAACAAAATGAATCTGAGCCTTTCCTCATAGAAGACACATGAAATTAAATTTTATCAGTTATTTAAGGTATGTATTGTAGACCATAGAAATAAAGTATGAATTCTAAATGGGAGCATTGCACAGATGTTTAGGTAAGTACCTTATTTCTTCATGTGTTTGTGACTAACCCATGTCAGTTGATAATTTTGCTATGGAGAATCCATCTCTAATGCTCATCATTCTGCCATTACAGATGTTTCTCATTTGGAATTGGACAAGGAGCCTCGACCAGCTTAATCAAAAACATTGCCCGGGTATCAGGGGGCACTGCTGTGTTTATCACAGGCAAGGACAGGATGCAGACCAAGGTGAGAACTGACTGAGTTTCCAGAGCTATTTAGTCCAGAGTAAGCATGAGACAGGACAAGGTCACTGCTGCAAAGACAGATGATCCATTTTCCTGAAGGACAGACACATCTTCATGAGTCACAGTCTATATACTTAAAGAGTCTACTTGTTATTTATGTTCTTTTCTCTTATCAGAAGATTGACCTCTGACTGTGGCTGCTCGAAATCCAGAGAGGAGATAATTAAGGCAGTTGTGACTTTTGTTTTGAAGACCAGACAGAAAGAAAATGAAAGCTTTAGATGCTGTATCTAGAACCACAGACTGTACACTGAGTAAATCCAGTAGAAATCCATTCTCCATACAAAAGACAAGCTAGTGTGTATGTCTCATAGATTCAAAAATATAAATCTCATTCCTCTATTAGAATAAAAAAAAGATGGAAGGGATCACTAAGTATATTTCTCAGCTTCTCTTTCCATGGTGTTAATGTTCCTTTTTTATCTCTTTTGCCAGTGTCTCCTTTCTTAAATACTGCCTTCATATACTTCACCATACACATAAGTAGAAGAAAAACAGCATTTCTCACTTTGTACTGGTGATTAGACCTGATATCAGTTGTGCCCTACATCCTGATAAATATTCCATCAATGCCAGAAATTATTATCATTCTCATGTATAATTCTGCCTCTTCTCTCCTCCAACAGGCTCTTGGGTCTCTCAAATTTGCTCTACAGTGTTCAGTGGATAACATCTCTCTAAGTTGGGATTTGCCTCCTGGTCTGTTGGTTAAAATGCTTTCTCCAGAGAAACCTACCATCTTTAGGGGTCAGAGGTTAATCATCTATGCACAACTGACTGGGCTTATGCCTGTGAGTCCCTATTCTTATTCTTATTCTTTTTTTTTAATTTTTTTTACTCAGTAGAGACTATATCAGTGCTTTTATTAACATTTTGTGGTCACTTGTGATTTCTGCATTTGCCCTGCAGCCAGCCACCCATCCTCTCTTGGATGACATGGCTAAATGCTCAGTTCTTAGCCTGACATACTGTTGATCTGAGGAACTTCCCTAGTTCTCACAATTTTCCAGGTTATGTGTCAGTTTTGTCACCCCTGCTGTTATGTTTATAAAAAAGATAAAGGGGAGAAGGAATGTGTTTCCTGGATGTGTAGTCAGGTATGGGGGAAGGGAGTCCCTCCAAGGTCTCAAGCTGAGGCATCCCTTCCCTTTGAGGGACCAAAGGACAGTATAATATAGCATAGAGTTTACTCAGGGCATGGGGAGGAGAGTTGAGAGGATAGTATGAGAGAATAGTAGAATAGTGGCTGGGGGTGTGGTGGCTGGTGGGCGGGGGCAGAGAAGAGAAACAGAGAAATAGTGGCCAAGGGGAGTGGGGAGAATAGGGGAAGGGGCAAGAGGACAGAGTGTGAGCAAGAAGGCAAGAGCAAGAGAGAGCAGAGTGGACAAGCAGACCCTTCTGGTATGTTTTATGCAAGAGGACAGAGTGTGAGCAAGAAGGCAAGAGCAAGAGAGAGCAGAGTGGACAAGCAGACCCTTTTAGAGTGAGTCAGGCATACCTGTCTGTTGCCAGGTAACTATGGTGTGGAGCTTAGACAAAATGGTAACACCTGCTTTCCTCTTATTCGTAGCAAGTGGAGAGCACAGGAGCAGTGTGCCTCAAGTACATCCTCCAGGGTAGGAGTCTGGAAAACAGGGTGACATTTTCCCTACAACCCAAGGCAAATGCCAAGTGAGACTTTATTCAGCCTTGCTTCCCCTCCTCCACACTTTCTCTGCTCTCCCCACTCTCCTCTCCATTCTACTACTCCCCTCTCTTCCCCTCCCCTCCCCTCTTCTCTTCTTTTATTGTGGATTTCATGAAAGTTCAGTCTTTCCTGGACCTGACCTCTGGCTTTTCTCTTTTGGACTCATTCATTTAACCTCCTTGTCTCTGCATTCCATTCTGACCGCAATCACTAGCTTTTTAGAGCCTTTGGCTTGCAGTTATTTTTCTTCAATTCGCTGCAATATCTTCTTTCAGTTTCACCATTCATCGGTTGGCGGCAAAGTCCTTGATTCAGACTAAGGATTTCGGATCCCATGAGGCCTCAAAAGAAGAAAAAGAGGATGTGATGAACATCAGCCTTCAGTCTGGAGTCCTTAGCTCCTTCACAGCCTTCATTGCCATAAACAAGGAGCTGAACAAGCCAGTGCAGGGGCCTCTGGCCCACAGAGTGATTCCTAGGCCAATGATGCAGAGGAGACCTCTTATGCAGTTCTACTCTAGTCACTCTGGTATGTTTTATGCCAATTTAAGCTTATATTTACTTGTATCTCAGATATCTAAGTACATCATTTAAACAATGGTAAGTTTCAGAATCTCATAAATTTAAATTGAAATACATTTCTTAGATTTCCTGGGTTTCTTTTGTTCATCTACTCTGAAGATATATAGCTTGCCATAAATTTTCTAGAAAACTATATTATTTCCAACTGGGAGGGAGATTTTGTGTAGAAGTACAGAAGACCAAAAGACATATTACAGTGCATAAATATCTGTAAACATTGAATAGCAAAACCATGTAATTTGAATCTGGCTTTGTTCTTTGATAATTAATCAGTGGCTGCACAGAGGCCAAATATCTAGAACCTGTTCATATTAGTGATAGAATAAGGAATTTAAGAAACCAGTAGAGAACAGAAAGGGCTACAGGGGCTAACTAGGAATAAGAAACAAAACAAACAAATAAACAAAACCCATTTCTAGGATGGCAGAAGGTAAAGTTGAATTTGATACCATTTTTTAAAAAATAGCTATAAACACTAAAAGACCTGTATCATGTGAATAATTTCTAGCAGGGGTCAGGAGCTTTAACTGAAGAATCAAGTAGGCTGACGACTGTACTGATCTCTAATGTATGATTTTACCAAATAGCTCTGAATTAGAAATTAAGGCTATGGATCAAATATACTGATGAGGGTGGGAATATGTGTGACTGCGGTTTAGCTTGAGTGAAAAATAAAATTTGAAGGAAAGTGACATATTTGGAAAATTAGAGACATTGGGTGTTAAGCACAGGTCATGTCAAAGACCATTTTTTTAAAACAGGAAACACTAAGTTTAAAAAGTGTTGTGTTTTAAAACTAAGATTAAACTATTTCTGGAAAATCAAACAATTGTGCATAGCAATGATTTGAGAGCATGAGAGAGGTACCTGAGAGTCATAGTCACTGGATCCAAAGAAGGCAAGGTCTAATGTTGCATAGGTGATACTGGAAGCCTGAGGTGTGGCTTTTTTCTACTTTGGGTACTGATCAGAGGTAAATTAAGTAGTTGAGGGTTGATAGATGTGAGGACACAAGGAAGATAACCCAGGTGAGGTAGAAAGCTCAAGAATATTGTGTTGAGCTGAGAAAATTTTCAACCTTACCTTCTGAACTGGGATGCTCAGGGTACAATACAGCTTTTGAAGGGGACAGAGATAAAATAACTTCATAGGACAGAAAAAAAAAAGTATCTTAAGTTAAAATGTAGCTGAGAGAATCCTCTTGTGTTGAAGGTAAGATGCAGCTATGATTGTTTAGCACATGAGAAAGATTATAAAGACTCGATAGGAAGTAGAATGAAGGCTTGGGGTGGGGTGTGTCTGCACAGAGGCAGCTACACAGGAGAACGGTCCATCTTGGTAAGAGGATGAGGCTGATGTGGATAGTAGGACTGATGTCTTACATCGTCACACCTTTTAATCTTTTCTTGCTTCAGAACCCAGAGGATGCTGTAGCCTTCACTGTTCGTTTGTGTTTTTCAGATGGCCAGAAAGGCTTACAGGCAAGACATTTATGTGGACTAAGAAATTTGTTGTGTCCAAGACAACGTTAGTATCCCAAGGGGTCTATGGAGATGAATTTGTACAACCTGAGGGATTTTCTTTCTCAGAAAAGATTCTGAGCAATGTTTGTTTCTCATAGGGAGTATTCTTGTCGGTGCACAATGTGAGGTTCTTGATATGACAAATGAAATGCCCATGACACTGAAGAAAATGTCAAATTCTTCTACCAAGGAAAGCAACTTGAAAAAGGAACACAAAGGTGAAATGGTGCTCAGATTTTTTTCTCTTGATTTGTGATGAGCATAAACTAACCTTCAGTACTCTTACACTCAAGCTTCTTCTACCTTGGGGTGAGCTAATTGAGGCATCAGTCAGGGGGGTGATATTTGACATCCCTATGTATTTGCCAGAATGAGTCTAGCTTTATTAATCTACAATATAGCACTTGATACCTTCTAAACTACTGTAGTTGAGTGTCTTCTAGTTCTTTAAGCCCACTGGATAGCTCTGCCTAGACAGTATATCTGTCTTCAATGACTGGTACCAGCAGAATCTACTGCTGCTGTGTTTGGAACACAGACCATCTGGACACCCATCATATACTGGAAATAGTTTGGATTTTCTGCAGAATCCTCACTATAGCCTCCTATTTCCTCAGTTGGGCTGTGATCCCACTGACTCTATAATTTCTTATGGAATTACTCTTTTTTTTTCATAAAGCATTTGGAGAGAATGTTGTGGTGCAGCTGATTTCTCTCCAAAAGGCAAATGGCTCCTGGAATCTAGATGAAGATCTGACCAAGATCCTGGGCACTGAGTTGAAAGACATCAAGGCTACAAACCCTGCCAAGGTGAGATGCACAGAGAAACAAGGGGAAGAATGTGTGCTTCCTGAAATCAGGAACATAATGAGAGTTGAAGCGAACCAGGGCACAAGAGAAAAATAAGAACATAGGTAATGCAAAGATGACATTAACTTGTAATATGTAGATGATTAAATCGCTTCTACTTTAGCTGGAACATACAAAACATAGAATTAAGAATCTAGCTGCTGGAAGGCATGATTAGAATGATGAATGTCAAAGGGAAAGCTAAATACTCTTCTGTGTTCATCTAAATCACTGAGACTATACTGCAAAAGGTAATATTTTCGTCTTCACGCTGTGCTAGGCAATTTTTAAAATCACTTAATACCCTTACATTTATTCGTTTCTCATTTCAATTAATTAATGCAGGTTCTGTTTATGCAGCTACATATAGATGAAGAAATTGGCCATTAAGAAAACACTAGGGCTAGAGAGATGACTCAATGGTTAAGAGCACTTACTGCTCTTATAGAGGTACTGAGTTCAATTCCCAGAAACCACATGGTGGCTCACAACCATCTGTAATGGAATCTAATACAATATTCTGGTGTGACTCTGGAGACAACTACACTGTACTCATATGAATAAAAATCAATAAATCTTTTATTTTTTAAAAGATAAACACTGTGTGAGCCAGTCAGTACAGAGATAAATTCAATTCCAGGATGCTCTGTTTTTAGAGCCTCCAATAATTCCCCTATTATTGTTGGTTTTTAATGTCCCCAAATAGAATGACTATAGTAAACTTTATTTAGAACTTTGAGATTACCTGTTGAATGGTCTAAATCTACTTGAAAAAAAGTCTTTACACTAACAGACATATGCCAAATACTGAAGAAACAATACAATATTGTCCAATTAAAATGTGAAACACAATTACATGTACTTTAGATGTTGTATGGTTATACTAATTGTATCCTATCTCCTAGTCAGGCCAGGCTACTGGGTCTATGAAATGTGGTGGATGCAAATGTGGTGTGCATGTTTTAATCAGAAGAGGTATCTATACTGCAATATATAAACTGACTTAATTATTTGGGGTAAAGTCATGGGAATATTTCATTAAGATTATTTCATGTTGGATACTTGAAAAAGTGATAATTCCTTTTTAACATTTAAAAAAAATGAGAACTGCTGTCAGTTAGAGAAGTAGATAACCTAGAAAACTCAACACCAGCATGCAGGGGGTCATGTATTTGATTCAGTAAAAACATATAACAAAATAGAATGTGTGCGTGTGTGTCTGTGTGTGTGTGTGTGTGTGTTTATATATTATGTTAAAATCAGAATATCAGTTGGAAATCAGAAAATTTTAAATGTTAGCTGAAAATAATGGTAATGAATAACAAATTGATGTCAAAATGGAGATATCTGTCTAATGCATCCAGTAAGGCCTGAAATTTTATAGATCTATATTTAAAATGATGACCTTAATGAAAGTATAGATTAATAATTTCTATAGGTAGATAATAAAACTGAAAAAAAATAAGTAGGAGACTCGAGCTCCCTTGAGCATTTCTGATCATGATTTGTAGTCAGTACTAACAGCACTGACAAAAACCATGCAGCAGAAATAAAAGTCAAGAATTGCTTCTGGTTCTTTTGTTGTTGTTGTTGTTGTTTGTTTTTTATCGAGACAGGGTTTCTCTGTAAAGCCCTGGCTATCCTGGAACTCACTTTGTAGACCAGGCTGGCCTTGAACTCAGAAATCCACCCAGCTTGAGTCAATTCTGGTTCTTAATCCTCTGCTGCAATAGAGACAGAGAACACATGCACATGGAATCCAGAGGTGTCCTATAGCCACAGAGCAATAGATCTGAACCATGATCCTCAGGATGAACTTCATTCTTGGGCTATTCTTTTGTTTTCTTTTGTTTTGTTTTGTTATGTTATGTTACGTTTTGTTTTGTTTTTGTTTTGTTTTGTTTTGTTTTTGAGACAGGTCTCTGTGTACCTCTGGCTGTCCTGGAACTCACTCTGTAGAACAGACTGGCCTTGAACTCAGAAATCTGCCAGCCTCTGCTTCCCAAGTCCTGGATTAAAGACGTCCGCCACCACTGCTGGATTACAGATTTCCATACACCATTTACCCTATACTGTGACCACATCAATAGCTGGCAAAAAATGTAACATTCATCATTACTAGACTATAATAATCCATAGACTAACTTTATACAAATATTTTCACTTTTTGTAGTACTTATGCTTATGCTTAGAAATGTTCTATTGATTATTCTTAGGTTTTTTTTTTTTTTTTCTGGCAATTGAGGATAAAAATTGATGAACATAATACCGTAAAAGAAGTCAAATTTACATTTTCTTCTCTTCCCACTGTCCAATTATCTATGCACTAAGTGCTTGGAAGTGTTTTGAGAAATTTGGTGATGGTTACACTGGACTTATAAGTGGTAATGGAAAGCTGTCTTGAGGCTGTGGCCAGTTTTTTCTTTTTTTGATAAGGGTGGGACAAGAAATTCCATGAAGCAGCAGATTAGGGAATGTTGAGGAGGGGGATAATAAATCTATTTGTTTCCTCTTGAGGGAATTCCTGCCCTGCCTGTGGCATCACAGAAGTTTCATTCTGTTTTGCAGCATGAGGACCCCTCAGCCTGGGCCACAGTGCTGGCTGTGGTATGGTTGCATGCCAATGGCATGGACTTAAAGTGTGAATGGGAACTTCTGGAAAGGAAGGCTGTGGCCTGGCTTCATGACCATGCAGGTAGGAAAAGAGACCCTCTTTCCCTTTCCCTCTTTCCATCTGCTTCTCAAGGAGCCCTGCCTCTATGTGTTGCAGAGCACTCAAGAGTCCCCATGGTTGCCTAACCATGCTATTTCAGAAGGAACAGGGTCTGTTCCTCCAGCTGATTCTTCCTTTTCAGGATTAGGGCAAAGTATGTACTTGGTAGTTGGGACAAGCTGAACAAAAGGAAGGAACACAGGTGTGGATGCCTAGTTGAATAAGACTATCCCGAGACACATAGGAAGTGTCCTGGATGTTTATTTTATCCTTGTTGCTGTGTTCCTGTAGAAGGAAATGACAAAATCAGAATCAGAAGAAGAAAGGGGGAAGAGCTGGGGTTACTACAGGAAGCTAAATTTAGACTGAAATAGGAAGTAGGAATGACTGAGGGAGGCTGAGGGAAGAGCCTCTTCCTCCTTTCCCACAGTTCTGAACTCTTGTTTCCTTCCTCACAGACTCCTCCATCCCCATGCTTGTGCAAGCTGCCAATAGTCTCCTGAAATTATCGGTGAATCCTGCTGTCTTTGGTGTCTAAAGATGTCACTAATGAAAGGAGAGCCATTCCTGGCAACCACCGAGTCCCTTATTTTCTATTCCTATCATTTCTTTTCTGAGAAGTTAGCATAGTCTCCTAACATGTTTTATTCATTGAGGCTTTTATTTTATTCATATGCAGAATGACACATGACGTTTCTAGACCATTTACAGTATAATTATGATATAGTGATAGTCATGGGATCTATAGTAAGCATGCAGCATTTACCATGGGCAATTCTTAAATTAATACCCTGCATTATTGTTATCCATTCTCTATGCAGAGACATGTAATGTGGTCATCAAATGGCTTTAAATTCATGGAATAGGCCTACCAGTTAGCACAGACGTGATGGATGCTCCTCAATTGAGGCAGTACTCCTAGGACTGTGTGTCCTGAGGATCTCATGCTGTTATGAATTTTTGCCCTGCCCATTGCCTTCACATCCCTCTTAACCTAAGGATTGTATGAAAACTCTAAACAGGCTTCCAGCCCCTCACTGGGGAGTATCATTGACATTAAACAATAATAATGCCTGATATCTTTCAGGCATTGTTGCTGGAACAGATTAATGTTCCACATACTACTATAGGAAAGAACTTAGAAAGATGTGGATTTTCAGCAGTGTACAAAATACATGTGTATAAGTCTGACAACCCGAGTTCAAGTCCTCCAGTTCTATATAAGATTGATATGGTAGAGCTGCCTTTAATCCCAGTGCTTGCAGAGAGAGATAGAAGATCCCAAGAACCTTTATTTGGAAAAATAAAGTTTTTAGTGAACCCATATTAAGATGCGTTTTGGTTTTTGTTGTTGTTGTTGTTGTTATTGATACTTTTTAAAAAAGTCTTAGTGAACATTTTGAACTTCTGTAAGGCACAAATATATTTGTTAAGCTATGGACATTTCATAGTCAGAGAACAAGAAAAATGGCAACTTGGCTAACATGAATCTCACTGAGTCTGGACTACTACCGATTGATTAGTTATGTCTATTTTTGCCCTCAGCTTTCTGATATGATTTAATAAGAATTGCTGATGACTATATAAAAATTCTTGGTATTTAAAGTAGATAAGGCTGACTTTTATATAAAAGTTCAGATTTGTGATTCATTGGAGATTTTTGTATGACTACTGTTAAAGATAAATAAAATAATTAATCCTTCCTTTGTAAGTGCTAATTGCTGCCTGAGAGTAAGAGGAGCTGGCTGAGAAAACTCCTTTGCTTACTCACACTTTTAAAATCTATAACAAGTTGCTTAGTTATGAATGTACATGGGTTCTTGGGAATAATTTATTTTCTTTACCTGTACTACAAAATGTTATTTCTTGTAAAGATATTATGTAATATCCTAGATTTTTTCATAATTATTCACTATAAGGAAAATAGAAAGTAATAAAATTGTAATTTTATAGTGCTTAAAAGATTTTACTGGAATATATAAGAGATGGGAAAAAATAATATGGTTGAAACTTTGCTTCTTCCACCTCCAAGTATGTATGTATATATATGTATAAATGTATGTGTATGTATATATATGTGCAAAGTTTCTGGGAGAGTACATTGGAACTTTGTTCCATCTATCAAATTTATATTTATGTTATATGTAAAGCTTATGTGGGTGTGTTTTGGCACTTGCTCCATCCACCAACTGTGTAAATATGTGTGGATATGTGCCAAATGCTTTTCAGCCTGCTTGTTCAAACTTTGTTTTAGTCGCCCACCAGGTGTGTGTGTGTGTGTGTGTGTGTGTGTGTGTGTGTGTGTGTGAAATTTCTCTCCTTCCATTTGTTTCTCAAAAACTCTACGAGTTAAAAGAGTTCAGGGTTTTTCTCTGGAAACAGGAAGTGCCAGCCCCAGTACATTAAGCTTTGCTCCCTTAGAGAAAAGTCTGCTGACTACTTCTTGTAATCACTGACATGGGAAACAACCTCTGTTGATATCTTGCACTGTCAGCTGCTCTCAGCAACCTCTCCATGGGCTGTCTGTCTGCTGCTGTTTACCCCCTGGATGTCAAAGCTACTAAATGGCAATTCACCTTTGCTCTAGAATGATTATCAGGACCATAGTAGTAAGCTGTATGCTCATAAGAAATGGATGAAAGTTGAAAATCAACATGAAGGTAACAGAAAGACAGAAGCATTGCCCATATCCATTTCCCATTTCAAAACTACTATGGATACCTTGGATAGATTTAGAACTCTAAGTGGTAACAGTGGGAGCCTATTGGGAAAAACCAGAAGTTAAGAGATTAACTAGAGTAGGTTGGCATTCATGCATTAGTCAAGGATGAAAGAAAGCAAACAGTAGCCTCCAGCTGCATATGTAGTAGAAGATGGTCTTATCCAGCATCAATGGGAGGAGAAACCCTTGGTCCTGTGAAGACTCCATGCCCCAATGTAGTAGAATGCCAAGGCAGTAAGATGGGAATGGGTGGGTGGATGGGTTAGTACCTTCATAGAAGCAGGGGTAAGGGGATAATACGGGGGGGGGGGGTTGCAGAGGGGAAACCAAGAAAGGGATAACAATAGAAATAAAATAAATAAAATATCCAATAAAAAAGAGAAAAGAAAGCAAACAATATATAGTAGATTTTTTTCTAAGTCTAAGAGTAGATCTCACATAGGAAGGGTAGATAAATGAATATTCTAAGTTTATTTGTTGGCTTATTGTAAGTGAAAAATGGCTGAGAACTATGTTCTTGAGAAGTGCACATATTTCTGCATCTTGGACACATGTAGCAGGGCAATGTTTCATGCTAATATCACTTAAGTGTATGTTATTTGGAAAGTACTATCTTTGCAGGAAAATAAAATTAATTACACCTTCTTTTGCAAGGTTCATATTCATCCTAGTTTCTTGTTCTTGGACTAGAAGAATCAATTGTACAAATTGACTCCTATCTACTTTAGCAAATTAACCCCTCAGCTCATATCAGCTGGCTTGTGGGAAACTGAATTGTTTAAATTGTTTCAGATAGACTCTAGCTCTCTTTTTATCAAAGCAGGAACCCAGATGGCCAGGATGAGTTGGTGGATGTGGTGGCCCAAGTTCAGTTTGATAGTAAGATGAGCATTTATAGATTCTATGATTGTGTGGAAGAAAAGGAAGTATTATAATCTTTCTAAAAATGTTTTCCAGTATAGCAAGGCACATTAAGGCCAGTGCTTTGTCCAGGTTCTAATATCAAAATAAACCTTACATCCATTGACAAGATAACAGCATAGTGAAAGTTAAAACAGAGATTGAGCGATCATTGTTGATTGAAGTGGGATGCAGAAACCGTATTTCCTGAGACACTGGCCCCCAGCCTTGTCCAAAGGACACCAAACTCCCGACCACACAAACACTGTAGAGTCTTTAAAAACTCTTCTGTTAACCTTAGTAATTTATCTCCACTAATACTTTTTTTTTTAAAAGAAACTGTGAAGAGATTATCAGAATAATTTTATTTCAGATTTTACTAGTGTAGTGTGTAGCTACAACTTGACATTCCAGGGAAGACTTGACTTCTGTTTTAAAAGTTTTCAATCAGGCAGTTTCAGTGGTTTCATTTTAGAAATGTGTTTGCTGTTTATTTGCAGATGTTTGACAAAGGGATTATTGCTAAAAAAGAAAATAAAAAAACAATACTTATCAAATGAAGAATTTTAGAAAAATTTACATTCCCTGCTAAAGAAAGTTGTGTTAGCTTTAGAGGTAGGTATTTGTTTTCTAGAACTTGTTTTTGTTGATAGCTGTATGTACAGAACATATTTGTTATGCGAGGTGTAAGTCTTGCAATACACTTGTAAGATACATTATATTGTTTAGGGATTAAGAAAGCAACATAATGATGAAGTAACTATAGTATATAGTTCCTACTGTGAATAATGCTTTGCTTTTGTAATGTATGAATAAAAAATAATACTAAAAGATCCTCATTCATAAAGTGAAGCAATTTCAAATGTATGCCTCAGCACTCTCCAGTCATACTTTCACACCCCTCCATAAGAATGTTAGGAAACTATTATCTTGTTTTGAATTTGATCCATGTGCATTGTTTTACAGTCCATGGAAAGCAAAGCTAGAGTGTGAACAAACTTGAAACCAACACATGGTTATTAAAGACAAATCCCTAAGAAGAAAATGCATCCTCAAAGGAAAAGAATTAAGTGATATTAGCCCCAGCAATGACTACCCTCCCACTCTACCCCAATCAAAATGCTGACAAAACATATTGCTTATTTCTGGAAAATATTTCTCAGGCACTATCAGTCTATATCATGAAAACAAATGAACAATATAGGAACTATATCACATGTTTAGACATGATTTTTTTCTCAGTATCAAACAGTCAAAGCAACCATGTTCACTTTTTTTCTGATTTTCATATTTCTCAATCTTACTTAAACATAGAAACAGAGTCATATACATATATATATATATATATATATATATACACACACTCAAAATAGATTATGGTATTCTGTAGCCTAATTATGTATTTCAATGATAATAAACACTTATAATTTAAATGTTTCAAAGGTATCCATTCATCCACTAAGTTATTTACTCAAGAAACCTCTATTGGAAAGGTTATTGAGTAGTCAGTCTATATTCTTTACTACAATGGATAAGATCAACTGGATCAATATTATCATAAATGATTCCCATTGCTACAAAAGATAATTTTAGCCACAAATATAAATTTTAACTACCAATATTCTTCAACCTTTACCACATATTGTAGCCTATGTAGTCCACCACCAGTGTCTAGCACTTACAGAAGAGGAAACTACTAGAACTCTGGGGATCCAGATTATCTGGAAGAGATGCCATCAAGCAATGACTAATTTTATCCATAATCTTGGATTTCTGCCCAAGTGATTAGCAGGAACAATAGAATCTTCTTATCCAAGTTATCTTTGCTTAATTGCTCATTACTTTTTTTCATATTATTTATGTTCATGTTTTTAAATTATTATTTTATTTATTTCCATACCAGATGTTACTGTCCATCTCTGTGTCCCCTTGCAAAATTCCTCCAACCATCCTCCTACCTTTTGCCTCTGAGAAGGTATCCCATTATCCCCAAACTTTGGGGCATCAAGTCTCTACAGGATTAGGCACATCATCTTCCACTGAAGCCAGACAATAATAGACCAATGGGACCTCATAAAATTGAAAAGCTTCTGTAAGGCAGGAAACACTGTTAATAGGCCAAATGGCAACCTACAGATTTGGAAAAGGTATTTACCAACACTATATTGATAGAGGGCTAATATCTAAAATACACAAAAAATTCAAGAAGTTAGACTCCAGAGAACCAAATGACCAGATTTTTAAAAAATGGGGTACAGAGCTAAACAAAGAATTCTTAACAGAGGAATCTCCAACAGTTGAAAAGCACTTAAAAAAATGTTTAACATCTTTAATCATCAGGGAAATGCGAATCAAAATAACTCTGAGATTTTACCTCACACCAATCAGAATGACTAAGATAAAACAAACAAAAAAAAAAACAAAAATAAAACAAAACAAAACAACAACAGGAAAAAATAGTCAATAGCAGATGCTGGCGAGGATGTGGAGAAAAGGAAATTCCTCCATTGGTGGTGGGACTGCAAGCTGGTAAAATGACTTTGGAAATCAATCTGGCAGTTTCTTAGAAAACTGGAAATATTTCTACCTGAAGAACCAGCTATACCACTGCTTGTCATATATGCAAAGGGTGCTCCAACATATAACAGGGACACATGATCCACTATGTTTATAGCAGCGTTACTTATAGTAGCCAGCTGTAAACAACCCAGATGTCCCTCAACAGACAAATGGATACAGAAAATATGGTACATTTACACAATGGAGTACTATTCANCTATTAAAAACAATGATTTCATGAAATTCTTAGGCAAATGGATGTAACTAGAAAATATCATCCTGAGCAATTTAAGCCAGATAGAAAAGAACACATATATGTACTCACTGATAAGTGGATCTTAGCCCCAAAGCTCAGAATACCCATGATACAACCCACAAATCATATGGAGCTTAAGAATGAAGACCAAAGTGTAGGTGTTTCAATCCTACAAAGAAGGAGGAACAAAATAATCACAGAGGGTAGAGGAAAGAAGGGATCTGGGAAGGAGAGAGGAGGGAGAGGGGAAAGAGGGGCAGGAACAGTCGTTGGAAAGGACAGGAGAGAAGTACTGAAGATCAGGAAATAGAATAGAAACATGTAGCAGTGGGGGATGGGGACCTGGGGGTAGACACTAGAAATTTCCAGGTTCCAGGGAAGTGAGAGGCCAACAGGATCCACTGGTGATGACTTTAGCTGAAATACCCAAGAAAGGGGAGATGCAACCTGTAAAGACCACCTACAGTAGATAGGCACAGCCCCCAGTCAAGTGATGGGGTCACCCACACATCTCAAAATTTTTAACCCAGAAATTTTCCTGTCCAAAAGAACGACAGGGACAAAACTTGGAAAAGAATCTGAAGGAAAGGCCATCCAGAGACTGCCCAATCTAGTGATACATCCTATCTCTATGCAAATACCAAAGACACACACTATGACTGATGCCAAGAAGCACTTCCTGACAGGAGCCTGATATGGCTTTTCTCTGAGAGGTTCTGACCAATACAGATGCAGATACTCACAGATAACAATTGGACTGAGCCCAGGAACCTCAATGGAAGAGCTAGAGGAAGTACTGAAGGAGCTGAAGGGTATAGCAACTCCATAGGAAGAACAGTATCAACTAATTGGACAATCCAGAGCTCCCAGGGACTAAAGCACCAACAAAAAAGTATATATGGAGAGAATCCCTGGCTACAGATACATATGTAGCAGAGGATGGCTTTATCTGACTTCAGTGGGAGGGGAGGGAGACTTGATGCCCCATCATAGAGGGATGCTAGGGGGTTGAGGCACATAGAGGCAAAAGGGAGGGGGAAGAGGGGCATGGGATGGGGGCGTATCTGGGAAGTGGTATATCATTTGAAATGTAAACAAAACGATTAATAATAAAATGTGATGAATACAAAAATCAAAATAAAACAAACAACACCAAATCCTTAAATTCAATTTTCAACATTAATCATCAGGAAAATGTAAATCAAACTACTTTGGGATTTCATTTTATATCTCTACACACACACATACTCACACACACACACACAAAAACATACACGCACACATGATTACTCATCTATTGCTGGTTGAAGTGCAAACTTTTATAGCTACACTATGGAAATCAGTGTGTTGGTTTCTCACAAAGGAGGGGATCAACCAATCTTAATATCCAGTTATTCTACAGGATTTACTACTGGACATATATGAAAATGAAACTTTACTCAACTACCTAGCCAACCATATTCATCACTGTCCTATTGATGATAACTAGAAACTGAATGTACCATAGATTCCATCAGTGGTTGAATTGAAAAAGAAAATGTGATAATATTTCACAGGGGAATATCACTCTTCCATTCTGAAAATAAATAAATAAATAAAAAGTTTCAAGTAAATGAATACAACTAAAAAAACAAAACAAAACAAAACAAAACAAAACAACCTATTCTGAGTGAGGCAACCCAGAATCCAAATACAGGAAGACAAAATATAATATGTATTAATATAATATGTATTCTCTTATGTATAGATGTTAACTCTAAAGTATTTAACAAGCAAAGTACAATTCATATAACCACAGAAGTTAGGAAGAATAAGGGACAATGGTGAAGGAGTGAATATTCCTAGGAAGAGGAAACAATAGATAGTGATGGAGGAAAAAAGGCATTGAAGTGGGAAAACTAAGCAAAGAGAAGGAGGGAACAGAGGCATTGGAAAAGGAATATAGAAAGAGATGGCTAAAACTAAGAACCATTTGTAGGGTTATATGAAAACTCAATATGGTAAAAATTTCCTGTAATATATACATATATATAAGGGTGATCTAAATAAATCCAGCAAAAAATGGATGTGACAAAGCCCCAGCTATATATCTCTCATGACCAAATGAATCTTCCAGTGTCAGAAACTGGTTACACTTATTTGAGTTGTTGGCCAAAGGGGTTCCATGGGAACCTTTAAACAACACATACTGTTCCCAAAGTTATTGGCAGCTCTCCACAAAGTAAAGCTAAGGCCCTTTTGCTGAAGAGAACACTTATATAACTCATTAAATATCCAGTTGAACTGGAACCTACATAGAGCCTTCACCTGTACAGACTAGATTTCATGGTTCTGAACACTAGTAGCCTACTCTACAGGCTACCAAAAGAGAAAGTTAAACACAAACCAACTACATTTTGATCTATAAGAGTGTCCTGCATGTGACATAGCTTGTGGGAGTAGCCAACCAATATCTGATTTGACTTAAGGTCCTCTCCATGAGATGGAACTCAAACAATGCTGCATGGGTAACCCAGAGCCTGAGACTAGTTAGGTCAGGAACCTAAGGGTAAAACCAAATACCCATCCTTTGCCTTTTTTTGCTAAGAAAAAATAATGTAGCAATATAATGACTTCTAATTTTGTTATACTCATTATTTAGTGCCTTTTCCAGCCATCATTAGAGAACCCTGCTCCTGAAGCAGATTTGAACAAATACAGAAACCACAGGCAGACATAGTGTGAAGAGTGAAAGACCCTGAAACACTTAGCTGTAAAGGGGACATATCCATCCAATCTTTTGCCTTGGAGCTCACGGTACCCCTCAAACAGGAAGTAGAAAAAGTGTCAGAGTCAGAAATGGTGGATTATATCAAGGAATCAAGACTTTCTAGAGAAAAGGGAGTGGTATACATATAAACTTAGAGATGCTGCAGCAAGCACAAGGTCTGTACCAGAAGGGGGGTCCTAGAGTCAGAAGGGTAAACACATACCCCAGTACCTAACCCAGAAGTTCTTTACAATTGATAGCTACTTACAAATGAAAAAATAGTTTTCTCCAAAGAAGTTTCATTGGGAAATAAACTGTTTCTTAAAGCCAATACCCATGCCCATCAATAGATGGCCAATACAAAATGAGCCAAGTGGCATCCTTGGAGGTTATTTCTTTCTTAATGTTAAGTCTCAGAGAATCTCTCTCTCTCTCTCTCTCTCTCTCTCTCTCTCTCTCTTTCTCATCTCCTTGCCTCTCACCTCTAATCATACAGGTCCTTTGTGCCTATATTATGGCTTCTAGATTGAGAATTTTTGGGTTTCCTTGAGTATGAACATGTGTGTCTCTTTGTGCATGCCTTTCTTATACTCCTTCTTTGGCTATTTTACTTGTGTGGTTGTTTTTCCTTATTTTGATTTGTTTGTTTTTTATTTATCTTACTGTAGTATCTTCTCATTTTATTTTATTATTTTTCCTTAGATACCTGTTTCTTTTCTAAAGAGAACCAAAATGGCAAGGGTAAAGATTAGAGAGGCACTTGGGAGGAACTGGCATAGGGAGGGGAAAGTGCAGTGTACATTGCATAAAAGATTGCCTTTCTTTCTATTTTGCATTATTTATTTATTCACTTTACAACCCAGGATCACTGTTCCTCTCCTCCCCATTCACCACCCCCTGCCCCCTCCCCCCCACAAACAGCTTCTCCTGTCATTTCACCTTTTCATTTTCCTGTGAGGAAAGCCCTCTCTGAATATTATCCCTCTTTGGCCATTTAAATCACTGCAGGACAAGGCACATGTTCTTCCACTAAGTTCAGACAAGTAAGCCCAGTTAGGTAAAAGGGATCCACAGGCAGGCAACAGATACAGACTCAGGGACAATCCCTGCTCCAGTTGTTGTGGGACCCATGTGAAAACCAAGATGCCCATCTACTACATATATGCAGGGGCCCAGGTCAAGTCTATAATCACTCTGGATAGTGGTTCAGTATCTGAGAGCTCATAAGGATCCAGGTTAGTTGATTCTGTTGAGTTTCCTGTGGTGCCAAGGACCAGCCTCAGCATGCAGAGGGGTTCTGAAAGAAGGTGTATCTTGGAGCAGTGAAAAGAATGACAATATATCAAGAAATTCATATGTATATACATACACATTTATTCATATAACAACAACCAGTAAAAAAGAAGACCATGAATTTGAGAGAGAGAGAGAGAGCAAGAAGGAACAATATGACGCTTCAATGTAGATGATTTCCCTTTTTCTCTACATACTTGTTATATGGTCTTCCCCCTCAGGATCTTGTCACTGAAGAACAACCTGCTGGTTCAGGTCAGTAACATAGTTGGGTTCTACTACCAATATTTGGAAATTTTATTGTTAATTCTTGAACACTAGTTAAATGATATAGTTGAAAGAATAGTGGATGAGCATGAAAAACTGACCTGGAACTCACAATCTTTAGCCCTTAGCCTCCTGAGTGCTAGAATTATGAAAACTGTTACTGGCTTGACAGAATTTTTAACAAGTTTTACTCAATAAACTGAACATTGATAGAGTGTGAATGCCCTTATGCAAACCATATGCAATATTAATATCAGAGTATAAGGTTATTACATCCATAAGAGACTTGTGAATAATGAATAAATGTAACAAATTAGGAGATATTTTTCAGATATATTCCTTCTACAATTTATTAGATGTTATGAACATATTTCAAAATGAGTATCACTTAAATAACTAATTCCAGTGCAAAATCTTTCTCTGATGTTTAATAGATATACATAGTTACAACATAAAGCTAATGTGAACACATTTCAAAACTTCCTCCTCAATTCAATAATCTGTGGGGTGTAACTCATTTTTTGCATTACATTTTAAAAGTCCTTCAATTTATTATATTGTCAAATTATTAATTAACATGCATAGAGCTTTTTCATAAGTCCAAAATAACATCACATATATTCAGAGATGATATATGTCCCTATTTCCCATACTCAAGGACATTACTTGATCACTTTACCCTTATTTTTCTGAATCACTATGAAGTTCCAGTGGAAGAGGGTTACACATTTGCAATTCCTGTTTTACAAAGTAAAACCTGAGACATGGAGATATCTAGTCACCTTTCCATACTCTCATAGTAAGGAAGTATATGAGAGAGGTATCAAATACAGATCATTTAAGTCTGTAGTCCTCATTCTGTTCTATAACAGGTTTAGAAGTTACTGAGCCTATCACTAATATGTTATGTCTAAGGAGAGTAAGAAGGATAGTCTGTCAGGACATCATAGAAAGTGCAAAATCTTAGAAATTATACAAAATGTAACATGAATTTTGAGGGCTGAGAAAATTAGTTTGGTAGTACACAACTTGCTTAGCATATATGAAGTGCTTAGATCCATTCCCAGAAGCTCAAACTTAAAAAAAAAATGATTTCTAAAAAAAAAAAAAAATGATTTGAGAGGAAAGATGTCACCTGAATTGTGACACTATATTTATTGATATATTTTTAATTAAATAATTAAGAGCTTATATGTGCAATTATCAGTGGATATTTGTTTAACAATGAAAGAAAAAATCAAAACACTTGCTATCCCTGAGGAGATGGAAGTAATTGGAAGATGAGAGTTCAGAATTGGCTCAAGAGCCGAATATGTACAATCTCCATAGAGAAATGTGTGCACAACTTAAGTCCCCAAGATATGAATGGCATAGTATGAAAATGCTACCACCTCATTCTCTTTTCATAACTACTTTCTGTTCCTGGAAAGATACTGAGTAAGCTTCTACTTTGCATATAGCCATGTGTGGGATATTAGGAAACTCATTTGAAGTGTCTGATTTCTCAGTGGCTAGTGTGATAATAGACAGGATCCTCATTTTCCACTAGTGTTTTAGTGGATTAAGGAATGCCTTTTAAAATATGAGAATGTTTGCAGGATTAGAGTATCTGTTGTGCTGTAATCTCTTAGAAGAAAATGTACCAATACCGCAGTGCCAAAAGCTGTTATCATCAAGACAACAGTATATGACAAAGCAAGCTTTGAAAACAGCTACATGAGCTTCCTGACCTTTATAAAAACTTGACTAAAAGGTCTTAAAAGGTTGTGTGTGTGTGTGTGTGTGTGTGTGTGTGT
>NC_034599.1:33406275-33421244 GCF_900095145.1 Mus pahari
TATATATATATATATATATATATATATATATATATATATATATATATATGGTTTGATGTTTGTGTTTGTGTGCAATGATAACCTTATTTTATTGTATTATGCTAGGAAATGTGGACATGCAATGTAACATAGTTAATTTCCAGTAACACAACAAATAGTCTAGAAATTAATCATGTAAGATATTTGAATGTTATTATTTTGATCTGAATGATATATTTTTTTCTTTACTGGGTTTCATCAGACATCACTATACTCTCTCTTTTAATGAATATAACTGTGATTGCATATGGAGTTCATTTCATGTAATAAGCCTCCAAATGTGCTTTGTTTTAGAGACTTCACATGGATACAGTCCAAGAACCAGAGATGTGCCATTTTCTTCGCATTTTTTAAAGTCCTATGATTCCAAAGAAATTTCCAGATGCATGGCCAAGACAAGCCAAAGTGTTTTCCAGGTTCAGTAGATACTTCTGTTGTGGTGCTTAAATTAGTAAGTTCACTCTGCATGTACAGTTCTTATACCATAGAACCTAATGTGAGCATAGCAGAATGCTCACCATTCCTAGATTCTTGTTCTTTTGTTTAAATTAGAAAATGTTCATGGTTCTAACACATCCAGAGTTCAGTCTGGATGGATTGTAAAATTCAGTTATTAGAGTTTCTACTCTGTCACAGAGAGGATAAAACAAAAAGAAATAGGGAGATAAGATAAGGGAGATGCTGTTGTGTGCATCATGCTTCTTGCTTTTCCCTTGACTTCAATTGTAGCCATCTAGGATTTGACAGCCCCACTCTCAGGATTAGAGATCTTCATGATCCTTTAATCCACCACTTATTTATATTTCACAAGATATCTTATAGAAAGATGGCTTTGGTAAATGGCTCTGTGGTAACTGAATTCATTCTCTTGGGATTAACAGACCAGCCTGACCTTAAAGCTCCTCTGTTCCTGGTCTTTCTATTAATGTACATGATAACTGCATTGGGAAATTTGGCTTTAATTATTCTCATTGTGCTGAATTCTCACCTTCATACCCCTATGTATTTTTTCCTTTGTAACTTATCCTTTGTAGACTTTTGTTACTCCTCTGTAATTATACCAAAAATGCTGATGAACTTTATTCTAAAGAAAAATTTTATCTCCTATGTGAGTTGTATGACTCAGTTCTATTTATTTGGTTTCTGTGTCATTTCGGAGTGTTATATTCTCACATCAATGGCTTATGATCGTTATGTGGCTATCTGCAATCCACTTTTGTATAATGTTGTCATGTCTCCAAAGATGTGTTCCTATCTCATGCTTGGTTCATATTTGATGGGGTTTTCTGGAGCCATGATTCACACTGGATGTCTCCTGAGACTGTCGTTCTGTGATGGAAACATTATCAACCACTATTTCTGTGATCTCCTTCCTTTGCTGCAGCTCTCCTGCACCAGCACCTATGTCAATGAGATAGTGCTATTAATTGTAACAGGGAAGGATATCATTGTGCCCACTGTGATCATCTTTATCTCATATGGCTTCATCCTTTCCAGCATACTTCAAATGAATTCCACTAAGGGCATGTCAAAGGCCTTCAGCACCTGTAGTTCCCACATAATTGCTGTCTCTCTGTTCTTTGGGTCTAGTGCATTTATGTATCTCAAACCCAACTCAACTGGAACGATGAACAATGGAAAGATATCTTCAATAATTTATACTATCTTAATTCCTATGATGAATCCATTAATTTATAGCTTGAGAAACAAAGATGTTAACGTTGCCTTGAGAAAAACTTTGAGAAAGAAAATCTTGTAATCAGAAACTGTTATTTACTTTAATTGGAAATTGTTTTTCTTTGTTATTTTAGTGGAAACACATTCCTGGTCCTACAAATCTGGCAAAAAATAAAAATAAAAAATAAATAAAAAACATTTGCAACCCTCATAGCAACTAGCAGTAAACCCCCTCATATGCTTTTGAAGAATAGAAAAAATATCACAGTGCCTTATAAATTCTGAACTCTTTACCCATAGATTACTGTAGTTCTCAGGCCCTATCAGAGATGTTTCCCTGTGTAGTAGGATGTGGTTAACAAAGAAACTCCTAACAGTTTAATATATAAAGAATCTGTGTCTGTGTAATGCTCATATGGAACATCTGTACCACAAACCCTCCCTCAAAATTCAGGTATCATCATAAAAGGGGTATAAATCAGTTCTAATACACAGACACCAGGGAAGAATAAGGCACATTTTTTTTTTTTCTAGTCATGACGAGACAGCTGCAGACAGAGCTAAGAGCCAGAGGGAATGGAGGACAGCAAGGAAAGGTCTCCCAGACACAGTAGAACTGAAGCATGTATGAATTAATAGAGACATGGTGCATCATGAGCCAGGCTGCACAGTTGAAGCTAGACAGGATCCAAGCTCCGGAAAGGGAAGTAGCTGATAAAATATCCCGTACTGAGCCAAGAAACTGTCTTCAGTTGACAACTGCTGGCAAAAGAAACGTCTTTTTTTCCATGGAAATATATACTTCACTTATGGGTAGGTGCATTTTGCCCAGTAGATGAGCAAGAATTCAGAGGGAGTTTTGTAGATCTTTTTTGTATCTTGTATTATTCTTTTGATTTGTTTGTTTGTTTGTTTTGTCTTGTTTTGTTTTTGAGACAGGGCTTCTCTGAGTAGCCCTGGCCATCCTGGAACTCACTCTGTAGACCAGGCTTGCATCAAACTCAGAAATCTGACTGCCTCTGCCTACGAAGTGCTGGGATTAAAGGCATGTGCCACCACTGCCGGCCTTATATTATTCTTTTTAAGCATCTTTTCAACCTTCCTTGACTTCTATTTATATACTATGGTATAAAATTGTATGATTTTAATGTTTTTTTTTTAATTTTTATTTTCTTTTATTTTTTGTTGTGTGTGTTTCCTGTATGTCTTCTTTTTTGTTATTTTTAACCCTGTTTTTGTTTGTCTACTTATAACTTACAGAAAAAAGTCATGCTGTGTGATAGGTGGGAAAGATCTGGGATGAGATGGAAGAGGGGAACTGCAATCATGATATATCATATGAATTTTCAGTTAAAAAAAAAGGAATTTGAAAAAGGGACTTATAGAGAGGAGAGAATAATAGGATTAGATATACTTCAGACAGGAATATTAGATGATAACTAAGAATGCAATATTATACAGAAATCCCTCTGTGGAAGTAATAAATAAGTTCTTTATGATATAAGGCTATAATCCTCATGAAGAGGTTTTTCACCAACAGCAAGCAGAAAACATTGATAATGTGGTTACATAAAACTACCAGAGAACTAAAAAATACTACTGTCTTGAAATACCCTAGCCACAGTCATAGTCCCATGTTCTTTGTCTTCACCCCAATTCTGAGGTAAGGAGTCCTCTATACTGTGAGCTGTGTACCAGTACTGCATATTCAAACACATTAAATAGATGATTGTTGATATTGCCAATGAGTAACTGAGGTACTGGCCTAGGTTTACTATATACATACCATACCATGTTTTTACTCCTTCTGTTTTTACCATGGGGAGGGTCTTCCTTAGGGAAGGAGGGGACTTCCCCTGAGGAGTGAGTGAGTCAGAGGATGGCCAGCGTAATTTTGCAGCTCTGACTAATCGATCAGGCCAGTTCTGTGACTCTCACTTACTAGCCACCAAGTTCTTTATTTATACAAGTTTTACAGAACAAAGGCAGATGAATGACTATCCAAGTGGTACAGGTTATGTTTAACTTTTCATTGCATGTCCTTGTTATAATATTATTCCCAATTAGAATTTACAAACAAAACAGATTGTATTCTTATTATAAGCCGTGTATAACTCTGATTTAAAAAAAAAAAATCTAAATAATGTCTCCTCCAAAACAAACAAATTAATTACATGACAACCTGATTTTATGCTGAATGTGTTTGCTATTTAAAAGAACTTCAGACAGAGAGAAAATATCTGGTATTTTTATGAAAAGCAAATACTGATACCTAACTTATTTTACTATATGTTTCATCATCTGTGCTATAAAATAGGAAATATTTATTTTAGCCGAACCTATAAACATATATAGTCAAACCGAGTTCTAGTCCTTCAGGGGTGTACCCTGTAATACCCCTTATCTTTAAACTACATATTCAGAGAACGCTAAGCCTATAATGAACATAGAACTTGAATCTGTGACTTACTCTCCTGGGCAGTCAGAATTAGGCAGTTGTCTTTTTGCCCTACCCCAATTATATTGTTTGAGTCTTCTCAGGAGCAGATACCCTAAGACAATTCCAGGACTAATGGCTTCATCTAGCTATGTGCTTATCTGTGCTTAATGAACGTCAGGGCAAAAGGAAGACTTCCAAATAATGGCCAGATAAAGTTAAATGTAGGATTTTCCTACAAAGACTCAGACATAATTTTCTCAGAAAAAAAACATAAATTGTATCATAATGCTGAAAGTTCCCCCAAAATGAAACATACAGAGAACAAATCCAAAAAGTTGGAGACTGAAGGACAGTGATTGAGTCAGTCTGCTCCATTTTTCTGGGACTGTGTTAAGCAGCTCTGCTGGCTTCATGACCTTTCCCAGTGGATACGACTGTGTGACTCTCTCTCTCTCTCTCTCTCTCTCTCTCTCTCTCTCTCTCTCTCTCTCTCTCTCTCTATACATATATATATATATATATATATATATATATATATATATAAAAACAAACAAACAAACAAAATGAAGTTGTCAAACAATGAGCAATGGTACTCCAACACTAGCTTTGTTTCCTTTGTGTTTCTGTGTGTCTAGGTTGTACCAAGAGCTGTGGTAAGATAATGGATGTAATACACAGCAAGCTCCTTGTGAAGAAACTGCTGAAGCATTTCTTGGAAAATGCCTATGGTTAAGAAAATCAGGGCACTATTCTGTTCCCTTCAAATAGTTTCATGGCCAGAAAATTTTTCAAAAAAAAATTAATAACATGTTTCTCCCTAAAATCCTTGGTTGTTAAATTTACTTAATATTTCATAAGAAATGAGTCAACTTTTCTTTCAATTTAAACATAATACAAATGAACATGTAAATAAAATTCATTTATGCTTAAAAAATGTAAAAGTCCATAGAATTTCTTGCATACTTTTATTTTATGTAGTTATTCCTCAGATCACCAGCATCCTTGATGTCCTCCTTCATACACTAAGTCCCAAGCAAACAGTTGTGTCTGTTCTGCAGCCAACTTCAAGTCCTAGACTTTGAATCCAACGGATCAGAGAAAGAGCTCTGCCCTTCTGACTTTGCTGTCCTTATACTGCAGCCAATGATGATCTGTTACAGTGGGGAGTGGGAAAATATAGGATATTATTCCTACACAGACTCATTCTCTTTTACAGTCAGCTAGACATATAAAAAATATCCATTACTCACAAAACAAAATCTATGCTCACATTGTGCTTTAATATAGATTTGTGTATATATTTGGGAGCTTCAGACACATTTTGATTTATTATAACTTAAAACAGTCCAAAAGGTACTTATAAATTTATTATAATTTTATAGACACAATAATATTCAATTTAGGAGGAAAGTATTTTTTAGAAGATGTGTGCCATATAGGTATACCATATAGATCAAAGCCTATGGTAATAATGCTCAGTAATTTTCCTACAAGCAAAATCTAGCAGAGAGGATGCTTTTAGTGTGCAATCTTGTTACTGGGGCGTATGGTGAGCTATTTCTTAAAGAAAGGAGCCAATTCAAGCCAGTTTAAAATACATGTAAACACAAATTTATTGGGAAGGTTCTTGGGTAGTTATGTTCACTGGCCCCAAGGAAGTAGGCAGGAGAAGTCACCATGGGGAGGGAGACAAAGGGCAGGGGTAAAAGAATGAGTGAAGGCACACAGTGGCAAGGAAAAGGGAAGAGAAGGAGGAGAGAGAAGGAGAAGCAGAGAAAAGAGAGGGAGAGACCAAAGTGTCTGGATTTTATAGCCAAGAGCCTCTGGGGGAGGGGAAGCCCAGTCCCTGGGCCTGAAGGTTCAGGGATAAGGGTATGGTATGCCAGGTAGCAACTGAGGGGTGCTGGAAGACCCTGGAGACCAGATCTGCTTTGGTATGTTAAATATTCATTTCAAGTGTTTGTTCCAGGTTCTAAAATCCAATAGTTCTACCATTTTATATCATTTTTTTAATAATATGTTTTCAGCATTCAACCCTGATAAACAAATCCTCTACCTTTGACTATCTTTAGTAGTTTTTCTGAGTCTCTGAGTAGGCTATGCAGAGAGGAAAAATAGAGCAATTGCTCCAAATTTTAAACAAAACCCTTTCATCCTTCTATTAAAACAGAACCAGAAATTTACTATTCGATTAAGAATTTTCAGTCCATCATACAATTGTAAAATTATAGCTGGTTCTTAGAAGGAAGCAGGTCTTTCAAGAAGTTGCTTTCACTTTGTTTTTACAGCTGTGTGCTCTTCTCAGGTCTCTCTGAGAAAAATCCTAACTGAGCCTTCTAATGGTAAGAGCCTTTTATTCAGTTAACAACACAAATTGTTTATTATAAGTGCCTTTTACCAGAAATCCTGGGGTGGGATGGGGAAAAAAATCTAACCCTGGTGTTGGTTTCCAGAATATTTCTCTAAATTGATAGTATATAAATGATCTCAATTTCAGGTTCATATTCTCCATCCCTGCCTGCCTCCTTTCATCCCTCCCTTTCCCTCCTTTTCTCCTTCACTCCCTTCCTCCCTGGTCCTTCCTTTTCTTACCCCCTCAAGCCCACCCACATTTCTCTATGACCTCCCTCTTCTCACTCTTCCTCCAATTTCCAAGAAGAATTTTATCTGAATGCTTTTTGTTTTTTCTCAGTTTCAGGTTAGTGTTTTCCTGTGGCAATACAGCTTTGATTAGTCACCCATCTTAATCCATTGCAGGTCATAAACCCTTTTCTATAGACACTGGGGAAATCAAAGTTGTGTCTTTTGTGAGTAGATAAGAGTTGGAGATCTTGGATGGAAAGTGTAAGGATTAATCAAGGTTCTTCATTCCACACATCACTAGATTCCTGCAATAAACAGCAGGGGTGTGGCCAGCTGACTCACCCAGCTCTCTGCCTGCAATTGAGTTGCTCACAATCTTGACTGTTAACTATAGCTGCACTTAGTTTAAGGCTGTAACTTTGGTCTTATCTATAGCCAGTCTTTACCTCAAGTAATTTTCACACTTGCTACAATTGATTGGCTGCAAATGGGAGGTCTGGAGTAGATGGTGAAATATTCAGTGAGGGAAATAATATTTCACTGTAATTGGTACCTCTCTCCTCTCTCAGCCTCTTGCATGAGTACCACAGCCAGCCTGAAATCTCTGCTGTCAGACACTCTCCATGAGCTGTGCTGTCTCTGGGTGAGTCTACTGTTCTACACTTCTTGCTACTGTCAGTAGAAATTCTTCTCTCATACTTCAGGCTCCACTGCTGCCCCTCAGGAAAAGTCTATCACCTGTGTACCTTGTCCTTCTCCTCCTCCTCCTTGCTTAACTGCTACCTCTGTGCTGCTGACCATTACTCAAATAACAGATGTAGAGCACAGCCCATTTTTGAAAGCTTTTTGTGACTGATGAAAGTGGTACAGAACAAAACTAGGGAGACTTAGGAGGTATCCCTAGAGGCACTGTGGGAGATTGGAGGCATCTCCTGCTTGGCCCTGTGAGCCCCTGGCAGTGCTACAAGGCTGCTTCTTGCTTGTTGGAGGCCAGTGCAAGTGAGTGCAGCCCTGTGGAGTGTGTGCAGACCATGTCACCTTGTAGCAACCAAGCACTGTGGGACTGTGTGATGAGACCCCACATTAGCTTTGAAGATGACAGGCATGAAGGACTTAATGAAGCTGCCTTTGTTTTCTTCCTTCTTGTAAGAGATTAAACTGCAGGCTGTGTGTGGTACTGCCCTAAATCCCCAAGGCCCTGCAATCTCTGGAGGCTCCTTCAGGTAAAGAGATTAGAAGCATAACTGAAGTTGGGGACTCAGTTTATGTAGTTGTGAACAAATGATTCAGGATCATCTATGCCTGGTTGATTGCTGTGGGAGAGTCTTCCATGCTTCTGGATTTAGACATTCATTATAGATCCCTCTCCACTCATCATGATGAAATAGCTCATTGCCAAACCTACTGGTGAATTGAACACACTCCGGGCTCAGGCACAGTAGGTCAGCATACAGGGATTGTGGTCTTTCGATCAAAAGTGGCTCTATGGAAATTCTCATTGTTGTGCTTGTGTTTTACAAATATATATATATATATATATATATATATATATATATATATATATATATATATATATATGAATAAAGAACCAGGATAAGTTTAGTAGAAGTGCGGTAGAAAGGGGTGCATCTGGAGGCCCATGCTGAGGCATCCCTTCCTTCTGAGGTACCAGGCATAAGGCATAAGAACAAAATAGTATGGGCATGGAGAGGGGAGTTGAGGAGGAAGGAGAGAGAAGGGAAAGGGAAGGGGAGGGGGAAGAGAGGACAGGAGAAAAGAGGAGAAGACAGGAGAGAGGGAAGGCCAGCCAGGAACACTTGGAGAGAGAGGGGGAAAGGGAAATGAGGAAAGAAGGGACAGAGAGTGTAAGAGAGAAAAGGGTAAGAGAGTGAGGAGGGAGGAAACAGTCCCTTTTATAGTGAGTCAGGAATACTTGGCTATTTCCTGGAAACTGTGGGGCAGAGCCTAGAAAGAATGCTAACACTCATGTTTATTATTTTAGTGCTGACATATTTCAACTCACAGGGAATTGGTACATCAATTCCCAGAAAGCCAACACTGGAAGTAGTGGACTCCAAAAATCCTCAAATCTCCCTCTCAGGATACAGGCGGGCACTAGTTGTTAGACCATGGAGCAGGGTCCTAGAGGATAAGGACAGACTCCACTCCAATGTTCCCAGAGTACTGTGGGACCTTTCTGTGGCCATTAGGAGCAAGGGAATTTGGAGCAGAAGATGGCACCATTTTGAGTCCCTCTGGTCAAGGCTGGCAGCGATTGGTCTAGATGATCTTTGTTTTCCTCTGTATGGCACAGGGCTCACTAAAAAAGAAGAACTGAAAAAATGTCTCTGGCACCAGGGAAGGAAGGAGGAGATAAAGATGATGCTGGACGCCTTTAATGCCAGCACTCAGGAGGCAGAGGCATGTGGATTTCTTAGTTCGAGGTCAGCCTGGTCTACAGAGTGAGTTCCAGGACAGCCAGGGCTATACAGAGAAACCCTGTCTTGAAAAAAAAAAACATAAAAAAAAAGATGATGCTGATGCTGGACATACAGAGCCAAGACAATATTCACTGGGCACCCTGGGTGGGTTGCCTCATAGTGGATCTGTAGTACCTGCTACAATCTCACTGGCAGAGCTGCTCTGACCAGGTTGGTTGGGGAGTCAGGCCCCATCCTGGGAAACTCCAGGAAGCTACCTGTGACTAGACCATATGTGGATGGGAATGGCGATTCATTGGTATAACAAAAAGGCAGGAAAATCTTTTCTAGAATTGTGCATGGTAAATATGAACTGTCTACCTAGAAGCCCCTACACACACACCTGCCTGTTATAGGCAGACCTCTAATGTCTTCTGATTTATCCAAAACACACTAGAGCAAAAGAATCGCCTCTTTCCCTAAGTAACAAGTTACTGATATAAAAAAGAAAAATGACAACTAGTAGCTTTTCTTACCTACCAAGAATGACAACTAATTATAACAAAGAAGGAAAGGTGATATTAAGATAGTTCTTGCCACATTCAACTACTAAAGAATATTAAATAAAACAACAACAACAACAACAAAAGCAAGTAGGTAGCCTTAATCTTCAGCTTGGTCTGGGTTACATATAGCACTCAAAATTTTGTACAAATTTGCAAGTGATTTGTACTGGACTATGACTCATTGGAGGATGTGTAAAATGACCAATAGGATCAGCTGACAGAACCTATATATACCCTTCCAAAGCTGAAGGAACTCTAGCCTACTCAGAGCAAGTAGGTTCAGCAGGTCTTGCTCTTATCCTTAATTCCATTTACCTTCAAAACACTATTAGATTGTATTCATAAATCTAGCCCTCAAAGTATAGTCCCTTATTTGGCCATTTTCTCTTCCTGAGCGTGGCTACCAAGGTCTGGCTGTCAAGTATTCAAGTTCAGCAATCAAAATCCCTCTTGCCTCACCTCATCACGACCAATTAAACCTAAAAACCTCACCTTAATATGGAGAATACCCATTTATCTTTACACAGGTCATTTTTCTATGTGTCACTTCCATCTCCTCTTTACCCAGAGACAGTCCTTTGCCCCACTCCAGGACAAAGCCCCTTACACAAGCCCCTTGCCCCTTTTCACCCTGTCCCGTTCTTCTGTTCCCCTTCTTCTTCCTTTGTCTCCTATCTTTGTCATTTATCCTTGCCCTTTATCCCACCAGGACAAATAAATCCACTTAGGGATGAGAACTTGGTATTGAGAATGTCTTGAGCAACTTTAAGGTCCCCTACGAAACCTTCAGAATCTTAGATTGGGATTGCTCAGGAATGGAGAGTTGATCTTTCCAGTGGCTTTTCCAGCCTATATTTGAAAGAGAGCCCTGAACTTCTAGGGTACTTGTACTCTTCACTGGGCTTCTGGACAAGCATAATTAATATATCTTCCCAGGTGTGCCATTTCAGCTCCTTAGGATGTGTTTCCAATGTAAACCCCCCTTATTGGTGTTAGCCATTGAGGGCACCAAGAGTTACAATGAGAGAAGCCAGTTAGCATGAGGTCAGGTTTAGAAAGCACCACAACAGCTTCTAGGGTTGTCCCAGTCCATCATTAGGATTAAACGAATCTCTATACTCTTGATAAAATAATCATGAAAATCATTACTTGGAAAAATCAATTTTTGTCATCATAGCATATACAAGATGGATATAAAATCATAATCAATTCAGAATATATAATAAGGAAAGTCTTTTTGAAAAGAATGAAAAATCCTGTACATATAATCACTTTATACTTGAGACTGTCTTTCTAAATATATACTATTTTTAATTTACCTTTGAAAATTATGTAGCTGTGTGAAATATATTTTGATTTTATCCCCATACCTGCCCCATCCTCAACTTCTAGCTTCTACTGGTCCATAACAAGTCCTTCACCCAACTGCATATCCTTCTATTTTTTGTAACCTATTGAATCCTATAGTGCCTATATATGAACAAGTGAGTGGTCATGAATTGGAGTATGTACAACCTACAAAAGACAAAAGTTCATGAAGAAAATTCTTCTCCCATTCCAAGTACATATCAATTGCAAAACTCCTCAGGTAGGGTTGTCACCTCCCTGATCTATACTGTATGTTACCTCCCTGATCTATTCTAAATATTGACTAGCTCAACTGGGCATATATTTGGGCATGTCATGTTCAAGTAAGAAACCCTGTCTGATTTCATGAGTACAATGGTTTTACCACTGACAGAATTTACTGAATTGCAAGAGTCTTCCCTTGCCCCTGAGTCTCAGAAAATTTCTGACATGTCAAGTGTTCTCTGAGTATTTGTTGAACTGTGATAGGTGTTGGATGTGGGGCAGACAGGATGATATAGATGATCATTTAGGACTAAGCAAACTGTAGTCTCATATTTCCTTTCTGCACTGGACCAATAATAATTACATGACAATATCTTGAAAATAAATATCAAGAATAAATCAGTGGGTAATTGTAATACTAAGTCCTAAAGAAAAATGATTAAGTAAGAGGACTATGATATAGTATGCCATTTGAATCACACAGGCATGCATATAAAGATCTAGGAAAGGGATTGCTACATTAAGAATTCAAAACTTCTCTTGAAGGAAATAAAGTCATAAACTGCTGGAATGGTATAATTCCTAACCTGGACCTCTTAATAGTGTATCATTTTCACAGGCATGAGCAGTCACCATGGAGCATCACTGAGACCTGATCAGTGGCAACAGAGAGACAGGTAAGCCTGGCCTGCACTCTTAGTCATGAGAGCTGTGTACCCAGAACAGCTGCTCACCTATGACTGTCCCTCTAGAGAAGTTTGCTGATTTCCTAAACCCTGATCTCTACCACTGAAGAGCATCTCAGTAACATTGTCTGTCAATGACTTTGTGGCTGCTGTGGCTAAAACATTAAATTACGAGAAGGAGGAGAAAGTCCCATTAAAGGCAGTCTTTGTGTTTCTTATGGATGAAGACGCTACTGTCTACAGTTTTGAAGCTTTGGTGGATGGGAACAAATTGTGGCAGAGTTGCAGGATAAGATGAAGGCCTAAGGGATGAGTACATTATCTTTTATCTTCTTTCTTTGAAATTGCATTTTTTAATATCTTTATGAACAATCATAAGTACTAATGTTGTCTGTTCCTTTATCCAGTCCCGTTTAATCACTATGTTCCCAAAATCTATAAGGCAGAAGCAGTAAAGTAGAAGATACTAGATGAATTGTAAAGTCTACAGGATCCATAACACTTCCTTTAAACGATTCATATATTTCTGATTAACTTTGATTTTAATTGACTGCACCCTGCACTGGCTCTATGCTCATAGCGAGTATGAGGAAGCCCTCTCCCAGGGCCACCAAGCATTCTTATTAGAAGAGGATGACTATTCCAGGGATGTCTTTTCTTGCAACATGGGCAACCTGCAGCCTGGAGCTAAGTTTGCAGTTACCCTGAGGTGTGTGCAGGAACTGCCCTTAGAAACAGATGAGGCCCTGCGCTATCTGTTCCCAGCAATCTTGAATCCAAAATATCAGCTCTCTGGTAAGTAATTTCTACCTTTGACATACTGGTGAGGGAATGACAGGGAATAGACACAAAATTTTGGTTGTGCTGGAAATTGGTGATATGAAAGGGAGCATTAATCTACTTTTTGTAGAACAGTCAGCAAACAGTTGCATGAACATCCAGAAACCCACAGTCCCTTTGGAGGACCTGCCTTACACACTCAACATGACTGCCACCATCACTTCCCAGCATGGTATTGAAAGGGTCCAGTCCAACTCCTTCTTGAGCCCTGTTCAGTTCCTTACAGACGACAAAACTTCTGCTCAGGTGAATAGTAAGAGAACACTATTGCTGGCCTCCATCTCCTCAAACTTCATTGTTGGCGTGGTCTTCACTCAACCTTCGCACATTTTTGTTTTCAAACTGTATTTATGGATGCTCCTTGGGGGTCAATGATTTTCACAGTGTGACATCTGGGCTCAGTGTTTTTCTGCTGTGACATTAAAAACTGAGGAAATATGCTCATGGATTGGCAGGANTAACATAATCAAATGGCCATCCTGCCAAAAGGAATCTACAGATTCAATACAATCCCCATCAAATTTCCAACTCAGGTCTTCACTGAATTAGAAAAGGCGATTTGCAAATTCATCTGGAATAACAAAAAACCTAGGATAGCAAAAACCATTCTCAACAATAAAAGAACCTCTGGTGGAATCACCATGCCTGATCTTAAGCTATACTACAGAGCAATTGTGATAAAAACTGCATGGTACTGGTACAGTGACAGACATGTAGATCAATGGAATAGAATTCAAGATCCAGAAATGAATCCACACACCTATGGTCACCTGATCTTTGAAAAGGGAGCTAAACCCATCCAGTGGAGAAAAGACAGCATTTTCAACAAATGGTGCTGGCACAACTAGTGGTTATCATGTAGAAGAATGAGAATTGATCCATTCTTATCTCCTTGTGCAAATCTCAAGTCTAAGTGGATCAAAGGCCTCCACATAAAACCAGAGACAATAAAATTAATAGAGAAGAAAGTGGGGAGAAGCCTCGAAGATATGGGCATAGGGAAAAAATTTCTAAACAGCACACCAACAGCTTGTGCTGTAAAATCAAGAATTGACAAATGGGACCTCATAAAATTGCAAAGCTTCTGTAAGGCAAAAGACACTCTCAATAAGACAAAAGGACCACCGACAGATTGGGAAAGGATTTTTACCAATCCTAAATCTGATAGAGGACTAATATCCAATATATACAAGGAGCTCAGGAAGCTGGACCTGAGAAATTCAAATAACCCCATTAAAAATGGGGTACAGAGCTAAACAAAGAATTCTCAACTGAGGAATACCAAATGGCTGAGAAACCCTTTAAAAAATGTTCAACATCCTTAATCATCAGGATAATGCAAATCAAAACAACCCTGAGATACCATCTCACTCCAGTCAGAATGGCTAAGATTAATAATTCAGGTGACAGCAAATGCTGGCCAGGATGTGGAGAAAGAGGAACACTCCTCCATTGCTAGTAGGATTGCAAGCTTTACAATAGCTCTGGAAATCAGTTTGGCAGTTCCTCAGAAAATTGGACATAGTACTACCAGAGGATCCAGCAATGCCACTTCTGGGCATATACCCAGAAGATCTTCCAACTGGTAATAAGGACACATGCTCTACTATGTTCATAGCAGCCTTATTTGTAATAGCCAGAAGCTGGAAAGAACCCAGATTTCACTCAATAGAGGAATGGATACAGAAAACGTGGTACATTTACACAATGGGAGTACTACTCAGCTATTAAAAACAATGGATTTATGAAATTCTTGGGCAAATGGATGTATCTGGAGGATATCATCCTTAGTGAGGTAACCCAATCATAAAAGNAGTCACTAGATATGCACTCACTAATAAGTGGATATTAGTCCAGAAACTTAGAATACCCAATATACGATTTGCAAAACACAAGAAAACCAAGAAGGAAGACCATCGCGTGGATACTTTATTCCTCCTTAGAATAGGGAACACAAATACCCATGAAATGATATCGATAAAGAGACAAAATTTAGAGCTAAGATGAAAGGATGGAATATCCAGAGACTACCCCATCCGGGGATCCATCCCATCATCAGCCACCAAACCCAGATACTATTGCACATGCCAGCAAGATTCTGCTGAAGGGACCCTGATACAGTGGCCTCTTGGGAGGCTATGCCAGT
>NC_034599.1:33421360-33424455 GCF_900095145.1 Mus pahari
ATGTAGCAGAAGATAGCCTAGTTGTTCATCTTTGGGAAGAGAGGCCCCTTGGTCTTGCAACCTTTATATGACCCAGCACAGAGGAATGTCAGGGCCAAGAAGTGGGAGTGGGTGGGTAGGGGAGCAGGGGCATGGGGAGGGTATAGGGAACTTTCGGGATAGCATTTGAAATGTAAATAAAGAAAATATCTAATAAAAATGTGAAAAAAACAAACAAAGAAAGAAAAAAAATCTGAGGAAATTTCCAAAAGCTGGTGTTCGGGTAGTATCATTATAATTCACCCTATGGAATTTCTTGTTTCTGGACCTCATTATGTAATAATTGAGGTCTCAGTTTCTTCCTGTGATACCTCCTTGATCCCATGCATATTTGCTCATGTCTTTGCTGTGACCAGCTTTGGCAGTCCATTGGAGGATATAGTTGTTCATATCTCAGTCTTGATAATTTCTCCCATCTTTGATTCCCTTGCTTGCTTCCTAGTGCACATATTTTGCCAGATGTCTGTCTCTTCTCATATCTTTCAGAAGTGAAAGAGAAGTCGAAGAGTTACCTTACCTCACTAAAACTGTTTAATGTTATACCAGCACAAAGCATAGCACTAACAAACTAAGTGAAATATTAAATTTAGAAACAATAAATGTACAAAGTTAAAAATAATAATATATAAAATTATAATTAACAGTATGAGGTAAGCCCTAACTTGAATTCCTTAAGGATTTTTGTTATCTCTTGACATTACAACAACCTTGTAATAAGAATTACTACCTTGATACTTCACAAAAGCAAACTGAGATGAAGAAGTAGAGATGATCATTTATAAACAAGGAAGCTCTGACCCATGAGAATTAAAGAATTTGTGTTAGTTAGAAAGGACTGGTAGACACTATATGTGGAGGGCTGACTACTTAACTGCATGACCTTCCTTTAAGCAGTGTGGACATCTACTCCACCCTTCTTAAGGCCACCTTTCTCACTTCTCAAAAAGATGCTAGTGTTATGACAACCACTTGTGTCCCAGGATAGGGACAAATCTACTCATCATATTGAAAACAATCTTACTTTTGCATAAGGTACATATCTAAAGATATGGATTATATTCGTGTTTATAACATTTTCACTTAGTGTTCTAGAGCAACTATTCTGAGTAACGTGCTCTTGGAATTTGATATTTTAAGCACTGGGCATAGGAGGATTATACTGGCCCCAGAATCCAAATGAGGACTTAATCAGTGACCCATGTGATTAGTTTCCAAAGAATAAGATTTAAGGAGATTTACCTCTGTTAATGATCTTAACTATAACTTTGAACTCATGTTGGAAGCAGCTAAGCTAATGTCCTATTTAAATGTTAAGATGCCTAGAATTCCCACACACTGACCCTGCTACTTCACTGCTCTATTAATTTAACACATGACAACTTTATGAATTATCTTTCCAAAGCTTCAGCGGCTCTTCTGTGGAACTGATTAATGGTTTGGTTACAAATTTTTTGTATTTGTCTTTGAAGGAAGATAGAAACAAGATTATGGAGGCAGGGAGCAAATAATAGTGCCAGGATAATGAGTAGAAAAGGAGTTTAAAAAGGGAGTATCCACCTCCATATAGGATTTTTGAAAATCCAGGAATTGAGGCCTCACTTTCCTTGAGATTCTGGATGTCTGATTGTAGCTGCTGTATTTTATTTCTCACTATCCCAGATTGGTTGACTTAGAAAGAACATTCTTCTTGGAGAAACAAGCAACGACCACCTGTCCTGATTTTTTATTTTTATTTATTTATTTATTTATTTATTTTTGGTTTGTTTTGTGACAGGGTTTCTCTTTATAGTCCTGGCTGTCCTGGAACTCACTCTGTAGACCAGGCTGGCCTTGAACTCCAAATTCACCTGCCTCCTAAGTGCTGGGATTAAAGGCATGTGCTACCATGCCAAGCTGTCCTGACTTTTTAAATAAGGAACATTGAAGTAGCTCTTTCCTGAGTTGCTTTGGTCACTGTAACATAACCCTAACAAGGAATGTGTGTGTGTGTGTGTGTGTGTGTGTGTGTGTGTGTTACGAAATATGTGTATAATGTATACAGATACACATAGACATATACCTGTATATTGGTTATAAAAATTGCATTCTTGAGTAAAATGGTGAAATTTATTATACACATGCATGGCTGGTTTCAGGCTCAAGTAGTTCCCTTACTAAAAGATAACAGCCCATGGAAAATAAGACCTACCAGAGGTCTTCTGCCTCCAACTCCTGCTGTACAGGCCTGATCATCTCTGGCCATGTTGGAAAAACCAGGGAAAAAAGAACAAAACAAAACAAACAAAAAAAACCAAAACAAAACAAAATGAAAAATAAAAAAACAAAACAACACAAAACAAAACAACAAAAATCCTCCTCTCCATTTAAAGATGGATAACTCCTCATATATCACATGACAGGAGGATGAATTCTCTTAACCAGAGCAGGATCTCAGGGACTTTACTCACATCTTAAATGCTTCAGACAACAGAAAGGCAAATAGCAATTATTCTTCCCTCAATTTTCTTGAACTGACTGAACTGTGTAGGACGTTATCAACAGGGAACCTTGTGCCTAAGTGAACCACACAACTGGTATGAGATCCCCACACTAGTTCAATTAGTCATGACTTTTATCTTGGCATTCATTTATCTTGTCATTCATCTCATACCAAAAGCTACTTTCAGGGTCCACACTCTAATAATCCTTGTTTCTTGATTAAAGTAGGCTGTCATATACTCTGTCATCAAACTAACAGTTTTGGATAGTTATTTAGAATACCCAAGCAGTAACTGAGCATTAGGTTGATTGTGTTGATAGAGTCAACAAACAATTCTATTAAATAATACACTAAGCTTTTAGAACCATTAGGAGGAGATGAGCAAGAGGTAAACAAATTCTGTCTCTAAATATTTTATCAGAATCTCCTGAGGGAGATTCTCTCTAATCTGATATCACCTGTGGTGCTTTAAAAATATAATCTGGTGTGGTGGCGTACAACTTTAATCCCAACACCTGGGAGGCAGAGGCAGGCTGATTTCTGAGTTCGAGGCCAGCCTGGTCTACAGAGCGAGTTC
>NC_034599.1:33424905-33429484 GCF_900095145.1 Mus pahari
AGAGAGAGAGAGAGAGAGAGAGAGAGAGAGAGAGAGAGAGAGAGAGAGAGAGAGAGACTGGCCTCCATGTAGGGTTTTAAAACTCCAAATCCTAGTGGCACACTACTGGAACAAGACCACACCTTCCTTCTAATCCTTTTACTGCTTTCAAAGTATTCCATTCTCTGGTGACTAAGAATTCAAATATATGAGCCCATAGAAGCCATTATTATTCAGATCATCACAATAATAATTGTAAAAGCACCTTTTATTTGGTTATCTTTCCTGTCATACAAATCATGACTCTAAATGTGCAATCTTTTAATTAGAATGATGTCAATAAATATGCTTGCACCTGTCAGTATGTGTTTATCCAGTGTCCATCAGCAGAAGGAGTAAAGAGTTGGCTTTGGCCTTATTTGTTAATTCAGTTGTTTCTTACAAATTTGACATCCTTGACTGCTTTTATCATTTGTCTAGATACTGTCGTTGAGGGTAATATTACCAGTTTTACAATTTTTAAATTAAGTTTTATTTTGATATTTAAAACATTATATTTCCCTGATGACTAAGGATGTTGAACATTTCTTTAGGTGCTTCTCAGCCATTTGATTTTCCTCAACTGAGAATTCTTTGTTTAACTCCATTCCCCACTTTTTAATAGAGTTATTTGGTTCTCTGGAGTCGAACTTCTTGAGCTCTTTGTATGTTCTGGATATTAGCCCTCTATCAGATATAGAATTGGTAAAGATCTTTTCCCAGTCTGTTTGTTGGCCTTTTGTCCTATTGACAGTGTCCTTTGCCTTACAGAAGCTTTGCAATTTTATGAGGTTCCATTTGTCTATCAATGAAATTAAAGCATAATCCACTGGTGTTCTATTCAGGAAAATTTCCCTTGTACCCAGTGTTCTTAAACACTTTCTTTTCTACTAGTTTCAGTCTATCTGGTTTTATGTGGAGGACCTTGATCGACTTGGACTTGAGCTTTTTACAAGGAGATAAGAATGGATAGATTTTCATTCTTCTACATGCTAACTGCCAGTTGAATCAGCACCATTTTTTTGAAAATTCTGTCTTTTTTCTGGTGGATGATTTTAGCTCCTTTGTTAAAGATGAAGTGATCATAGATTTGTGGGATCATTTCTGGGTCTTTAATTCTATTCCATTGTTTTACCTGCCTGTCTCTGTACAATTACCATGCAGTTTTTATCACAATTGCTCTGCAGTACAGCTTGAGGTCAGGGATGGTGATTCCACCAGAAGTTCTTTTATTGTTGAGAATATTTTTTGCTATCCTAGGTTTTTTGTTATTCCAGATGAATTTGCAAATTGCCCTTTCTAACTCTGTGAAGAATTGAATTGCAATTTTGATGGGGATTGCATTGAATCTGTAGATTGCTTTCAGCAAGAATGTCATTTTTACTATATTAATTCTGCCAATCCATGAGCATGGGAAATCTTTCTTCAATTTCCTTCTTCAGAGACTTGAAGTTTTTGTCATACAGATCTTTCACTTGATTGGTTAGCATACCAAGGTATTTGATATTTTTTGCGAGTATTGTGAAGGGTGTCATTTCCCTAATTTCTTTTTCAGTCTGTTTATCCTTTGAGTAGAGGAAAGCTACTGATTTGATTGAGTTAATTTTATATCTAGCCACTTCGCTGAAGTTTATCATGTTTAGGAGTTCTCTGGTGGAATTTTGGGGGTCACTTAAGTATGCTATCATATCATCTGCAAATAGTGATATTCTACACATGGAGCAACTCATGGCTCCAGATGCATATGTAGCAGAGAATTGCCTTGTTGGGCATCAGTGGAAGGAGAGGCCCTTGTCCTGTGAAGGCTCCATGCCTCAGTATAGTGGAATGCCAGGGTGGGAAAGCCAGTGTCCATGGGCGGGTGAGGGAGCATCCTTATAGAAGCAGGGGAGGGGGTGGGATAGGGGGTTTCCAGAAGGGAATCCAATAAAGGGGATAACATTTGAAATATAAGTAAATAAAAAATCCAATAAAAATAAATAAATAAATAAATAAATAAATAAATAAAGCAAATATACAGGTTTTATCTGTGATACTTGGAAGCAAAAACTATCACTTAGATACTTTCTGTTCAGATTCATTCCTTAGACACTGTAACTTTAATTTTTTTTTTTTTTTTGCAAAGCTTTCAGGTTTTTGTTCTTTATGAAGGAGCCCCATGTAAACAAACAGTGAATTTCAGTTACTTTATTTTTCTATAGAACTATGGTACATGATCTAGCCAATTGCAAATTACTTTTAACATTATGTTAACTTTATACTTAGTTTTATGTTAAACTCATGCTAATCTTGATGTAAAAGGTTTATTTATGTAACTTCATCTCTTAATGTTAACCACAAGGTTGTATAGTTATTACTTACAGGCGTATTTTTTGGATCTTAACTACCTGTTAAGTTTTGTCATGGCTCCTTGGATGGACCCACTTCTGATGCTCTCTAACTGCAGACTCAAAGTACAATAAAGATTAATGCCCCAAAGACTCTAAAAGTAGTTCAGGTGAATTCAGAAAAGAGAAGACTGGACCATGTACCACCAGACCCATCCCTATTCTTGCCACTTTTGATTTTGTTTGGGACTCCAGAACTAAAACAGTTGGCCTGAAGCCTTCTTTGCATCAACTAGCTTCTTTGTTTCTTCAGCTCAGATCATGTTACAATCCTTCAGGATTATCTGTTCTGCATGACTGCTGTAGTATTCCAAAATTAAAAAGGAATGGATTGGACCACTCTTAAGAACTGGAGGTCTGTTTTCCTTTGCCAGAATACTGCTTTTATGTGAACAAATCCTAACAGGTTTGAGGTAGTGCCTAAAACCTGGGCCTAGAGAAAAATTCAACCACAGGACTTCTATGTATGAGCTTCGGCTCCTCTGACTCCTTCCGGGATCACATATGTTTTTCCTCAGTACCCTCATATGTATGTTTTTATTCTGTCTTGTAAATGTTTTACTTACAGAACTTTATCATTTACCCATACACAATGGACCACATAAACTGTCCTAACAGTTCTTACTCCACAACAACTCCATTTGCTCTTAGTACCATTTGCAAAAAGACCTTTGAGAGGCTGTAGAAAAAACGGGATAAACGTGTACTTTATTCCTTTCATCTCCAGACAGATACAATTTTTACATTAGCCTTATATTTTCTCCTGATCCTTTCCTTTGATATTCTTAATCTCACTGCTATTTCTGCTAGCTCATTTTCATGTAGCAATCCTGCTAATGCCAGTTACTGCTACCCTGAATGGACTCTAGGTCAGCTTCCTCTTACAGGTCCACTCTGTTTTTCACACTTGCATTCCTTTCCTTCCCTCAAGCATCCCAGGCAAACACTCAGTCTTTGTCTATAACCAAGTTGCTTGCTTACGGCTTTCTCAAAACTAGTTTTAAGTCTCTTCTGCAGTACAGAATGACAATCAGATACTCCAGCCTAACAGAAAGAGTTAAAATTCCTGCTAAGGGACCAGAGCACCCTTTTCCAGAGGTCTTCCAGAAACACAGAACTATTCCTGAAAGACCCTCCTCAACAGAAAAACAGCCCTGATTCCCTATATCCTCTTAGAATTGGCAATGACTGATTCTTGCTGAAAGACTACACTACCCAGCTTCCATTGCAGCAGGACAAGGCAACTTTGGAAGGGAGGAAATATAAGATGGAAAGTATTGTACTCAAGGTCATCACATCCACCCCTGTAAAGAAGGCAGCCATCTTTTTCCTGTGGGTGTTTTTTCACCTGCCTCCTTGGTGAGAGTCATTTGATCATCAATTTACCCACATGGATGAAACAATGCCAGTGGCTCTTTCTATGTGTCAGCCAATAAACATGGTCTTGTCCAAGGTCAGAGGCCTCTTTCTGGCTTCTATCTTTCCTTTAAGCAACCTGCAAAAATTTAGCACAACCTACTGGCTTGCTGCTTCTCTTACAGAACCCAGGACCATCAGCCCAGGGATGGCACCACTTGCAATGAATTGGGTGTTCCCACATCAATCACTAATAATAATATGTTTTTTAAAAATGCTAGAAATTTCTCAGTTGAACTCTCTCAGATGGCTCTAGCTTGTGTCAAATTGCTATAAACAGCTAGTGACTCGACGGTATGTTGATTATATTGGACCACTTCTTTATCATTTACCCTTAATAGAGACTTAGATTCACTAAAGATCCTTGGAGTAGCTTCAGATGGCTTTCCACAACGTGTATAAGTATAGGATCAGGTAGGCTCGAATCCATGGTTAATGCTTTTGTTGGTGGTTATGCCACAGTATTGATCTTAGAATTCTGTCTAAACACCACCCCACTGTTAGCTGGCAACAGCCAGTATGATCCAGCCCACAGTTACCTGGCAATAGCCAGGTAGGCCTGACCCCAATATAAAAGGGGCTGCTTGACCCCTCCTCCCTTTCTAGTCCTCTTGCTAGTCCTTCCTGCTCCCACTCTGTCCCTTCCCCCCTCTGTTCCCATGCCCTTACCCCTCTCTCTCTACTTGCTCATGGCTTGCCCCTCTTCCTCCTCCTCCTCCTCCTCCTCCTCCTCTTCCTTCTCTCTCTCTCTCTCTCTC
>NC_034599.1:33429604-33434620 GCF_900095145.1 Mus pahari
CCTTTCTCTTCCTCTACTACCCTCTTAACTCCCCACACCATGCCCTGAATAAACTCCATTCTATACTAAACCATCCTGTGAGGAGGAATGTCTGATCCTGGGCCTGCCTTGTACCTTCCTCACGACACCTTCATAGAACATAACACCCCCTTTCTCTTTATCTTTTTATAAATACATCAATTGGTGTCTACAAAATATTAAGTCTTCTGCTGTAGCTAGCTAGGCTACATTTTCAACAGTAGTTTCTCCTGTGATCTGTTAACAGTGCAAAATGTCAGCTTCTCTGTTGATCCCTTCTTTCCTGGGGCTTTAATTGCTACTGAAGCTGAACCTTCTCTAATTGCTTCTTTTGGCCTCTTAGAATGCTAGAGCTCTCTAAAACTCCAAATACTTGGTTGTCCAAAACAAAGTGGTCAACAACAAAAAAGACTTAGCAGATTGTAATTATATATGTGTGTGTGCATGTGCATCTGTGCGTGCATGCTTATGTGGGTGTGTGCAATATAACAATAATAATCTGGCAAGATGAGGCTTTCAACTGGAGAATGGGGTGTATGGGGTGTGACATGGAAGGAGTTGGAGGGATGAGATTTCGAAGGGTGAAGCTGAGGGGAGAAGATTGAATGGGGAAATTGATGTAATTATATTCTAATTAAAAGTTTTAAAACTAAAAACAAAAAAATACTCAGAAATTCGCCTGCCTCTGTCTCTATAGTGCTGGGATTAAAGGCATGCGCCACCACCGCTTGGCCAAAAAATACTTTTAAATTTAAAAATTGTGATCTTGGAGGGACTCGAGGGCTAGGTTTGTAACCCTGTCATAGTAGAAGTATATACAAGGAGTTGAGATTGGTCCAGAACACTGTAAGCACACACCAACTAAACAGAAACTAACTTTAAAGTGATTTTTGAGAAATATCAGTGAGATGATGCCTGAAATATGTTAGCATATTAATGGAAAGAAAAGTTTGATGAAGTAATGTGTGGATAGACTCTGTGGAGCACTACCAATTTTCATTTATGGATTAAAATATAGTGGAAGACTGAAGTTCATTATTGCTAAAGATTGGACAGTGTATAATCCCTGAAGGAAAGTCCAGAGCGGGTTAAAACATTGAGTCTCCAGGTAACTAAAGATACACAATTGCGCAATATATAAATGCAACTGCTTCATTTTTTTGTCTAGGTCTAGCATCTCTTCTCTTGGAGGCAAAAACCTTGCATATCCTTTCTCATATTAAAAAAAAAAAACATACATGAAGCTTTTAAACCCATGTGAATTGGGGGAGGAGGAGCTCATCAAGTGGCAGCTGTGATAATAAGAAGGGTTATTTCTACTTCCCATTATATGTCAGAAGATTAAGAATGACATGTTATGACTAGTAGTTCAGAAAGATATCTGTGTATAGGAGAGAATATTTTTACTATGCATCACTTTATGAGTAAAGGAATTGAAGCCTCATAGCCTAATATTACAATGATAAGTATGAACTGTAGTAGTAAGGAAATAACAAGGTCTTCTGTCATAAGAAGGGTAAGTTTTCAACTAATTCTAATTAGTAATCTATACTAATTATTGTGCTTTTCATTGAACAATGTCATTGGTACACCCATAATTTTAAAAGAGTATATATGACAATTAAAACTTTGTGTTAGACTAAAATATTCATGGAAAATAACTCAACAATGAAGCTAATTCAAATATGCTTCCCTATATATAAGACTCTTTCATGTATTTTATGTGCACACATTCAGTGAGAAGGTAGTTTAAGATAAGTCCTGGTTGGAAATTCAAAGTGTAAGCTAACCAGAGACAACATGTTGTCTAAAGATACACAATTTTACAATATATAAATGCAATTGCTTCATTTTCTGTCTATGTCTAGCATCTCTTCTCTAGGAAGCAAAAGCCCTGCATATACCTTTCTCATATTACTTTATTTTAATTCCTTTACTTATAAAGTGATGTAGAATAAAAATATTCTTAGAACCCAATCATGTTGCATACCTGAAAAAATTTAAACTTTTGTTTGCATCAACTGGTTTTCCTACTGACACCATATGTGAACATACCTGCAATTCAGGAAAAAGCATTAGGTATTGTCTTGCTTTTTATATTTCCATAGTAGACCCATGCTGAAATGTTGCACACTTAATGAAGATGCACACTTTACTTTCCATTTTTTGCAGCCCTAAAATTCAGTGCCTTTCCTATAAGCATCTTGGTGAGCACAGAACGTTCAGACTCTGACCAGAGTGTTTGCAAGGTCTTTATCAGTAAGTTTCCACTCCAGGAGCATTTCTCACACTCTTTTCCATTTGCCAGTTTCTTTGTGTCACAGGCAGTACTATAACTTTTCTCAAGATCTATTTCCATAATTCCAACTCTAATGACTCCAATCTGGGAGCTCATCACCAGGTGTCTAATGTTGTCAACTATGCTTGGGAGAAAGTGAAGTCATAAAGACTTGGTAGGTGAGTGCTGTGTGAACTTGTCCAAAGGAGATATGAACAGATAGCTAAGTAGCTAATATACAGCACCAGAACTCTATCAAAGTAATGATTCTACCAAACTGTAATTCAAAGAACCAATGAGTTTATTGGATTTACAGTAGTATGGATGAGGTATAATAACCACAGCACATCTATATCAGGGACAAGTCTTATATTGGAATGGTTGATTATTTCCCTGTAGCTGTATAGGTGGGGTTCCCCTTTAGTTAACCTTCCATTCTCATTGTAAGTGATACCTCAAAACACTATGTAAAATGAGGCAGAATTATATACAAGTGGGATACAGATAGAATAGCCAGAATATCACATGATGATCTATTGAACTTCTCTCTTCTTTGGAAAGGAAAATCAAGACGCAGAAACAAAGAATCATTTGCAGGTAATCATAGCTCCTTTCAACATGAAAGTAATGGCTATTGTTCTTTGAAGTCAGCATCCTACAATAAAGAGATAAAGGCAACTCTATCCTGTCTATTCTACTTCATCCTTTCCCCCTGAGTTTTCTAGCAGTTAGATTAGAATATGGCCTCATTAGAATATAGGGTCATTTTTTGACGGTTAAAATTAGTGATAAGCTGTTGGTTTTAATTTTTCAGACTCTAATATGGGGTATAAGATATTATATATTAACATATAGCATGAATGTTTCCTCTCTGTCTCTGTCTGCCTCTCTCTCTCTCTCTCTCTCTCTCTCTCTCTCTCTCTCTCTCTCTCTCTCTCTCTCTCTCTCCCCTCATCTTTCGACACAGGGTCTCTTGTAGCCTATGTTGGATTCAAACTTACTGTATAGGCTAATAACCTTACAGGTCTGAGCTTCCTGTGTCTACTTCTCAAGTGCTGGGAATAAAAGCCATGCACCACCATACTTGGCAAGCTATTCTGAAATTTCATCCTGAGCATTTCAGACACTGTCAGCATATACCTCATATTTTGGGAAGAAGATATTTTTGGTAAATCTATTCTGTTTTCCAACTTTGCTATTCTTTTTCTGTCCACAGATTCTCTTAGAGAAGAATGACTCTAGTAAATGGCTCTATTGTGACTGAATTCATTCTTTTGGGATTAACAGACGAGCCTGGACTCCAAATGCCTCTTTTCTTACTGTTTCTATTAATATATATGATCACAGTATTTGGTAATTTGACTTTGATATTTTTAATTGTGTTAAATTCTCACCTACATACTCCCATGTATTTTTTTCTCTTTAATTTGTCTTTTGTAGATCTCTGTTATTCTTCTGTGATTACACCAAAAATGCTCATGAATTTTATACTAAAGAAGAATCTTATCTCTTATATGGGATGTATGTCCCAACTCTACTTCTTTTGTTTTTTCATAATTTCTGAATGTTATGTACTGGTGTCAATGGCCTACGATCGCTATGTTGCTATCTGTAATCCACTGTTGTATAACACTGCCATGTCCCCAAGGGTGTGCTCTTATCTCATGCTTGGTTCATATTTGATGGGATTTTTTGATGCTATGATCCATACTGGTTGCATGCTCAGACTGACCTTCTGTGATGGCAACATCATCAACCACTATTTCTGTGATGTTCTTCCTTTGCTGCAGCTCTCTTGTACCAGCACCTATGTCAATGAGACAGAAATTTTCATTGTAGGAGGAAAAGACATCATTCTTCCCAGTGCCATTATCTTTTTCTCTTATGGCTTTATTCTCTCCAACATTTTCCAAATAAGATCCACTCTGGGCCGGTCCAAGGCCTTCAGCACTTGCAGTTCCCACATAATTGCTGTCTCTCTGTTCTTTGGGTCATGTGGATTCATGTACCTGAAACCTTCCTCTGCTGTATCTATTGATCAAGGAAAAATCTCTTCCATTTTTTATACTATTGTGGTTCCTATGTTGAATCCCTTAATTTATAGCTTGAGAAACAAAGATGTTAAAGTTGCCCTAAGAAAGACTTTGAGTAGGAGGAAGTTTTTAAGAGAATAGTTGCAAAGTAAACATTTTCTGTGTTAATCACATATTTTAGCACACAAATATAAATAAATATTCATATTATCTTTAAAAATATTTCCACCATTGTTATTCCTTTTAGCCTTTTGCCTTTTTAAAATAGTAAAAAGTAAATCTTTTATGTCTTACTGTTATTATAAACAACTTTTTAGAATATATGAATGGATCTGAAATTGACTAAAGTAACTATAGGTTGTTAGTATTTCACTGCAGATAGTTTTTATTTTCACTTGAAACAAAATTCCACCACAGGCAATCTGTCTGTACCCTTCTTTACCATTACTTCACTGGGGGAGGAATATATTGCTTTTAAATTCCAGTGTGAAATTTATACAAACTGTTCCTCTTTCACTGTTTAATATATCATACATTACAATGATATATTCTGTGCAATATTCTTGTCAGATGTGTTTCACTTATCATTTGAAGTAAAAACAAAAAGAAAAAAAGTCTGTTAAAATGTGAATGTTTCTCTCTCTCCTCTCCTCTCCTCTCCTCTCCTCTCCTCTCCTCTCCTCTCCT
>NC_034599.1:33434695-33441487 GCF_900095145.1 Mus pahari
CTCTCTCTCTCTCTCTCTCTCTCTCTCTCTCTCTCTCCCTCTTTCTCTCCCTTAAGGTAAAAAAAATCAAGAATAAAAATCAAGAATAAGCATCACTAATCAGAATGCTAACATCTCACATTATTCACTATACTTTTATCTGCTTTTTCTGCAGTCACAATAAAAAAAAAAGAATGAAGGGATATTGCTACTTTATTACAAATTTTTGTTTTGTAAGTTAAATTTCAACAAAATGATTGTAACATTTCCACCTTATTTTCTGACTGTACATTCTTTCTTGCTGTTCTATAAATCTATATGAGTCACATCACTTTTCATTGATGAAAGTTATGTTATTGGAGGTCCTTTTTCAAGAAAAAGGATGGATGTGGCAAAGTATATTTCTAAGATGACTAACGCATGACTTCAGTTCATCAAAGTTTGATTTCTTTTTGTAGAAGCCCTTTGAAAGTTTTCTCCCTGTCTTTATTAATATAATGTAATTGTGGAGAGAAAAGAGAATGTCATATGTACGTGCAAGAAATGTGTTGCAGCTGGGTGTGGTGGCACATGCCTTTAATTTCCAGCACTGGGAGGCAGAGGCAGGTGGATTTCTGAGTTCAAGGCCAGCCTGGTCTACAAAGTGAGTTCCAGGACAGCCAGGGCTACACAGTGAAACCCTGTCTCCAAAAAACCAAAAAAAGAAAAAAAATGAAAAAAAAGCAGAAAGAAAGAAAGAAAGAAAGAAAGAAAGAAAGAAAGAAAGAAAGAAAGAAAGAAAGAAAGAAAGAAAGAAACAAAGAAAGAAAGAAAGAAAGATGAAATTTCAGTGTAGAGAATCAACAATGAAAATTTAAGGAGCACTTCGATTGGATTTTGTTACTCTGTGTAGTTTTACCTTCTATAATTTACCCCCTTTTCTCATAAAACATTGGTCATACCTGTTATTGATATTAAAAATTAGCTAGCAAGGTTTCAAGATTAAGAGAAAATATTATGGACACATTGTGAGGAATGAAGAGGAAAGGAACCAATTTCAGGACACACAGTAGTGAATATTTTATTCTTCCAACATAGAAAGAAATATTTTGAAATAAAACAATGGAGAAAATGGAACCTCCATTTTCTGTATTGTAGAATACTCAGAAGAAGGTAGACTATAGTACTTGTCTGGAGATAATACTGGGGTTATATTACTTAATACTAAAGAATGGTCAGTTCTAGAAATCAGGGTGCTTTGTGTGAAACTAAATTACCCTACCACTCCTGTTTCATGCACTATTCCTCCATGAATTTTAACACAAAATTTCAATTCCTTTGGAACCGTAGAAAGATTTTTGGAAAATATACTTAATAAATAGAAAACATAGTAATAGTCCTTTTGAAAGGACTGTGATTTTTCTTAAGAGAAACAGGCAAATAATTGCAAAAGTGAATTTCTCAATATAATACTACGGCTCAGTTTAAATGTTTATTTTTTTATTATATATTTTCTTCATTTACATTTCAAATGCTATCCCAAAAGTTCCCTATACCCTTCCCCTCCCCTGTTCCCCAAGCCGCCCACTCCCACTTTTTAAAAATTATATCTGTAATAAAATACACTTTCCTAGGTTTTCTATTTCCATATTTGGGGACTGAGAAATTATACAGAAGTGGTTCTGGTGTCAGTTGCTTGGTTTGGTGTGTTTGGCATGGATTAATTCCTTCATTTTAGGTTTAATGTTCAGTGATACCCCTTAAATGACTCCAATGTCAATATACTTTATTTTTCTCAATTTTAATTTATTTTAAAGAGTGGAAATTTGGATTGGGCAGGAGGAAGACAAGTGAGAAGCAAGCAGGAAGCAGGAGTAAGAGAGGGAGGAGGGGGCAAACAACCCCTTTTATAGTGGGCCAGGCATACCTTGCTGTTGACAGGTAACTGTGGGGGTGGAGTCCAGACAGAATACCAGGAGTTTGGGTGTTGCCCTATGTGATTTATGGCCACAGAATTATGGAGCTGAGGCCTCCTGTCAGGAGCCTAGTGTCTGGGATCTTGGCAAACTTCTTTCCATCCCTTGCAGAGTTATCTGCTAGGTCTCCAGTGTTTTAATATAGCTAAAACAGAAAACAGGCTGCCTTTCAAGGCCTTACAATACACCATTTAGGACTGAGTGTTCCAAGGTTTCTTACTCTATACATCGCCAACTGTGGTTCTCTGTATTTGTGAGGAAGCTTCTTTGGTGATGGCTGAGCAAGACATTTATCTATGAGTGTAGTGGAATTTCATTAGGAGCCATTTTTTTTTTTTTTTTTTTGTAGCATTCCTTTAGCAGGACAGTAACATTTTGGGTCCCCTAAGCATTTCTAGAGTATCTAGTCTCAAGTTCTTGGCCACACAAACAGTGTTTTGGATCAGTTCTGTCTCATATAATGGCCCTTAAATTCAATCATATATTGGTTAGATATTCCCCCACAGACTTTGTGTCTCTATGGTAGTAGCACATCAAACATGTAATTCACACTAGAAATACAAGAGTCTGTAGCTGAATTGGTATTTATGTTTCTAGTTTGTATTTTGGTGGTACAAATAGTACCTTTTAGTACCATTAGCACTACTCAAAAGGGGTGTGGGCTCTAGATAGGCACAAGCTAGATTTTGCCATGTTAATGAATTGTGTAGATATTGTCTTCAGCAATAGGGTCTTAGAATCAGTCTCTGGAGATCAACCACAAACTGCAGGAGGTGGAGACAGTGAACTGGGCCATTACCTCTGCACTTGGGCCTCCCCATAGTAGGTAAATGGCAGGGTCAGCTCTAACATACTCAGGCCCTAGGGGCTGATTTACCCACACTCCTGCCAGCAGGGCCGGCTCTACTCTGGTTCCCAAGAGGCACATAGCCTGCCCTACAGATTGCAACCAGTAGTGAGAGATAGAGCCATCTCTCCAGAGTACAGCTTCTAGTGAGGGGTGAGGCCACTTCTGCACAGGACATGGACATCCAGATAATCACTGGTAACTGAACTGACCAGGGACATTCCAATATTCTCTAGTGGTAATATGAGCCATAGACATTGACATAGCCCTGACACTATGCCAGTAGCAGCTCATGCTGGAACCTCACCATGGCCCCAGGTGGCAGTGCTGGAAACTCATAACACACTAGTTCTCCCTACCCTCTAGTCTCTAGTTCTTTCTTCATAATGCTCAAGCCATTTCACTTCTCTTTCATTCTGATCTGACCACCACATACATACATATTGTGGTGGCTCCAGATGCAGACTGTCCACATGGCTGGTAGGCCCCTGTGTGACATCCTCTATATACACTGAACAGCATGTTAGCAAGCAGGTGTCTATGGCCCACCTGTGGTGTGCACTGGAGAATCAGTCTGTGGGTGGGTGACATGAAAGTGTGTAGGTCTCTGTCTGTCTTCCTTCTTTTATGCTACCATGCCTCAATTTGAATTTTATGAGCCCTAAATACAAAACAGCTTGGACCACCAAGCAAGGCATCAAGCTAGAATGAAAAAAGGATGGCCATCTTCTCTGCCCTTAACTGAGACAAGAATACCACCACCAACAAGGAGTCTCTTTGCCCATTGCCTTGGAGTTTATTGTGTTCTTTCTCAGGAACCAGAATAGTGATTGCCCACTGGATATACATGTTTATACTTACACCAGTACTGAATGACTGTTCCTTTTAATCATATCCTCAACAACATGAATTTTCACATTTTATTAACTTTAGCCATTCTGACAGCTGTAAGATGAAATTTCAAGATAATTTTGATTTGCATTTACCTGATGGCTTAGGATATTGGAAATTTCTTTAAATAGTCCTCAAATATTTGTATTTTCTCTATTTAGACCTGTAACCCATGTTTTTGTCTTTTTGTTTTCCTTTGTTTGTTTAATAGAAACAAGTCTTTATTAAGTAACTTTTAATATCAGAAAAATAAAACGTATAATTTTCTTTACAGCAATATATAATATCGTGCTTTGGCCATCATAACTTAAAGACTGCTTATCATAAAATATATGGTTTTAAACTTTATTCAAATTGGACTTATAATTCCTGTAACTTCCCTACATGTACATTAAAAAAAAGGGTAGTGACAAGTCCCTTTTAGGCTGCGCCAGCACCGGGTCACCTAGGGCACAGAGTCAGCAGACACACCCATGGTCCCTAGAGGATTGCCCCCATGATTTTAGGATCATTGGTGAATGGAACACAACATCTGCTCTAATCAAATTGCACACAGGACCTGAGACAGCACTAGGGAAGCAGAGAACAAGCGTGACCAGAGGCACAAGTCTCTTCTAGTCTGCACCAGCACTGGGTCACCTAGGGCACAGAGTCAGCGGACATCCCCACGGTCCCTAGAGGACTACACACATGATTGTAGGATCACTGGTAAGTGGAACACAACATCTGCTCCAATACAATAGTGACTGGCCTGTGACAGCAGGAACAAGGACACCAGAGACTTTCCTGACCAGAGGCTCAGGTTCCTTTTGACCAGTTCTGGTTTACCTTTGTTTCAAACTGACCAGACAACTCCACAGTCCTCAAAGGAGATACCACTTCCACGCACTGTAACATGACCAGGATCTTAGGACAACAGGATCCCAGGATAACAGGAGCTAGGTCACACTAGTATTTGAGTGTCTCAGAGAATCTTGACTGCCAAGAACTCAGACACACCCAGAATCTCAGGTTCACAGGAGCCCACAATCAAAGAACCACAGAGAAATCTGGACTCTGAGAAATCCTGAATCAACTGGGATTATAGGAAGGACAGGCTTCAATCAGATATATTGAGGGCAGCAAGCACTAGAGATAAGCAGATGGCAGAAGGCTAGCGTAAGAACAGAAGCAACAGAAACCAAGGTTACTTGGCATCATCAGAACCAAACTCTCCCACCCTAGCAAGTCCTGGATACACCATCATACCAGAAAAGCAAGACATGGATCTAAAGTCGCTTCTGATGATGATGGAGGACTTTAAGAAGGAAATACTGGAAATCACAGGTAAACAGAGAGAAGACTTTAAAGTGGAAAGACAAAAATCCCTTAGAGAATTACATGAAAAATGCTACCAAACAGGAGATGGAATTGAACAAAACCATCCATAATCTAAAAATTAAAGTAGAAACAATAAAGAAAACACAAAGGGAGACAACTCTGGAGATATAAACCCTAGGAAAGAAATCAGGAAACATAGATACAAGCATCAGCAACAGAATACAAGAGATGGAAGAGAGAATCTCAGGTGCAGAAGATTCCATAGAGAACATGGACACAACAATCAAAGAAAGTGCAAAATGCAAAAAGATCCTAACTCAAAACATCCAGGAAATCCAGGACACAATGAGAAGACCAAACCTATGGATAATAGGAGTAGATGAGAATGAAGATTAAAAAACTTAAAGGGCCAGCAAATATCTTCAACAAAATTATAGAAGAAAATGTCCTGTACCAAAAGAAAGAGAGGTCCATGAACATTCAAGAAGCCTAGAAAACCCCAAATAGACTGGACTATAAAAGAAATTCCTCCCAAAACATAATAATGAGAACAAAAAATGCACTAAGAAAAGACAGAATATTAAAAGCAGTAAGGGAAAAAGGTCAAGTAACATATAAAGGCAGGTCTAATAGAATTGCTCCAGAGTTCTCACCAGAGACTATGAAAGCCAGAAGATGCTGGACAGATGTTATACAGACCNTAAGAGAACACAAATGCCAGCCCAGGGTACTATACCCAGCTAAACTCTCAAATACAATAGATGGAGAAACCAAAATATTCCATGACAAAACCAAATTCACACAAGGTCTTTCAATGAATCCAGCCCTTCAAAATATAATAATGGAAAAACACAAATACAAGGATGGACACCATGCCCTAGAAAAAGCAAGAAAATAATCCTTCAACAAACCTAAAAGAAGACAGCCACAAGAACAGGATGCCAACTCTAACAACAAAAATAACGGAAAGCAACAATTACTTTTCCTTAATATCTCTTAATATCTATGGCTCAATTTCCCAATAAAAAGGCATTGACTAACAAATTGGCCACACAAACAGGACCTAACATTTTGCTGCTTACAGGAAACTCATCTCAGAGAAAAAGAAAGACACTACCTCAGACTGAAAGATTGGAAAACAATTTTCCAAGCAAACAGTCTGAAGAACAAGGCTGCAGTAGCCATTCTAATATCGAATAAACACGACTTCCAACCTAAAGTTATCAAAAAAGACAAGGAGGGGCACTTCATACTCATCAAAGCTAAAATCTTCCAAGATGAACTCTCAGTCCTGAATATCTATGCTCCAAATGCAAGGGCAGCCACATTCATTAAAGAAACTCTAGTATGCTTAAAGCACACATTGCTCCTCACACAATACTAGTGGGAGGCTTCAACATCCCATTCTCATCAATGGACAGATCCTGGAAACAGAAACTAAACAGAAACACACTGAAACTAACAGAAGTTATGAAACAAATGGTTTTAACAGATATCTACAAAACATTTTATCCTAAAACAAAGGATATACCTTCTTTTCAGCACCTCATGGTACCTTCTCCAAAATCGATCATATAATTGGTCACAAAACAAGTCTCAACAGATGCAAAAGTATTGAAATTGTCCTATGCATCCTATCAGACCACCATGGTCTAAGGCTGATCTTCAATAACAACATAAATAATATAAAGCCAACATTCACTTNGAAACTGAACAACACTCTCCTCAATGATACCTTGGTCAAGGAAGAAATAAAGAAAGAAATTAAAGACTTTTTAGAGTTTCATGAAAATGAAGCCA
>NC_034599.1:33861588-33863034 GCF_900095145.1 Mus pahari
TCAAAAATTCAAGTGACAGCAGATGCTGGCTAGGATGTGAAGAAAGAGGAACACTCCTCCATTGTTGGTGGGACTGCAAGCTTGTACAACCACTCTGTAAATCAGTCTGGCAGTTCCTCAGAAAATTGGACATAGTACTACTAGAGGATCCAGCAATACCTCTCCTGGGCATATATCCAGAAGATGTTCCTCCTGGTAATAAGAATACATGCTCCATTATGTTCATAGCAGCTTTATTTATAATAGCCAGAAGCTGGAAAGAACCGAGAGGTCCCTCAACAGAGGAATGTATACAGAAAATTTAGTATATTTACACAATGGAATACTACTCAGCTATTAAAAACAATGAATTTATGAAATTCCTCACCAAATGGATGGATCTAGAGGGTACCATCCTGAGTGAGGAAACCCAATCACAAAAGAACTCACATGATATGCACTCATTGATAAGTGTAGATTAGCCAAGAAACCTAGAATACCCAAGATACAATTTGTAAAACACATGAAACTCAAGAAGAAGGAAGACCAAAATGTGGACACTTCTCCCCTTCTTAGAATTGGGAACAAAACTCCCATGGAAGGGAATACAGAGACAAAGTTCAGAGCTGAGACGAAAGCATGGACCATCCAAAAACTACCCCAACCAGGGNTCCATCCCATAATCAGCCACCAAACGCAGATACTATTGCATATGTCAGCAAGATTTTGCTGAAAGAACCCTGATACAGTTGTCTCTTGTGAGGCTATGCCAGTGCCTGACAAACACGGAAGTTGATGCTCACAGTCAGCTATTGGATGGAACACAGGGCCCCCAATAGAGGAACTAGAGAAAGTACCCAAGGAGCTGAAGGGGCCTGAAACCCTATAGGTGGAACAACAATATGAATTAACGAGTACCCCCAGAGCTTGTGTCTCTAGCTGCATATGTAGCAGAAGATGGCCTAGTCAGTCATCACTGGGAAGAGAGGCCCCTTGGTCTTGCAAACTTTATATGCCCCAGTACAGGGGGACACCAGGTCCAAGACAGGGGAGTGGGTGGGTAGGGGAGCAGGGGGGATATAGGGGACTTTGGGGATAGCATTTGAAATGTAAATGAAGTAAATACCTAATAAAAATTGAAAAAAGAAAAAAAAATTTAAAAGTTTTTAAAAAAAAGTATAATAGCCAGAAGCTGGAAAGAACCCAGATGTCCCTCAATAGAGGAATGGATACAGAAAATGTGGTACAGTTAAACAATGGAGTACTACTCAGCTATTAAAAACAACAAATTTATGAAATTCTTGGGCAAATGGATGTATCTGGAGGGTATCATCCTTAGTGAGGTAACCCAATCACAAAAGAAGTCACTACATATGCACTCACTGATAAGCGGATATTAGCCCAGAAACTTAGAATACCCAAGATACATTTTGCAAAACACAAGAAAACCAAGAAGGATGACCATCA
>NC_034599.1:33863342-33878450 GCF_900095145.1 Mus pahari
GGGAAGGCCAGGGCCAAGTAGTGGGAGTGGGTGTGTAGGGGAGCAGAGGTGGAGGGGGGCATATAGGGAACTTTCAGGATAGCATTTGAAATGTAAATAAAGAAAATAATAATAATAAAAAGAAGAAAAAAAAAGAAAACCCTACTGAGTTGGAGTACAGGTAAGTGATGGGAGTGATGATTTAGTATATGAGAGGCCCTTGGTTTGATCCTTACCAAGGGTCTCAGTAGCCTGTGGAGTACAGTGTGTATTGCCTGGCTCAATGTTTCTCAAGAGGGAGAACTGAGCTCTGAGGCAGCATCCCCTGCCCTGGGCTTCTCAAATTCTCCAAGACCAGCTATAAACAAGGCTATAGTAGATACTGAATCTATGCTGCCACTGTTACTATGTTTTTCGATGGAGTTCATAGTCCTTGATGCATCTCCATGCCATTGACTGTTAAAGATCCTTCCAATAAACAAAAAAGCTAGTTTATAGTTTGGCAAATAGCTCTGAATCAAGATGGGCTAATATGATGCTTCTACCTCAATTTTTATGGAATAAACATTTTAAAAAATGGCAGAAATTTAAAACAAGTGTAGTAAAATTAACAAATATTAAACTATATTGATAATTTATCATTCTTAGTTAGTCATTTTTAGAAACAGTGTACACACCTAATATATGTCAATTTCTTGGCTTATTAGTTGCAGTGTACAATGCAACAAAATAGGAAACACATGCTTGGTGGCATTCATCCATATCTACAAGATAGCAGCTAGAGCTTAGGATTCAATAGTGACAGTCAACTGTCCTACAATCAATTAGCATTATATCATAATATGACATTAAGGCTTTTTTATACTGAAAAATAAAAATAAACACCTCCATTTGTTAACTTTATGTGAAATGTAACTCTTCAAATGGAAAGAAAAAATAAAATTTTGTCTATTTACTATTAAATATACATAAGAATTCAATTTTTGTTAAACTGAGAAAAAAACTTTTTTGTTGGGAAAATAATGCTTCCAAAATAATTAGTAGAAAAATCCACCAGTATAATATTTTTTTCCTTCCAATACCAGCAAATTTGGGGATGATGTTAAATCATCCACAGGAGAAGTGTATAAGTGTGTCTTAAAGAAATCTTTCCTAATAAGTTTGAAATGATTGGAGGTTGTCCCAGCTGCTTTCATAAATCATTCCAAGAGCATTATTATCTCATTCCCTATCCCTTACATTACTATATATATATATATATATATATATATATATATATATATATATATAATTTGCAAGACAAATGTGGATTGAACAAAAATATTTCACATTTTGAGTTACAGTCTAAATATTAATTAGTAGCTTGATCAGACTAGTGAATGGAATTCTCAAATTTTCAGCCAATACAGGTGCTTCCTAAAGCTCATACTGAAATGGGAAAACCCAGGCAGCCATTTCCACATTCTCTGAAAGAAGCAATGGGTAGGAATTCACAGTAAAAGATAATTGTATTCCTGACCCACTGAACATACCAGCCTTGAGCACTCTGGGTGAGATTAAAGTCACTGTAGCAGTTTTTATAACCAGTGATCTAGTAAAATTCCATCAGCCCTATTATTACTAATATATAATCACAATGCTTTGAAAAGTTACTTGCAATCCTGCAGAATTAGGCAGAAGTTGTTTCAAAACTGGCAGTGTGAAGAGGATACCAGCACTGAAAGTGTCAGTCATCTGTGATGCCAGGCACCTTCCATAAACTCTTAGTAGGATTAGGATTTGGGACACTGCTGACTACTATCTCAGATGGATACATTTTGCTCACAGGTTACACAGCCAAGTACAACTTCAGCTTTAACAATTCCTATACAAGCTATTTCTCTGAGTCTACAGAATAATATTAATCATTAAACCAAACTTACAGAGAAGAGACCACTTAGGTTTAGTGTTACCAAAGTAGCCTTTTATAAGTGTACTGACAACTTTAGCCTAATCCCAATAAAGCCTGATAACAGTTCATTAGGAAGTTTATTTAGGGTACCATTATACCCATGCCTTTATGATTCCATATATATATATATATATATATATATATATATATATATATATATATCATGTGTGTGTGTTTGTGTGTGTGTGTGTGTGTGTGTGTGTGTGTGTGTGTAGTTGGATTGCCTGAGTAACAGCTGCCTTGCAAACTGAATATGATGGCATTCTCCTTTCACAGATCTTGTTGGCACATTCCATGCAAAAGAGGTTGTGGCCACACAGACCTAGGGCAGCAATAACTTCATTTTCAAAGCAAATTGCACAGTTGTTCTTTCTTCTTGATTCTGGAGGTGAACTAGAGGTGGAACCCCCACTGGAAGAGGAGTAACTATTGGTACCATTAGAAAAAGCAGGAATGTATATTGGAAGGCCAACATGGTTGCCTGTTGGATATATATATAGGTGGGTCACTCCTAACCCTTCTAGCAAGGGGGTGTTCTATGCTCTCAGGAAAAGTAGGAGACAGACAAGGAGTTGATGGCTGACTTCCTCTATGCTGAGTCTTCATATTACCAGAAGGATCACTCCCAAAGCCAGAGAGTGGGTTAATTGGTTCAAATGGAATCCATATAGTTTGAGAAGATATTGGTAAAGAGTCAAAGGCAGGAGTGTCTACTGTAAGATCTTCTTAGCCTACAGATGGTAGTGTATCTCCGAACCAAAAGTTACCTGTGCTAAATGGGCTTGTTGGATGCATGCCACCTTCAAAGCTCACATCGGTACTGTTATAATGGAAATCATTTTCTTCATTGAGCTCTCTGTTGCTCCTTGTACATATGGCGATATATTTTTCTATTTCTTCTTGTGCTCAATCAACATTTTCAGGCATCCCTGTGACTCAAAGGCTGGCTCCTCATCTCTGTGCTTGGAGTAATTATGTATGTGTGGGTTTGTTACTGAGTTCTCCTAATTGTTGCTCCTTTTAGTCTAACCACTAGGCCTAGTACGTGATACGGGACCCTGACTTAGACTGTGGCTTGACCAGGCAGATGAGGACTACACGATAACCCTCCCAGTGCAGGCCCATTTTTGTTTGGAGATGCACGAATCATAGAGCACTGCTCTGCAGCCGAGAGTATTTCTCTTTTGGCCATGGCAACATCTTCTTTCTATCCAGTGACAACAAAAATGTGTTCTTCACCATGAACAGGTGTCTTAATGTACGTGTTTGTCTTGGCTGTCAGTGCTTTAATTTTACAAGCCTGATAATCGACAATCTCAGCAACATGCTTGGAACTCGGCCCACAGATGCACTTGATGAAGTTGATGCTCTTCTTTCTCAGCGGGGCTGCTTGCTCTCTGTTCTTTTATTTTTTGGAATTGTTTTAGCTATCCTGGCATTTGTGTGTGTGTTTGTGTGTGTGTGTGTGTGTGTGTGTGTGTGTGTGTGTGTGTTTGTATGATGCAACATTAAATCTAATCTGTAGATTGCTTTTGGTAGAAAGCCCATTTTTACTGTATTAATACAACAAACCCTTGAGCAGAAGAAATCTTTCCATCTTCTGATATCTTCTTCAATTTTGTTTTTTATTAATCATTTTATTTGTTTATTTGTTTACATTTCAAATTATATCCCCCTTCCCAGTTACCCCACCACAAGTTCCCCATCTCATCTCCCCTCTTCCCCTCCCCTTTGTCTCTATGAGGGTGCTCTTCCACCCACTCACCCACTTTTGCCTTACCACTTTAGCATCAAGCCCTCACAGGACCAAGTGCCTCCCCTGCAATTGATGTCAGATAAGGCCATCCTCTGCTATACATGTATATGGAGCCATGGATTCCCCCATGTAACTATTAAATGTGTTAAAAATTTTTATTATTCAAGTTTTTCAAGTGTTTAATTCGAATTATACCAAGATATTTTGTTTTTGTGTCTGAGGATATTATTTTCCTATGTATATATGTATATATGATTTTTCTTTGCTATTGATTACGGTGTATTAAAGTATCTTGATTATGGTGTATTAAAGTATCAGGAATTTCTTAATAGTGTTTTTTTGGAGGGTTTTTTTTTGTTTAATTTTTCTTTTTCTTTTTTCTTTTTTGGTTCCCCTGTGTATACTATCACATCATCTTCAAATAAAGATATTTTGTCTTCTTCCCACTTTATTCCCTTGATCTCAGAAGTCTAACTGGTTTGCTAAGACTTCAAGTATTATATAAAAAAGGGTATGGAGAGAGTTGACACCCTTGTCTTGTTCCTGTTTTTTTGTGGAAATGTTTTATTTTATCTCTTTGGGTGGGGTTTTAGTCCCTGGGAGCTCTAGGGAGTTCTGATTGGTTGACATTGTTGTTATTCCTATGGGGTTGCAGTCCAATTCAGCTCCTTCAGTCCTTTCTCTAACTCCTCCATTGGGGTTGCCATGCTCAGTCTGATGGTTGGGTACAAGCATACATATCTGTGTCGGGAAGGCTCTGGCAGAGCCTCTCAGGAAACAGCTATATTAGGCTCCTGTCATCAAGCACTTCTTGGTAACAGCAATAGTGACTGGGTTTGGTGCCTGCATATGGGATGAATCCCCAGATAGATCAGACTCCTGATGGTCTTTCCTGCAGTCTTTACTCCACTCTTTGTTCCTGTATTTCTTTAGACAGGAGCAATTCTGGGTTACAATTTTTGAGAACTGTGGGTGGCCCCATCCCTTGCCTAACCTCTCCGTATAGTCTCTACAGGTTCTCTCTCCGTGATTTCAGCTAATGGGTATTTGAGCTAATGTCATCCCTGTTGAGTCCTGGGAACCTCTTGGGTCCCTGGCATCTGGGACTTTCTAGTGGCTCCCACCAGTTCCCTATCCCCCCACTACTACATATCTCCATGCCAACCCTCTGTACATCTGCCAGATTCCTCTCACACCTGATCCTGACCCCCTTTCTCCTCCTCCTCCTCTCTCCCTCTCAGATACCTCCCTCTTTCTACCTTCAGTGATTATTTTCTTCCCCTTCTAAGTAGGACTGAAGCATTCACACCTTTGGTCCTCCTTCTTCTTGAACTTCATATGGTCTGTGAGTTGTATCATGGGTATTCCAAGCTTTTTTCTTTTCTTTTCTTTTCTTTTCTTTTCTTTTCTTTTCTTTTCTTTTCTTTTCTTTTCTTTTCTTTTCATTTTTTATTAGATATTTTCTTCATTTACATTTCAAATGCTATCCCGAAAGTCCCCTATACACTCCCCGCCCCGCCCTGCTCCCCAACCCACCCACCCCTGCTTACTAGCCCTGGCATTCCCCTGTACTGGGGCATATGATCTTCGCAAGACCAAAGGCCTCTCCTCCCATTGATGGCAGACTAGGCCATCCTCTGCCTCATATGCAACTAGAGACAAAGTTCTTGGGGGAAGGGGTACTGGTTATTTCATATTGTTGATCCTCCTATAGGGTTGCCGACCCCCTTAGCTCCTCGGGTATTTTCTTTAGCTCCTTCTTTAGGGGCTCTGTGTTCCATTTAATAGATGTCTGTGAGCACCCACTTCTGTATTTGCCAGCCATTGGCATAGCCTCACAAGAGATAGCTATATCAGGGTCCTGTCAGCTAAATATTGCTGGCATATGCAATAGTGTCTGAGTTTGGTGGTTGTATATAGGATGGATCCCTGGGTGGGGCAGTCTCTGAATGGTCCTTTCTTCTGTCTCAGCTCTGAACTTTGTGGTTGTAACTCCTTCCATGGGTATTTTGTTCCCCATTCTAAGAAGTAACGAAGTATCCATGCTTTGGTCTTCCTCCTTCCTGAGTTTCATGTGTTTTGCAAATTGTATCTTGGGTGACCTCACTCAGGATGATATCCTCCAGATTCAAAGAGAGATGGTTCAGTGGTTAAGAGTGCCGACTGCTCTTCTGAAGGTTGTGAATTCAGATCCCACCAACCATATGATGGCTTACAACCATTCCTAATGAGATCCGATGCCCTCTTCTGGGATATCTGAAGACAGCTACAGTGTAGTTACATATAATAAATAAATAAATCTAAAAAAGAAAACAAAGAAAAAAACAAAAAAAAAGAAAAGAAAAAAAATCTCTTTTCTAATATTCACTTATCAGTGAGTACATGCCATGTGTAGCAGCAGCAGCAGCAGCAGTAGTAGTAGTATCAGTAGTAAAAACAGATTTTTCTCTCATACAAAACACTCTATACTTAATTTGTCATCCCTCCATAATTCCCAGCTTCCACCAACCTCTGCTTTCCACAAGATCTGCTTCCCCTCCATTTCCTCTTCAGAAAAGAGCAGACCTCCAAGAGATTACAGTCAAACAGGACGAAAAATATATATCAAGCAAGGCAAAGGACCTCTTATTGAAGGTGACCCAATAGAAGGCAAAGAATATCCAAAGCAGGCAGATGAGCCAGGAAAACACCCTCCCCTGCTTTTAGGAGTACCATAAAAACACCAAACCAACAGTGACAACATATACGCACAGGACCTGGTGTAGACCTCTGTAGGCTTCATGCTTGCTATTTTGGTCTATTTTGCTTATATGAACATTGCTCTGTTGATTCTGTGGGCCATGTTTTCCTGATTTTTCTCTGACCCCTATAGACTTTCTTCTCCCTCTTCTGTGGGATCCCCCATTCTCCCATGGAAGGGACCAATGGAAACATCCAGTTTAGACTCTTTATCTCTATGCACAATGTCTAGTTGTAGATCTCTGCACCTGGTTTTATCTACTGCTGGAGTATCCCTTACAGATGATGACTGGACTAGGCACTGATATAGTAGAATATCATTAGGAATCACTTTGCAGTTTTCTTTGTTTTTCTGTTATTTTGTTTCTTTTTTCCTTTTTTTCTTTTTTCCTTGACAGTCATGTTTGGTTCTACACTAGGTTTCTAAGAAATCCAGTCTGTAGTTCCTGACCACCCAAGCAGTGTAGAACATGGGCCTCGTGTTAAACCAGGCATTGGTTGGCTACTCCCACAAGTTCTGTGCCACTATTGCCCCAGCACATCTCCCAGGCAGCACAGATTATAGTTGGACAGTTTTGTGACTGGGTTGAGGTCCAGGTTCTTCTTTCTATAGTCTGTACAGTACCTAGTTTTTGATGTTGGGATAGAGGATGTTTGCTGTGTCACTATACTTGAAAACCCACATCTATCTATCTATCTATCTATCTATCTATCTATCTATCTATCTATCTATCTATCTATCTATCATCTATCATCTATCATCTATCATCTATCTATCTATCTATCTATCTATCTATCTATCTATCTATCTATCTATCTATCTATCATCTATCTATCTATCTATCATCCATCTATCTATCATGAATTATCTGTGATGGGATGATATGATTGTCTCAAGGAGAGGCCCTCTAAGGAGGTGTGGCCTTGTTGGAAGAAGTGTGACATTGTGGGAACGGCTTTAAGACACTCATTCTAGCTCCTTGGAAGGCAGTTTCCTCCTGTTTTACTTTGAAATAAGATGTAGAGCTCTCAGCTTCTTCAGCCCCACAACATCCTGGATGCTGCCATGCATCCTGGTATGATGATAATGGACTAAACCTGTGAACCTCTAAGCCAGTCCCCCCAAATGATTGCTTTTATATGAATTTCCTTGGTCATGGTGTCTTATCACAGCAATAAAACCCAAACTAAGACAGAAGTTGATACCAGGAACTGGGGTATTACTTTGATAGGCCTGGCCATATTTTTGTTTGGAAGAATGTAGATTTGGGGACTTTAGATTTGCAAAACATCAGAATGCTTTAAGTGGGGGTTAATGGGCTATTCTAGTAGTAATAGAGAAGACTTTGTTATGGAGAGTGTTTTGAATTGCATAGGCCTGGCCCAAGGGGTTTCAGTAAAGAAGAATTTTAGTACATGGTGTAGAGAATGTTTTTGCAATATTTTAATGAAAAATGTGGCTGCTTTTTGCTGTTGTTTGATGAGTGTACCTGAAGCTCAGGTGAAGAGATTTAGAAAATTTGTGTTGACAAAGGAAGTCTCAAAACAGCCTGGTATAAATTCTGTTGTGTGATTCTGAAAGCTCATTTTTATAAAGAGCATTTTGATGAAAAGGAGCAATCCGAGAAAGGAAAAATATAAAATCTATGGTTCAAGAAATAAACTCACATCAGGAAGTAAAATGGAGCTGAATCCATTTCAAGGAGATAGACAGATTAAGGGAGTGGTGACTTTGGGGCAAGATCCTACCTAAGTTTTGGCCCAGACATGGTGGTACATACCTTTAATCCCAGGAGACAAATCCAAGCAGATCTCTGAGTTCCCGGCCGGCCTGGGACAGAGCAAGTTCTAGGTGAAGAAAAGCTTAAGTCCAGGCATGATGGTGCATGCTTTTAATCCCAGAATTCAGGAGACAAGGCCATGCAGATCTTTGAGTTCAAGGTCAATCTACAAAGTAAGTTCTAGGATAGCTATGCTTAGGCACTGATGGGAATTGGAAAACAGAAAGCTGGTAATAGAATGGGAGTGGGGGGAATGTTCCATCCCCAGAAAGCAGTAGAACTTGTCAGCTTTGGTCTTTTGGCTCTGGCTTTAGAGTGAAGAATAGAAGGGCCTACTGGGATCATTGATGCTGGTTAGGTGGAGCTAAGAAATTAGCTGTGATTAAGAAGAGACCAGCATTATTAAGGTGATGTCTGGGAATTGTTTTCTGAAAGCACAAAAAGTTTTGTTACAGAGATAGCAAGGTTGTAGCTTGTGCTGCGTCACGTGGCCTTTGTAATGTATAAGAATCACCCATATAGTACTGGTTTTGAATGTATGAAGGGGTCATGGAGAGAAAAATAAGGTTTGGCACTGTGAGAGGCCAGGGAAGGCCATTGATGAAGGTATGTCTTCAGTTGCAGTTGACTACCCAGGACTGAAGGGGTTGCAAAGAAGTAGAGGCTTGATACCATGAAGAGAGCCTATGAGAGGCTATTGGTGAAGCCTAGTTGTAGATTAATACTCCAGTGTAATGGAGATGCAAGTACTATGGGATGACCACAAATAACATCACCAGCAAAGGAATGGAGTCAACTAGAGACTACAGAGGTCAGAACTGGAGATGTGTCCCAAGCCCTTCAAAAGAGCCCAGAAGATCATTTGTGGATCCCAGACATTGGAACTAGAAGCTGTACCTTCGAAGTTGCCTTGGAGACTCCAATATGTTTAAGATGCCAAGGAACGCTGCTAATAGGGAGGGGAACAAGCCCAAGAGAAAGAAGTTTCTAGCAGTCAACAAATATGAAAAAGGAGTTGGTGATCTGAAGACCACTTTGACATCAGACAAAGTCCAGCTGGTTTCCTGTCTTGCTTTGGAGATTACAGTTAAGTGATTGGATGAATCTCAGACTTTGATCTTTGGACTTCTAACATTGTTGAGACTGCTATAGACTATGGGGACTATTGAAGTTGGACTAAATGTCTTTTTTATTATGGTATGGATAGGTATCCCCATAGACTTACATCTTTGAACAAGTTGGTGGGTGCCAAGGAGTGGAATATGATGGTTTGAACATGCTTGTTCCAGGGAGTGAAACTATTACGAGATGTGACCTTGTTGGAGGAAGTGTGTCATTGTGGGCCTGGGCTTTGAGCCCTTGATCCTAGCTCCCTGGAAGTCAGTCTTCTATTTGCCTTTGAAACAAGTTGTAGAGCTCTCAGCTCCTCCTGCTCCACAGCTTTCAACCAGGCTTCCTAATATGATGATAATAGACTAAACCGTGAAACTGTAAGTCAGCCCTAAAGGAATATTTGCCTTTATAAGGATTTCCTTGGTCATTGTTTCTCATCACAGTAATAAAACCCAAATTAAGACTTTATCATCTATCTATCTATCTATCTATCTATCTATCTATCTATCTATATACCTATCTATTTATGTATCTATCTATCATTTATCTGTCATCTATCATCTATCTATCATCTATCTATCTATCTATCTATCTATCTATCTATCTATCTATCTATCTATCTATCTATCTATCTATCTATTTATCTATCTATCTATATCAGCTATCTATCATCATATATCAGCAATTCATCTATCCTCCCCATCTCCTCTCTCTCCCCTCAATTACTGATCAAATATATAACCTCTTCTCACTAGGCATGTGAAATAGAAATTTCTGTTTTCTTTAGAGTCTTACTTGTGTCATATGATATTTTTCTGGAAACTGTCTAATGACTTCTCATAAGAGGTTAATGTTACTGCTAAAATAGACACATGGGAGGATGTTTTGTTGAGAACAGACATGTGCTTTTCTGGAAGCGTCCTAGAAAAAGGCCACATGATATTTTGCTAAAGTGAACACTTGAAAGAGCACATGATATTTGGAAAGGGTATAAACATGACCCAACAGACAGTAATGACACTGTGATATTGGTTTGGCTTGCCAGTCTTTGCTGATCATTGTTGTAGAGAGAAATGCACCAAAGCATTTCTCATGGAGTTCTGGAGGTTTCTTGATAGTCTTCCAGACTCAGGCTGATGGGCAATACCTTTCAGTTTCATCAGGATTGAACTGCCATTGCTGACTCATGAATGGTGTCTATGAGGGTGTTGAACTACCACTGCTGTTTCATGTGACTTGAACTGGAGATATTCTGACAATGCAGATTGGATTCACTCCAAAGAACTAGTTCTAAACAGACCCACATCCTCCTTTGCTCTATTAACCTTAACTTTCCACAACCTCTGGTGAGTGGTGGGTTAGATGGGAGGTTAAAGAGTTTAAGTACTCTTAGTAAACTAGGTATTGAGAAACACGTCTACAGGTAAGCACAATAATTCTCAAGTAAAACTCCATTTCTCTCACACAAAAACTATTCTGGAATATTTGCAATTCTTAATGTCTCTTTTCCTTATTTATTTATTTATTTATTCACTTTACATCCTAATTTCAGGCCCCACTCTCCTCCTAGTATTTTCTCCCAGGGCCCCTTCCCCCCATTCTTCTCTCTCCTTCATCTCTGAGAGTTGAGAGGCAAGTTCAGGAAGAGAAAAGAAATAACAAATCACAGGTCAATAGACTCATATGTAAGAAATAAAAATTCTCTGTATGAGAGTGAGACACTTTGAAACACAGTCCTAAATGGGATACTTTCATCAAGTCCATCCACTAGGAGCTCAGGAAACTATGATCAAAGGATGCAGAAAGATCATAACAACCAAAGGTGATGAATTACTCCAAGGAAACATTATGAGCAGGGCTGAAGCAGACATGGATTTATCTGTGATAGCATTCACAGGGTTTACACAGGTTCAAACCAGACCATACTTCAGCACTAACAGGGGAAAGTGTACATGACCATGCCTAATGAAGAAGCTATCTGCAATTGGTGGTACTTATTTGCAAGGAATAAAATATTTTTAGCCAATGGTTTCTCAACGGATATATTAACAATACTTCAAAAGAGAAATTATACCTATGCTAATACAATGTGACTCACTAGTTTTGTAGACTTTTTGTCTGCAAATATGAGCACTGGGTATTTTTTGTCTTCTTGTACTTTTCCAAACACACACACACACACACACACACACACACACACACAGTTTTAAAGTCACAACAATTTAAAAAAGTTAATAAGTTTTTAGTGCCTTACTGTCATAGATATCCTTTCAAATATGCCTCTACCTACTGTATCAATTTTATTTCACAAACAGGAAAGATCTTTAGTATTTCAAGATTGAAATTATTTTCTTTGCTTCTCAGTGACCATGAATCTTCTAAGGGTTTTGGTCCCAGTAGATTCTGTTTAAGCATACCATTGAATGACTTTTGCTGATGGAAAAGAACATGCTTACTAGAATATTGTAGTCGGACAATAACTGGTCCACATTGGGAACTGCTTTGTTTTTGTTTAGCTTTCTAAAAACCATTTGGAATATTTACAGGAAATTGTTTTTGAGAGTATGAGATCTTGGAGGAGAAAATGGAATTCAAAGGAAGAGATGCTCTGTTAGAATGTGCTTTTAGGAACAATAGGGTATCATAGCATAGAATTGTTACTAAAACAATTAAGAAACTGAAGACATAAAATTGCTATATATACATGATTTCACTATAAGGAAGAGAGCAAGAGAGCAGATGGAGCTTAAATAGTCTGGGGGATGATGACAGGACATCCATAACCCAATCTCTGTTATTTCTAACTTCATTACTGTTTGACCATAATACACCTAGCTGAATTCATGGAATTCATTCATGACCATCCTATGATATAAAAAAGTCAGGGTATTATCAGGAAAATCTATTTTGCCCATCTTTAACTAGGTAGAACATTTTTATTATACATCTAAAAGTATGAGTTTTCTTATTAATGATAAAATATATTTATGGTTAAATTTTCAAAATAGTACATGTTATATGATTAAATCACAAAGAGTTCACCTCTTTGTGTTTACCTTCTTTAATTGTCTGTGGAGAGCCTTTTGGGGTGGCACTTGGCAGAAATCTGACATTGACCAAGGACAAGGAAATGGACCACTTGGCAGGAATGTCATTAGGCCATGACAAAAGTAAATCCAGGCAGAAATCTGACATTAGGGCATGACAAAGAAGGGACCTGATATTTGCCAAGGATAAGGAAGTAAGAATCTTATTTTAGGGTAGAACAAAGAAATAGGCTGAGCTATCTTGATCATCCTTATCAACGGGGAATCACGGGAGTGATCATGAGAGTTTGTGTTTATGGTCTTGCTTGTTTCTGACTACTGTTTTGCTTGATTCCTCATTGTGCTACTTGCCCTTAATATCTGCATGTAATTAAAATGGTATAAAAGTGAAATTGAAAAATATACCTGCCTTCAGTTTCAGAATTGACTGAGATCATGCTACAATGTTGTCTAACTGTCGTTTTTTCTTTATAATCCTCACTCCTGTGCTGTAGAACCTGTTGACTGACTGAGCTGGTTTGGACAGGTGGTGCCACAACGTCAGAGCTCCAATAAGCTGGGTGTACTGACGGACACCACGGGAATTGGAAGCCTGTGCAAAGGAAAATGAAGAAGATTTGGACCAGTGGTGAATAAACCTTAGAGAAGGACAAGGTAAAGGTAAAATGTGTTTTCTGTATGTGTTTAGAGCTATGCTAAAATCTAGAGAAGGGAAGGTAATTCTTATAGGTGCTTTTAGTCTTTGCTCCCTGACTAGAGATAGTTTACACTGGAGACATGAGAGAATGGGTTTGAGAAAAGCAGTCCTTTCCCATTATCTGGGGATTCTTTGGGGGAAAAAAAAAAGAAAGAAAGAAAGAAAGAAAGAAAAGTAAAGAAAAAGAAAAGGAAAATGAACATAAGCTGTTTCAGAGCTCTCCTAGGAACAGTGGGAGGTTGGGTGACATCCTGCCTCCTCTCTGGCTCCTACGGGAGGAATACTCGGTTCTGGGTCTCTTAGGTAGACATCCTTCAGGACATCCAATTCTCTTTGGCGCACCAATATGTCCATGTCTGTCAAAAACTGTTTTATGTTAAGTTTGTGTTTTGGTTTTGTGGATTGATTGATTATTTGTTGTTCTGTGTTTCATGTTCAAAAGAAAAAGATGGCTAAACCTTTATCTGCTAGCTCAGTCCTTGATTTAATTTGAACTCATTTCCAAAAAGGAGAAAAAGAAAAAAAAAAAATAACTAACAGTCTCAATTGGCCTTAGGTGCCCTGCACCTGTAGTTAGGATTCTAAGCACAGCTGGAGAAGCCCTGCCAGGAGCTTCTCTGTAAAGCTGCTCTTAAAGGGGCAGCAGCTTCTCAAGTTCTATGGTAAGGGAACTGATGGTTGTTTCTCCTAGTAAAATCTCTGTGCTTGTGATTATTGGATTCAGCAGGTGACAAGGTGCTCCTCTCTTGAAATTACAGCTAGAAAAATTAAGAATTTTCTCTGGTTTAAATAAGTAAATGTATGCAGTCATTTCATATTTGTTTCTGACTGGTTTTAAAAGTATAAATATATTCTACAGATCTTGGTTATAGGTTACTGGCTTATAAGTTGTTGAATATGATTAAAATTTTGTAACATTGGTAACAAAAAGTTGGCTTAAAACTGGCAACTCTGAGTTGGAATAACTCAGAAATAAATGTTGCATGAGCCAACCCAGGGAAACAGGTTTCTAAAGATATGGCTAAATTTGGTAATATTGTATATAATTCTTATCCTAGAAACCAGACTAGGATTTAGGGCAGTGTCTCTTTGAGACACTGGAGGCTGCAATGCAGGTGATTCACATGATGATTTTGGAGAGACTAGATTATTGGAGGTTGAGTTTTGCTTTATTGGAGGTTGAGTTTTGCTTTCCAAAGTTCTGGTGTTCTCTGAGCCTCCCTCTCAGAATGACACAGGCTCACAAACTGCAGTTCAAAAGTAGGGAAACACTTAAAAACTTTGTAACATGAAAGTAATGCTTTTGGTGTTGATTTTTAAAGAGAATGGATTACTTCCACTGATAAAATTGGGTTTTACTTCCCAAAATTGTGGTTGTGCTCTGGTGTTGCAAGAAAAACTTAAACATAGTTAAACTGACAGTGTTCCATTGACTGCAATTTGCAATTTATTCACAGGTTCAGGGTTTTTTTGTTCATTTGTTTTGTTTTGTTTTTTGTTGTTGTTGCTTTGTTTTTTAGATATTTTCTTCATCTACATTTCAAATGCTATCACAAATGTTCCCTGTACTCTCCCTGCCACACCCTGCTTCCCACCCTGCTCACCTGCCCAACCACTCCCACTTGTTGGCCCTGACATTCCCCTGTATAAGGCATATAAAGTTTGCAAGACCAAGGGGCCTCTCTTCCCAATGATGGCTGACTAGGCCATCCTCTGCTATATATGCAGCTAGAGACACTAGCTCTGGGGGTACTGATTAGTTCATATTGTTGTTCCACCTATAGGGTTTCAGAGCACTTCAGTTCCTTGGGTAATTTCTCTAGCTCCTCCATTGGGGTTTCTGTGTTCAATCCTATAGATGACTGACGGCATCCACTTCTATATTTGCCAGGCACTGGCATACCCTCACAAGAGATAGCTAATCAGTGTCCTTTCAGCAAGTTCTTGCTGGCATATGTAATAGTGTCTGTGTTTGGTGGGTGATTATGGGATGGACCCGCTGGTGGGGCAGTCTCTGGGTTGTCCATCCTTTCATTGTAGCTCCA
>NC_034599.1:33879143-33880885 GCF_900095145.1 Mus pahari
GGGGTTATTTGAATTTTTGGAGTTCACCTTCTTGAGCTCTGTGTATATATTGGATATTAGTCCCCTATCAGATTTAGGATTGGCTGTAGGAGGCCACGGCCCCTCCCCTTGGCTACCCGAAGCAGCACCTTAAAAGATTGCACCTGATGGTTATGGAGCTTGTGGTAAACAGGTCCATATTTGGTGGTGATATGTTCCCACTCTTCTAGTTGGCTGAGGCCACGTGCCTGGTGAAGTGACGTGGCCTGCTGCAATTGGAGTGGATATGAGTGTATAAAAGGGCTTGTAGCCCGGGGCTTGGGGGAGATGAAGAGGGAGATGATGAAGACTGTTCAAGGGTCCCAAATAAACTGCTTAAAGAAGAGTTCCTGTGTTGTGTCCTTCTTGCTAGTCGAGGGGGCGCTCAACAATTGGCAAAAATTCTTTCCCAATCTGTTCATGGTATTTTTATCTTATTGAGAGTACCTATTGCCCTACAGAAGCTTTGCAATTGTATGAGTTCCCATTTGTCGATTCTTGATCTTACAGCACAGGCCATTGCTGTTCTGTTAAGGAATTTTTCCCCTCTGCTCATTTCTTCTAGTTTTTTTTTCCCAGTTTCTCCTCTATATATTTCAGTGTCTCTGGTTTTATGTCAAGTTCTTTGATCCACTTTGTCTTGAGCTTTGTACAAGGGGATAAAAATGGATCAATTTATATTCTTCAACATACTAACTGCTAGTTGTGCCAAAACCATTTGTTGAAAATGTTGTCTTTTTTCCACTGGATGGTTTTAGCTCCTTTGTCAAAGATCAAGTAACCATAGGAGTGTGGGNTCATTTCTGAGTCTTCAATTCTGTTCCATTGATCTACCTGTCTGTCACTGTACCAGTAACATGCAGTTTTTAATCACAGTTGCTCTGTAGTACAGCTTGAGGTCAGGCATGGTGATTTCCCCAGAGTTTCTTTTATTGTTGAGAATAGTTTTTGCTATCCTACGTTTTTATTATTCCAGATGAACTTGCAAATTGTGCTTTCTAACTCAGTGAAGAATTGAGTTTAATTTTGGTTGGGATTGCATTGAATCTGTAGATTGCTTTCGAAAGGATAGCAATTTTTACTATTTTAATTCTGTCAATCCATGAGCATGGGAGATCTTTCAAGCTTTTGAGATCTTCTTCAATTTCTTTCTTCGGTGACTTGAAGTTTTTGTCATACAGATCTTTCACCTCCTTAGTTAGTCACACCAAGATTTGTGACTATTGTAAAGGGTGTTGTTTCCCTAATTTCTTTCTCATCATGCTTATCCTGTGTGTAGAGAAAGGCCACTGATTTGTTTGAGTTAATTTTATATCCAGCTACGGTCCTGAAGCTGTTTATCCGGTTTAGGAGTTCTCTGGTGGACTTTTTAGGGTCACTTATATATAATATCATATCATCTGCAAATAATGATATTTTAACTTCGTCCTTTCCAATTTGTATCCCCTTGATCTCCTTTTATTGTCAAATTGCTCTGGCTAGGACGTCAAGTACAATATTGAATAAGTAGGGAGAAAGTGGGCAGTTTTGTCTAGTCCCGATTTTAATGGGATTGCCACCAGCTTCTGTCCATTTACTTTGATGTTGGCTACTGGTTTGCTGTAGATTTCTTTTATTATATTTAGGTATTGGCCTTGAATTCCAGATCTTTCCAAGACTTTCATCATGAAGGTGTGTTGGATTTTGTCAAATGCTTTCTCAGCATCTAATGAGATGATCATGTG
>NC_034599.1:33884229-33899008 GCF_900095145.1 Mus pahari
CAAAGAACCAGCTCCTGGTTTGGTTGATTCTTTGAATAGTTCTTTTTGTTTCCACTTGGTTGATTTCAGCCCTAAGTTTGATTATTTCCTGCCATGTACTCCTCTTGGGTGAATTTGCTTCATTTCGTTCTAGAACTTCTAGGTATGCTGTAAGACTGGTAGTGTATTCTCTCTCTAGTTTCTTTCTGGCAGCACTCAGAGCTATGAATTTTCCTCTTAGGACTGTTTTCATTGTTTCCCATAAGTTTGCTTATGCTGTGGCTTCAATTTCATTAAACTCTAAAAATTCTTCATTTTCTTTCTTTCTTTCTTCCTTGACCAAGGCATTGTTGAGTAGAGTGTTGTTCAGTTTCCATGTGCATGTTGGCTTTCTATTATTTATGCTGTTATTGAAGATCATCCTCAATCTGTGGTGATCTGATAGGATGCATGGGATAATTTCAATATTTTTGTATCTGTCAAGGCCTGATTATATGGTCGATTTTGGAGGAGGTTCCATGAGGTGATGAAAAGAAAGTGTATCCTTTTGTTTTAGGATAAAATATTCTGTAGATATCTGTTAAATCCATTTGTTTCCTAACTTCTGTTAGTGTCCATGTGACTCTGTTTAGTTTCTGTTTCCAGGATCTGTCCATTGTTGAGAGTGGGTGTTGAAGTCTCCAACTATTATTATGTAAGGTGCAATGTGTTCTTTGAGTTTTACTAACTTTTCTTTAATAAATGTGGCTGCCCTTGCATTGGAGCATAGATATATAGAATTGAGGGTTCATCTTGGTAGATTTTAACTTTGAGGAGTATGAAGTGTCCCTCCTTGTCTTTTTTGATAACTTTGGGTTGGAAGTCAATTTTATTTGATATTAGAATGGCTACTCCAGTTTTTTACTTCAGACCGTTTGCTTGGAAAATTGTTTCCCAGCCTTTTACTCTGAGGTAGTATCTGTCTTTTTCCCTGAGGTTGGTTTCCTGAAAGCAGCAAAATATTGAGTCCTGTTTGTGTATCCTGTCTGTTAGTCTATGTCTTTTTTTTAGGGAATTGAGTCCATTGATGTTAAGAGAAATCAAAGAAAGGTAATTTTTGCTTCCTGTCATTTTTGTTGTTAAAGTTGGGATTCTGTTCTTGTGGTTGTTTTCGTTTGTTTGTTTGTTTGTTTGTGTTTGTGTTTGTTTTTTGCGGTTTTTTTTTTTGAGGGATTACTTTCTTCCTTTTCCTAGGGCATAGTTTCATAGTGTTTGTGTTTTCCCTTTATTATCTTTTGAAGGGCTGGATTCATGGAAAGATATTGTGTGAGTTTGGTTTTGTCATGGAATACCTTGGTTTCTTCATCTATGGTAATTGAGAGTTTTGCTGGGTATAGTATCCTGGGCTGACATTTGTGTTACTTGACCTTTTTCTCTTACTGCTTTTAATATTCTGTATTTTCTTAGTGCATTTGTTGTTCTGAGTATTATGTGTTGGGAGGAATTTCTTTTCTGGTCCAGTCTATTTGGAGTTCTGTAGGCTTCATGTATGTTCATGGGCACCTCTTTCTTTAGGTATGGGAAGTTTTCTTCTATAATTTTGATGAAGATATTGGCTGGCCCTTTAAGTTGAAAATCTTCATTCTCATCTACTCCTATTATCCGTAGGTTTGGTCTTGTCATTGTGTCCTGTATTTCCTGGATGTTTTGAGTTAGGATCTTTTTGCATTTTGCATTTTCTTTGATTGTTGTGTCCATGTTCCCTATGGAATCTTCTGTACCTGAGATTCTCTCTTCCATCTCTTGTATTCTGTTGCTGATGCTCACATCTATGTTCCTGATTTCTTTCCTAGGGTTTCAATCTCCAGAGTTGTCTCCCTTTGGGTTTTCTTTATTGTTTCTACTTCCATTTTCAGATCCTTAATGGATTTGTTCTATTCCATCCCCTGTTTTGTTGTGTTTTCCTGTAATTCTTTAATGGAATTTTGTGTTTCTTCTAGCTGTTTAGCAGTGTGATCCTTTATTTCTTTAAGGGATTTTTGTGTTTCTTCTAGCTGTTTAGCAGTGTTTTCCTGTAATTCTTTAAGGGATTTTTGTGTTTCTTCTACCTGTTTAGCAGTGTTTTCCTGTAATTCTTTAAGGGATTTTTGTGTTTCTTCTACCGGTTTAGTAGTGTTTGTCTGTAGTTCTTTAAGGACTTCAACATGTTTAGCAGTGGTCTCCTGTAATTCCTTGAGGGATTTTTGTGCTTCCTCTTTAAGGGCTTCTACTTGTTTAGCATTGTTCTCCCGCATTTCTTTGAGTGAGTTATCAATGACCTTCTTCAAATCTTCTAACGCTATCATGAAATATGATTTTAAATCCACATCTTGTTTTTCGGGTGTGTTGGGGTATCCAGGACTTGCTGTGGTAGGCATATTGGGTTCTGATGGTCCCCAGTGTTCTTGGTTTCTGTTAGTAAGATTTTTATGTTCGCCTTTTGCCATCTGGAAATCTCTGGTGTTAATGTTCAAGCTGTCTCTGGCTGGAGTTTGATCCTCCTGTGATTCTGTTAGCTTCTGTCAGCACTCCTGGGGATCCAACTCTCCCCTGTGTCCCCTTGGTCAGAGCACTCACTGCAGGCAAGCTCTCCTCTTGCAAGGCAGGTGTCCAGGAGGCTGGAGCTCTGATCCTCCTTCTGAGTCCTGGGGTCAGAGCCCTCCCTGTATGCAGACTCTCCTCCTATGATCCCAAGGACCTGCCCTCTGGAGTGTCCTCCATAGTGCTCTGCTGTCTCCGCTGGGGTTACAAAGAGAGATGGCAGGGGTGGCCCTGACTGGACTGGAACCGAGCCTCTGGGCATGTGGTATTCCTTTGTCCCTGTTCCTGCTGGCACAAGACCTACCTGGATTCTCTGGAGTTGATTGTGCTCCACTCACCTGTGATCCCTGGAGGACCTGCAGTGTAGGGAGTCTTTTGGAGCACTCAGCTGCCTCCACTGGGGTTATGAAGAGATATGACCAGGTTCAGGGTTTTTAATTCGCCCATATTTGTAATTAAGATGTTTGCTAGAGTAATAAAAGTTAAAAACAGCTGTGGCCAGTATGAGCCTACTACTCATTTTACAAAAACTTTATTGGATATATTGGTAGGAGCAAATTTACCCGCCCCACCCCCCAAGATTGGAAAGGAGATATTAATTGCCTAAGATCTCACCTTTGGCAAAAGGGACCATTAATGGGAATTCATATTTCTTCATCTCCACTTGAAAGTTTTAATACCCTATTACGAAACTGTTGCTATGTCAATACAGAATTGTAGGATAAAATCACAGAAATATTTCGGGAAATAACTTGATGAAATATCCATTCCTTATTCCAAACAGCAATTAAATTGATTATTGCAAAATACTGATATTTGGCCTAATGTATGCGCAAAGTTTTTAGGCAAAATTATCACTATCCGAAGGACAAGTTGTTAAATTTGCTTCTATGCATGCTTTTTATTCCCTGTAAATTTATGCATAGAGAGTGTGCTTAATGTATTTACAGATGGCTCATGTAATGGGAAGGCAACATAGGTGGTTAGATCACATGTTCATTCATTTGAGTTTTCCCCTGCTTCAGCACAAATAATTGAATTGTGTGCTGTAGCCATTGTTTTGAAATGCTAAAAAAATATTATGCTTTTTATTTGTATACTGATAGTAAATATATAGCCTATGGTTTGCCTTTGCTTGAAATTGTTCCTTTTTTTTAGATAATGCTAATTTTCAATTTTTACAGCTGTTTATGCAAATACAACTCAAGTTAAGAGAAAGTATTTTTCCTTTAAAGGACTGTCTTTGGACATTTAAGAGCTTATCCTGGATTGCCTTAGGGCAATGCCAGAGCAGATTTGAATACCAGGAATGTTATAGGCCTTACAGAGGAACAATTAGTCAAACAATTTCATTCTTTACATGATCATAATAGTAATAGCTTGAGACAACAATTTGGTATTTCTAGAGAAGGTTCAAAGTTAAATTGTAAAGACTTGTCCTGAATGTCCTCAATTTCTACCTATACCACATAATGGTGTTAATCCTGGAGGATTTATACCTAATCAATTATGGCAAATGGGTGTTACCCATATTTCTGATTTTAGAAAATTAAAATATGAACATATGATTATTGACAACTTTTCAGGCTTTCTAATTTTTAATGTTTTAATAGGAGAAGCAACTAAAAATGTAATTAGTCATTGTTTTTCTATGCTGGGTGTTCCAAATCAGATTAAAACAGAAAATGGAACTGGCTATTGCAGTCGAGCATTTGAGACTTTCTGTCAACAATTTAACATTACCCATATTACTGGGATTCCTTATAATCCTCAAGGACAAAGTATTGAGGAATAGGTATTGTGGAACTATCTTCATAAAATAAAAGGGGGAGTTATATCCCTGTATACTACAAATTTATTTAAATCGTATTCTTTTTATTTTAAATTTTTTTTTAATTGGATGCCAAGGAACTCTCTGAGTGTCTATGGCTCCCTACAACCAGGCATACTTATGCCTAGGTGAAATGGAAGGATCCATATACTGGCAAATGGCATGGTCCTGATCAGGTATTTTATATTGGAAGAGAGCATGTTTGTGTTTTTTCTTCAAGATGCTGAAGGAGCATGCTAGCTGCCAGAGTGATTGGTGTGATATGTTGATGCTAGGACATAGAATGTTGCTGACCTGTGAGCTTTCTGACTTCCCTGACAATAGTGAGATTTTGGATATATGTTCCTGACCCACCTATGCTTGCCTATATCCCACAGTGGAAAGCTGCCTTGCTTCAAGCTTTTAGACATTGTGGGATAGAGAACATGGAGACTGGAAGCCACCTTCAAAACTTGATCAAAAAGAGAAGTTATGATGACTCTTCTCTTTCCTTTATTTTGACCAGTTATTGTGACTCAATCTTGGACTGATCCAGAAATCATCCAATATTGGAAACAACAGTCTTCATTTGAAAGGCTGGTTCTGTCTATTTTTAGAGACATATTTGAAGTTTATCTGCAGTTCTCAATGATGTTATGTTAGCAATAGATAAAATTAGGATAGGATCTGGATTTCACATAAGAGTTAGTATATGTGTTAAAGGTCCTAATCTTTTATTAATTGGTCATGTTGAAATTACTTTGTTTCTTCCACTGTATTTAATGTAATTTCTGCTGATTGTACTCTTTACAGTTGTGTTAATATATTGAAAACTTGCATGTCTCTTATGGTGGTCTATCAACCAGCTTTTGTTTATTGTCTGTATTACAGGGCATTGGTACTGAAAAAAAAGCTTGTAGATACTGGAAGAAGTGAATAAGGCTTTAAGTAGAAGCAAGAGGATAATAGACTTGATTATTGCTGGTATAGCAGCTATAATTACATTAATAGCTAGCAGCACTGCTGCAATTGTTTGGTACAAAAGTTAAGACAGTACTTTTGTTAATCGTTTAGCAAAAATTGTTACTAATGTTCTGAGTATTCAAGAGGATTTAGATGTATTTGGAACAACATATTGACAATCTTTATGATACTATTCAAATTATTGGAGAGGAGGTTCAGAGTCTAAGAATACGAAGTCATCTCGAGTGTCATGCTAAATACCAATGGATTTGTGTTAGTTTTAAAATTTACAATAGTCACTATCTATAATTGGGAAAAGGTTCAAAGACAGTTGCAGGGTGTTTGGCATATAATTCCAACACATCTCTGGATGTTTTAACTGTGCATAGTGAGACTATGAATTTAAAGAATGCTGCTCCACTGAGCTTCGATGCTGCTGATATTGCTGATAAAATTATCCATGTCCTGAAGTCAATATTTCCACCTTGGTCAAGTTTCAAGAGTGTCATATATGGCTTGATCATGCTAGCCCTTCTTGTCCTCGGAAATTACTGTCCATCATGTTAAAGCTTGCCTTAACAACATCAACATGTTGGTGGCCAAAGTATATGGCTTGAAACTAAAAATGAACCCCCAGACACTTATAAATTTAACAGGCTGGCAAGCCAGTGACAGGTAAGATTCTGCACAGAACCTTACCAACAGAGGCATGTGCCAAAAGGTCATATTTGTTTATAGCAAACACTAAAAGGCTGCGTTTATTAATATAACACAAACAAGCTGCATGTGTCTTGAAGACGGGTAAGAAAGGCACTCTTGTAAGGACAACTTAAGACAGGCTCAGCCTTGTTTATTAATTTAGGGTGGGGTAGGGTATGGAGAGTCTTTTGGAGAGCCACTTGTCAGAAATCTGACATTGGCCAGGGACAATGAAATGGGCCACTTGACAGGAATCTGACATAGGCTATGAAAGAAGTAAGTCCAGGTAGGAATCTGACATTACAGCATGACAACAAAGTAAGTTCAGGCAGGGACCTGACACTAGCCAAGGAAAAGGAAATGGGTCACTTGACAGGAATCTGACATTAGGCTATGACAGAAGTAAGTCCAGGCAGGAATCTGACATTACAGCATGACAAAAACATAAGTTCAGGCAGGGACCTGACATTAGCCAAGGACAAGGAAGTAAGGATCTGATTTTAGGGTAGAAAAAAAAAAACTACTTCTTTATCATCTTTGAAACAGTGATCATGGGAATGATCATGAAACTTTGTGTTTATTGTCTGGCTTGATTCTTTATTGTACTACTCACCCTTAATATCTGAATGTAATTAACATGGTATAAAAGCAGATTCAAAAAAATGAACCTGCCTTCAGTCTCTGAGTTGACTGGGGTCATGTTATAATGTTGTCTAACTGACTTTTTTGCTTTTTAATCCTCACTCCTGTGTTGGAGAACCTGTTGACTAACTGAGCTGGCTTGGTCATGTATCCCAATAACTTTTAAGCTTATTTTGCAGAAAGGATCTCTCTGAGCCTGGAACTCACCAGCTGGTAGCCTGGATGGCTAGCAATCCTCAGAGTTCCTTCAGTCTCAGTCTTCTGAGATTACATACAGATACTACCATATTGAGATTTTTATATGTGTGTTGGAAATTTAAAATAAGGACACATGCCAATTTACCAACAGAGATCTCTCCATCATTAGGGTTAATTTATTTGAGAAGACTCTTGTTAGTGCCTATCAAATAAATATCAACTGATGTATTACATAAAATAGTAAATATATAACTGATAAATCACTATTGGACTATAGAAATAGTCCAGTAAGTCATTGTATTTATTGTGCAAGTATGAAGAACTGAATTTAAATCACTAGGATCCATGTCAAAAACTGGAATACACTGTTCATGCCTGTAATCCCTTACTGGTACAGGAAGGCTCAGGAGGATTGCTTGACTGGCTAACACACAAAGTCCCAGGAAGAGAGAGATCTTATCTCAAACAAATAAGGCAGGCCACTAGATGTCCCCCTCAGTCCTTCATATCTACATATATATATATAGAATCAGAAAAAGTGATGCATATTAACAATAATATATATCGGTCAAGCTTATATAGTTTCTGATTTAGACAAATATGAAAGGTACAGAATAATTATAAATTAACACATTTAAAAATAAGAGATAGTATACTGAAATATGTGATGTCAGAGAAAATTTCTACCACATTTTGTTGAGTACTCTGGTTTTATTTGTATTATCTATATCTTGTTTATATCCTAAGACATTTTTATTTGCTAAAACCATTTTTCCTATTTCCATGTTTGAAAACAATAGGTCAATTTGCTATTTATTTTTCAAACCTGAAGTATTTAGGATAAAATTGACAAGAACCAATCTGTCTTCCATTTATTCATTGTCACCAACAGCTATGTCATGAATGAACAGCAGGATCATTGTTTACAAAGCAGGGATTTCCCTAAAGAGTGCAGAGCCAATACTTGGGAAATGCCAAAAGAAATGATGTGAAGCTTTCTCCCCCAGTCTGCTGGTATGTTGTCCCAAACTTGATGCTGACAGTGGCTAAATTATTTTTGAGGGAGACTTTAAATATTGTTGGTAGTTCTACTACTGTATGTATCCAAGCTTACTAACCAGGCCAAGGTCACCTGAGTTGTTCCTAAGTAATTAAATTAGGCCAGTTGGAGGGTTCACAGCAACACTGAAACTGACAATTTTATTGAGACTCAGGAGCCTTTTTATACTTTTATCAGAATATAATGGCAATTTCCATGATCAATAGAGTTGTTGTTGACAGGATACAATGATGTTTGCAAATTTTACTGTGTACACAATATTAATGTCTAAGACCATGTGTTCTGTCAATCTTCCATGCTTCTCTGACTACTAAGAGATATATAGAAAAGCACAAAGCTTCCTGAATGCTTCACCTCCATCACCAGCACCAATACCAGCACCACTACCACCAGTACTTCCTTTATCACCTCCTCCATGCCACCACCACCATACTGTGGAAATGCTTCAGTTTCTTAACCTGAAAGGCACACAGTACCCCAGGAGCCACCAACTCTAACCTGTAAAACATATTGAGCATGCTTCAACTTCATTATTCCCCAGAAATTATATTTTTCTGTTAAGAAGAATGAAGCCTCAAGCAGAGGATCTAATGCATCTCCACAATAAGATTTTAATGTCCAAAGGTATTTTGTCCAGCAAATCTCAGTAAATTATTAACTCCTTAGTGTTCAATATAAGAGGGAAATATTCATCTTTGAGACAAAACTATATCAGATTTACTTAGAAAAATGCAATGAGGGCTCAGGGGATAGTTAAAATCAGTGCAGGGCTTGCCACACAAGTGTGAGGACCTGAGATCAAGATTACACGCACACACAAAACCTTTTTCAGGGAGTCATGAACACTAAGAAGTTTATAATGGTGAAAACAAATGGTGTAGTCTTATATTTCAAACTTATTTAAACATGAAATTTAACTATCAAAAGTCATTTGTTAATTGTATCTTTTTCAAGTTTGACTTTGATCTAGAGATATTAGGAGAATTTTATTACAAACATAATATCAGTATGTATATCTAAGGTTCTTTTTTAAAACTGATATTAAAACTTCTGGTATACACAAGGGTACAAAGGAATAGAGCAGAAAATGTAAAGGAAAATCAGGACTTAACCTTTTTCTTTTCATACACTGTCTCCTGAATGAAAACATCAGAGGTTAACCTAGAGCCTTATTGGAAGGGAATAAACTCATCCCCTATGTGTGTCATGATCTAAGAAGCATGGGACTACATAATTTCCCTTTTAAAATAAAAGTACATTAATTATTGGTAGTTTTTAATTAATTTTCTAGAGTAGAGTATTTTATGTTCAAATAGCTTTAAGACACATTTCCCCATATCCTAGACTTCTATTCTGTGTTCTCTCATGTGCTCAGTAATGGAAAAATCAATCCCAAACAGGGACAGTCTATACCAGCTAATACAAATGGAGAATATACAGAGAAAGACATGTCAAAAATGTAAAGATCAATCTTACATAGTGCCTTACTTAATGAAAGTGTGCCATTTAAAGCAGATTCATAGGAAAATATGCTTTTTAATAATGAGAGTAATAATGATGAAAACAACTGGGCTGAAGCTGTATATATCCTATGGTGAATGGAATAAGTGAATTAGAGTCAGAGAGGAATGGGGACAGGAAAGGAATATGAGAAATGCAATTTGGGATACTGTAGATATTTGTAACACTTGGGATTTTCTTTATGTTAACAGCAATTTAAGTGCTTAAATTACAATTTGATTTAATGATTATGATTATGCAAAATTCAAACAAAAGCAAAAAACAAACAACCACCACAACAACAAATGGCTCCTGACTGCTATGTGGGGAATAAACATAGAGATGAATGCAAGTGGTGCTTTAGTTTTAAAGGCAGTGATGTAAACAAGAGACAATGTACTTTTAAATTAATGTTTGATTGTAAAATAAGTGATTTTAAGGTAATCATGTACAAGTTTCAAATACTATTTGGCACATATTTGACTCTAGGAATTTAAAACTTTTGTTTAATATAAAATTATGTAACTCAATGTACTGGTAATGACTTAAGAATGTTTGACAGCAAGTGACATTTATTATCCTGGACTTTCATTCTTCTATTGTGCAAAGCAAGAATGATCCCAAAGAGAATAGAGGCCCCTTGGTCTTGCAAACTTTATATGACCCAGCACAAGGCAAAGCCTGGGCCAAGTAGTGGGAGGGGTGGGTAAGGGAGCAGAGGTGGGGGGAGGGGTATAGGAAACTTTCGGGATAGCATTTGAAATGTAAATAAAGAAAATAATAAATAAAAAAAAAAAAAGAATGATCCCAAAGAAATGGGAAAGGAACATAAGAACGCAAGGCACATAAAAACATTTCATAAGATTACAGATTCATAATAAATATGTAAGCTAGTAACAGACAGTGGAATTTTATGTAAATTAGTAGGAATATGCTATTTACTAGATTATCACAATTTAAAAATTGCTTATTTAAATTTTTGATATATAATTACAGAATTTCTCCCTTCTAATTCCTTGCCAATCTTTCCATATACCTTACCTAGTTCTTTTCAATCTTCATGTCCTCTTTTTTCATTAATTGTTATATGTATATATGATATATGTACATATATATGGATGTATATATATGTGTGTGTGCATGTGTGTGTATGTGTGTAGAGAAGTCTGAGTGTATAATTTGTTTTAGGACAAAAAGGAAAATAGTGTTCAAACCAACAAAGATTAGTTGGTTATGTTACAATGTTGTTGACACTTTAATTAAGTTCTTTTAAATAATAAAAGTCAAAGAACAAATGTATACTTTGTAAATCAAGTACAAAGTTCAATAACAATATTTAGTTGAATGAGAAGGAAGGAAAAGTATAGAATATATATGCTAAGATAAGAACATTTATAATTGAGAGAGATTAGTATGAAGAAAGCTAGCCAGGGAAAAATACTAAGTCAAAACAAAAGAAAGTACTGTACATAAAGCATCATACATCATATATGATACACCGTGCTTTACAAGTGGAAAGATGTGCAGGAGCCTCTGATATTTTGGTAATTGCTTATATCATTAGTCATATGTTTGCATGTGTTGCTATAAACCAAAGAAACACAATGAGAAAGACGAGGGAAGTGGAAAGTTTTCTACCTCATCTGCCCTAGGGAATATACAATCCCAGAAGTAAAATTAGAGTTAAATATTATTTCAAAGGGTATCAAAGTGAAATCATCTTCATTACTTTAGAAATAATGTCTAAGACATGTTCTTTTTAAAGGATGTTAATTAAGGAATAGGATCCTGGAGAGGTCTCTATATCAAGTCCTAAAAATAATGGGCACTCAGATAAAATGATTTACATAACTCTACTTGGTATTATATTGAGACAAGAAATGAGAGTTATTTAGATTTCTGTTCTGTGATGTAGAAAATGGTGGTGAGAATCATATTAATAAAAAATGATGGTCTTTATCTAACTCTTGGATAAAGTAGAATTGAGATTTACAAATTCTCGAGACGGGAAGGACATTAAAATGGAACTACCATTTCCTGCAGGAGCAGAGTTGTATCTTTGAAGAGACTAAAGGCAGAGAGCAGATTACAAGCAAAGTTCTGAGTCCACTAGACAGAAAGGTAAGCATTATCATTATGTTTTCATGTGCTTTACTGCTGTATCCAGATTTAAACATGAAGTGTAGAAGGTTGAAAGTTTCTTGTAGGAGGAATGTAGGTTCAAAGTTTGCCATTTCTCCAGGATGTCTTTAAATCCAAGAATTTTCTTGAAGGATACTTCAGATTTCCTGCCAACTTAATGTTTTCTGCTCATGCTTGGGAAGCCCAAAGACCTCTGTCAGTCTCTGTTCTAGCTTAGTTCTGAGGTCTCCATCCTAAATGATAGTCTTAATTGGCTGTCAATGCAAGGTATCTAGAATGTAGTGAGTGAAGATTGACATGCATAAATTGGAATGCTAAAGACAAATAGAAACAAAAAAGAGAATGCCTTTGTATCTTCTTGGCACATTTCTTCCATGTATTTTCACTTTGCTTAACCTTCCACATATCTCCCTCATAAGAGCCGCAATAAAACCACATAATAGCCAAGTTTCAGCAGAGGCTCTCATCTGTTGGATGCAAAATGACTAGACACAGCCTGTTTTCCTAATTCTGAATGTGACTTCTGTCTTTCAGATCCTGGTAGAAGAGAATGAACACTAAAAATATTTCCTTCATTACTGAGTTTATCCTGGTTGGCTTAACAGAATATACAGAGACCCATTTCCCCTTTTTCTTCTTCTTCCTAGGCATCTATGCTATCACAGTTGCAGGAAACCTGGGCCTGCTCACTCTGATTGGAATGAATTCCCCTCTTCACACTCCTATGTACTACTTCCTCTTTAATTTATCTTTCATTGATCTCTGTTACTCTACTGTTATCACTCCAAAACTGTTGGTAAACTTTGTTTCTGAGAGGAACACAATTTCCTATGAAGGATGCATGACTCAGCTCTATTTCTTCTGCTTCTTTGTTAGTGCAGAATGCTACATGTTGACAGTGATGGCATATGATCGCTATGTGGCCATCTGTAAGCCCCTGTTGTACACTGTTACCATGTCCCCTCAGGTCTGCTCTCTGTTGACTCTCATTGTATATGTGGGAGCATTTATTGGTGCATGGGCCCATACAGGGTGCATGATGAGGCTGACCTTCTGTAAGGACAACACTATCAACCATTACATGTGTGACATCCTTCCTCTGCTAGAGCTTTCCTGCAGTAACACTTACATTAATGAGCTTGTAGTATTCATTGTTGTAGGTTTGGATGTAGGTGTGCCCAGCATCACCATCATTGTTTCTTACACATTCATTCTTTCTAGCATCCTTCACATCCAATCCACTGAAGGAAGGTCTAAGGCTTTCAGCACCTGTAGCTCACATATTATTGTGGTTTCTGTTTTCTTTGGGTCAGGGGCATTTATGTACCTCCATCCTTCCTCCGCTTTGTCCATGGACCAAGGGAAAGTGTCCACTGTATTCTACACCATTGTGGTACCCATGCTCAATCCTTTGATATACAGCTTCAGGAACAAGGAGGTCAAGATTGCCCTGAGAAAAACCTTGAGTATCAAAATATTCTCCTGAGTTGGGGATAATATTGGTTACTAAAGAGAATACCAGCTTCTCTTGAAATATGAAGACAAAGGAAGGGTCAAATACAGAACACTGGTTTTGGAGCTGACTTGGTCTGGAACTTTGGAAAATAAGAATATCATATCATCTGACAGGGTTATTAGAAAATACAAGTTAATACTAGGTAATACTGGTTTTGAAATTTTGTTTCTTCTTCTCTCCTTTTATTTTTCCATTTTCCCTTCCTTTTTATACTCATGGTGTTCCTCCTGCCTCAGCCTCCTGATGGAAAGGATTACAGTAATAAAAGGCCATATCTGCTTGTTTTTCTGCAGTTATATCTTATGATCTCCCCAGTGTTTCCTACTTGTGTTTTATGGGTAATTGCAGCATCTTTTCCAGCATAAGTACCAGTTAATTATTGTTAAAATATTATCACCATGTAAAGAATCCCCTCTGAGATAAATGATTTTATATAAACTTCAAATCTATAAGTGTCATTGTTGCAAAGCTGAATTCTCGCTAGGCATCTGAACTTAACACATGGAAAATAATCTTTAAAATGTGTACATTTGTGTAAATATTTACTATTACTATTTTCATGTTGCTAAAAGATCTTACACATTATAGTATATATTAATATTAAATAAAATGGTATTTTAAAATTTAGTATGTAATAGCATAAAAATAATGATTATAATATTAATTTCACATAATTAATCAATTATGTTTATTATATAAAATGTCTCAATAAATTTCAGGTATTTATTACATCAAAATATTTTTATATCATAAACTGTAATATAATAAACTATAACAATGTAGTTTATAATTATTCAAACTATACTTAATTAACTCTGCTTTTCCACTTTTCCAACTCACCCCAGATTCTCCCTAAGTACCTGCCTATGGTTCAAACTTAAGTTTATTTCTCTGTCTCAAAACAAAAAAGTCAAAACAAACAAACAAACAAAAAACAAAATGCCAGAGCAAAACAAAACAGAAAGTTTATTTGTTACATACATGGACACAGTTTGTATCCACTTAACTAAGGACACCAACTCACTAAACTTTCAACCCAGAATGTATCCTGCATAAAAGATGGAATAGAGACAGAGCTCATGGTCAACCAATGAATGGTCCAACACCAATCTCTAACACTATTAATGGTACTCTATTATGCTTACAGACAACAGCCTCTGAGAGGCTCCACACAGCAGCCGATGGAAACAGATGCAAAGATCCACAAGCTCAGGTAGTCTTGAAGAGTTGGGGGGATGACTGAGGGACCCGAAGGGGATAGGGACTCTATTGGAAGACCAAGATAGTCAATTAACCTGGACCCTTGGGAGCACCCAGAGACTGAACCACCAAGCAAAAAGCAAGCATGGTCTAGACCTAGGTCTCCCATATCTAGCAGATGTGTAGCTTGGTTTTCATGAGGGTTCCCCAATAGCTGTAGTTGGGGCTACCCATTTCTCTGTTGCCTGCCTGTGGATCCCATTCTGTTAACTGCCTGTTCTGGTCTTAGTGGAGAGAATGTAACCAGTCTGCAGTGATTTGGTAAAAAGGGTTTGGAGGGTGGGGATGAGGGGTTGTGTAAAGAAGGAAGTCCAAGAGGAATGATGGTGCTGCAATTGGAATATAAAATGAGAGGTGGTGGAGGGAGGGAGAGAGGGAGGAAGAGAGGGAGGAAGAAAGGGGAGAAAGAGAGAGAGAGAGAGAGAGAGAGAGAGAGAGAGAGAGAGAGAGA
>NC_034599.1:33899025-33901810 GCF_900095145.1 Mus pahari
AAGAAGAAGAAGAAGAAGAAGAAGAAGAAGAAGAAGAAGAAGAAGAAGAAGAAGAAGAAGAAGAAGAAGAAGAAGAAGAAGAAGAAGAAATGAAATAATCTAGGCCGATTGCACATGTTTACTAAGGTGAAAATTCTGTATATATCATGGGAAGTATGGTGTCTTTTAAGACAAAGATTTCTTTACCTTTGTGTATGTACTCAGCAGATGGACACAGTTAATTCACATAATAGTTTCATTTTTCCTTTTTGATTAAAATGTTTTTCATACAATACATTCTAATCATGGCTTTCCTATCCTTCAAATCATTCCAGATTATTCCTTCCTTCCCACTTACCGAAGTTCATACCCTTTGTCTCTCTATTTATAAAAAAAGAGTTAAATTAAAAATATTAAAAATATAAATAAAATAAGATGAATCAATAATTCCCCCTACACACAATGCTTAAACAAAGAAAAATTAAGCTAAAACTCTACAGAAATACCACTAAGTTTGTTTAGTGTTGGCTAACTATTCCTAGGAATGTTGGAAATTCTTGTTTTATTTTATAATGTCTCTGTAAACATGGACTGTTAGCTTCCTCTAACATACTCCCACATACTCATTTTATTTCCCTCTCTTGGTAATAGTTATTTTAACAGTTATAATTTGGTATATAATGTTGGTTTTATATTGAGTTTCTTTATGATTTATGCTGCTGAATTTTTACCATATGCCTGTGGCCATGTAAATTCTTAGAACAGATTGGATACTGAACATTTCTTGTAAGTATTGTCTGTATGTATTTCCTTAATATTTACAGGCTATCTAGTTATTCTGCTGAATTTACTTTTCTGTGAATATACTTGAATTTGGTGAGATTGCATAGGCTACATTATTGCTTTTTTTTTTTTTGCCTATGCCTTTAAGATTACACTTTTAAAAGTTCAGAAAAATATCACTAAGCATATTCTGATATAGTGAACTAACAAGTGTACTCACTGAAACTTACCTAATAAAATGAAGCTAAATGCCCAAACCAAATTTTCACTCTGATATGTCAAGGTGTTTATTAAGAAGGAAGAGAACAGAGGAGTGTGGAAACTGCAATGTTTCAGTATGTGAAGGGATAAATAATCCTTGGCACACTGACACAAAGGAATGTTCTTTAATTAGAAGGTGAAATGAGTCAAATCACAGAAATATGCAGAGGAAGCTCAAGGTAAAAAAAAAAAATGTCAATTTGAAAATTGTAGAAATATATTGCATGATTCTAAATATATGGCCTCCAGAAGCAGTGAACTGTGGTGCTTAAAATTTTTCATGGGTACTGGGGTTTGAGTGTAGAAAATAATAAATGATATGCAGGATATTTGTTTAGAGCAGTATATTATTTGTTTTGGATCCTTATCAACACCTAAAAAATTATAGCATCTAAGTATTCACAATTTAATTATGGACTTTGGATAATAATTGGTGTATCAAAATTAGTCTGTATCTTACAAGATGGGCTCCATTCTGGTGCAACTAGTTCATACGAATGCATTATGAGTCAAATGAGGTTAACAGGTCTATACTGTACTTTCTACTCATCCTTACTGTGAAAACAAAAAATATTGTTAGTGTATACTTTTGAAAAATGCATACCATGTATGGTAGCACATGCTTGATATCCTAGTTCCTGTTGTGTACAGACATGAAGAGTGCAAAAACTAGACCAGCCTGAGCTACATACCCAGACACTGACTAAACAAATACATGCATATGTAAATAAATAACACCAAGAAGATAGGTCAAAATAAATAGCAAATGCTACCTATATAAGGAACAAATAGCTAAACCAGTTTTCTGAGTGGTTATATATGGATGTGTTCATATGTGGAGAAGGTTGAGAAGGTCAAAGCTGTAAAGTAGCCTGTGTATTTATGAGATGAGAGAGAAAACTGTTGTGTGATTTTCCTTGAAACAATGTAAAAAGAAAACAATTGTTCATTCAAAATGCTGCACTGACAAAAGACAAGAGACTTTATTCTCCTCATGACCAGTGTGAGGAAAAAGTAGGGTATTTACACTTATAGGAGCAAGTATTTTAAAAGACATGGGTGATTCAAGGGCAGTTGCTTCATTGAAATGCTCACTCCAAAATGAGAAATGACTCACCAAGACTATTTAGCTGAATCTTCCTGAACAACTTCCCTAAAGAGAGCTTCCCCTACCCAGAAATATGTTGCTACTCATATAACCTCAAGGAAGGCTTGGTGAGTCTTATAACTTTCCTGAACATTCTGAGATGTGTAGGTTTTGTTAGCTTACTGTGTTTCCCAGTTTTCTCCAGGAGGAAGTACCTTAGCACACAAAAGACATTTACATTATTTCTACTCCCTGAATTCAGAAAGAATATGAGTCAGGAGGATGTATCATTGCAGACAAAAAGGGAAACATCTTTTACATGTGTGGACGTGGTTAGTCATTTTGTCCCTGAATGACTTTATTATATCATGTATAGTGCAAAGTTCTGTGGCAGAGCAGCTACATTATCCCCTAATGTAACTATAAAGTTGCTATTATTCTTTTGTATATATGAACCTTTCACTTTCTGATGTATTGACAAAGAGTGTAACAGACCTACAACTTGATAATGAAATATTATCCATCATGAAGATACTCTTAAATAAGGGAAGAATTTCCTGATCTCCTAAACTTTTACTTAAGTATAGAGTAGAAGCTCTTTTGGGAGGTGGATCGAGAGAGAGAAAGAAAGGGGGAGGAAGAGGGGGAGGGGGAAGGGGAGGGGCGGTAGTTCCC
>NC_034599.1:33901878-33920291 GCF_900095145.1 Mus pahari
GGGAGAGGGAGAGGGAGAGGGAGAGGGAGAGGGAGAGGGAGAGGGAGGGAAAAATGAATTTTGAGAGATTCCTGGACTTACAATGTACAAGGTTACACTCAGGTGTATTTAGATACACACCACTATTGAAATATTTTGGCGGGGTTTATGCCTCACTCACTCTAGCCTGCATAGCTCCTGAATAAAAGACACAGAAACCTGGAACTTTAATTAACAAGATGTAAGCCTACACTGGGCAGGTTCTGAGCTTTTCAAACCTACATCCTAGCCACAGGCCCTGAGTTACTTGCTGTTAGAATCTTGACAGCCTTGTTCATCTCCATGTGTATCCTCAGAGTGAGCTTCTCTTTGCCATGTGCTCACGGTCTATCATACATCATGGTGACCTTCTCTTTTCTTCCTCCTTCTCCCTTATGATCTTTCCTGAGATTGCCTCAATCAATTCTAAGTTGGGCTTTCCTATCCTCTTTGCCCACTCTTAAGGTCCAGCCTTATGTTAACCACCAGGGACTACTGGGTAGCATTCTTCACAGCACATTGGTTGATACAGTGCCCCAAGATCAGATTGCCATCTGGACAGGAGAACAGAACTCAGATTCTGAATACACAGTGCACAAAACTAACCCCAACATACCACCTCAAATAGCTATCATTTATCTATTAGAAGTACATTCAAAATCCTTCCTCCAGGCAAGTTTGAAAATTATAAAATTAAACTAAAATAAAACTAGATAAAAAATGAGAATATTTTAATTTTCATAACTTTTAATCATTAGAATTGGAAGTTTTTGAATCTGACTTTGATTCCTTACAGAAGAAAACCTTTCAGAAGTTTGAGAGACTAACTACCAAAACTCCATGTTTTGTTTCATGCATATGTAACCTCTAAAAAGCCCCTAAATGAAACAGTAATTTTTAATATATTCATAAAGAATTCATCTCCTTCAGGACAAAAAGCAAGCTTATCTCCTGGGAATTATTTTGTCTCTCTGTTGAGAAATTATGGATTTCCTTCCTGTTCAATAGTGTGTGGAATTAGCCTTGGGATTTGAGAGATCAATTGAAGCCTTGAGTAACTTCTAATCTGTAGTTACACAAAACAAATGCTGGTTGAATGTTGGAGGGGATGCCACTTTGTTTTGTCTTTTTCCATTAGGTTTTCAAGCTGTTTGTACCCAATGCAAATTTTATAATTAAAATTAATCATCTTTTTCTTTCTTCTTTAGTAAATCCAGACTTAAAAAACTATACTCTGGACACACACTAGACTTTCTTCAATCTTTATGAGTATGAGGTTTTACCCTAAATATTTTTAAAAGAATATTTAGATCCAAAAATTTAGTCATAACTAATAATAAATCCACCACCCCATAAAAGACCCTTCAAAGAATATTATCTAAATAAATTAGGACTCTTAAGTACACTCATTTAGTCAGTAAAAAAAAAATTACTCAGGACATCTATGTATATGATAAAACCTGAGTTGTTGAAGCACTATGACACTATGATGAATAAGCTAATACAGTCCCTTGGCCTTCAGTACCTGCAGGTAATTACTGGTGAATCTGTTCAAAGTTCTGCTGACAAAAGTGATTTTAGTTCTTTTTGTGCTTAGGAAACTGAAGTATTCTAAGATTCATTGTTTTATAGTTTTGTTATGGAAACAGACATACTCAATACTTGTGTTAAAACTATGTATATTAGATGCTAATCCATTGCAATCCTCCCTCATAGTTATGAAGAACATCTTATGATTATGTATTATTTTACCTTGTTGATTATTAAAAATACCATTATTTGTTTCTATTGGTAGTCTCAGTTTTTATCTTAAATGTGATATCAATTCTATGGTCTTTAAAACATATCTTGGACCACCCCAATGGGTAAGGTTTTATATGAAGGAGAGAAATAAGCCTCCCAAGACTAACAAGGGCAATGAAGGGGGTAGATTAAATACTTATGGTCATTTCACTATCTCCCAATATAGGCCTTATCTAAACTTATTTCTGACATTCGGCTTTTTTTCTCCCTGCAATGACCTCATTCACATGACTTAACTTAAGGAATTACTTTTATTAGAGGAAATATCACTGATTATATCAGTAGATGTGACTACTGCCAACACTAAGGAGCCTCAAGCATTAGTCAAGGGCAATTTGAGATATAGGCAGATCTTGTCTGAAAGCAACTTTTAATTTTATTTTGTAGATACAACCAATTTTACTACAATCACCACCCTCATATTCTGTTAGTAAGCTTCTGATGTTTGAAAAATGCTACATTAATTGCTTTGAACAGAGCATGCTTCCATCTATTAAGGAGTCTGCAATTTAGAAGGAAAAAATCAGTAAAAGTTGCTCATAGAAAATTCAGTGCACTGTAGTGAGTTCTACAAATAGGAAGAAGCCCATGAGGATTCTGGGAGAAGGATCCAAATATATTAATGGGAAACATTGGAGGCTTCTTGAAGAAGATAATATGTGTAGAGACCTGCATGAAGCAAAACCTTATCTAATTATATAGATGGTTTGTTAGGAAGATGAGAATTCCTTATAGGTATCTTCATGTGTCTGTCCATGCATTCCAAACAATAATTTATTAAGTTCACTGTTTTTATATTAAGAATAGCATATCCTCATTAACATATCCTCATAATGCAGTTTCTGCAAGTATCTTAATATTTTTTCAATACTGTCATTTTTCCTGTGTTACAAAATCTGTAAATATGATTTTATCTTCTTCATTCTTGTTTCCATGTGAGCCTTCCTCCCTCCCTCCCTCCCTCCCTCCTTCCCTCCTTCCCTCCTTCCCTTTCTTCTCTTCTCTTCTCTTCTCTTCTCTTCTCTTCTCTTCTCTTCTCTTCTCTTCTCTTCTCTTCTCTTCTCTTGCTGTCTCTCTCTTCTCTCTCTGTCTCTCTCTGTCTCCCTCCCTCCTTCCCTCCCTCCTTCCCTCCCTCCCTTCCTTTTTTCCTTCCTTCCTTCCTTCCTTCCTTCCTTCCTTCCTTCCTTCCTTCCTTTCTTCCTTCTTTGTTTGTTTGTTTTTAATACATCTTGACCAACATTTACCTTAAAAGAGCTATGTAGTAGTATAAATGATAAGGATAAAACTATAGAGCAACAAACAATACAATAAAAGAGAAAATAAGAATATATTTGGAACTCTCAATGACACTTAGGTTCTGTCTGTTGAATGCTGGAATTAAGGTCCATACCTGGACTTTCTTCACCTGGAACTTACTCTGTCCCAAACTATCCTTGATAACAGAGATATGCTTGGCTTTATCTCCTGGGATTAAGGGTGTGTGCCACCATGCCTGGGTCTAGGTTTTTCATGGCCATTGTTTTTCAAGATCCAATTCAAAAACCTAGCCTTCCTGCCTCAGTATCTGGATCACAAGTGTGCCCTCTATTTTTCTATTATAGTTCATTCCAGATTAAAAAATACAAATAATTCCTTGATCAAATTCAAACACAAACAAAAAAACTGGGTGCAATCTTACCCCGAGATCATCACTCCCTTAATCTTCTTATCTCCTTGAACACAGGATTCAGTTCCATTTCACTTCCTGGTCCCCCTTTACTAATACTTGAACTATACAATTTGGATTTTTTTTTTTCTTTTAATACTGCTATGCTTAATCAAAATGCTCACCATGAGACTAAACCAGAGTACACAGTCTCTGCTGGGCTTTTTGAGTTTTCCTTTGTCAATACACTTGATATAAAGCTCTTTACTTTAACCTCAGACATTTCAGACAAGGGCAAAAAACAGCTACATTCTTCACAAAAACAGATCTGGACCACATATTGAAATTCTTCTCCACTTAAACTTCTTGGGCAAGGTCTGCCCAGTTCAAATCAATCTCAGCACGATGTCTTCCAAATTCCTACTAGAATATCCCATTAAGCCCCATTTAGAGCATTCCACTGCTTTACAAACCCAAGCCAGAGCAAATCCTAGAATAGGGATTCTTCCAAACAAAAGTATGGTCAGGCCAGGCGGTGGTGGCGCACGCCTTTAGTCCCAGCACTTGGGAGGCAGAGGCAGACGGATTTCGGAGTTCGAGGCCAGCCTGGTCTACAGAGTGATTTCCAGGACAGCCAGGGCTATACAGAGAAACCCTGTCTCGGAAAAAAAAAAAAAAAAGAAAGAAAGAAAGAAAAAAAAAAAAAGTATGGTCAGGCTTATCACAGCAATACCCCAGGCCCTGGTACCAACGTCTTAGTTAGTGTTTTACTGCTGCGAACAGAAACCATGAGACTCCTATAAAGACAACATATAGTTGGCTTACAGGTTCAGAGGTTCAGTCCATTATAAGGTGTGAGGATGGCAGTGTCCAAGCACACATGCTACAGGAGTAGCTGAGATTCCCTACCTCTTTATTTGGAAGCAGCTAGGAAAAGACAGGCTCATACATGGTAAGTAGGAGGAGTCCAGCAGACATGAATGGACTGGGGTACATAAAGGGTAGCTGGAAATGAAAAAGGAAAGAAATGAAAAATGAAGCAAAAACAAAGTTTCCTACCAAGGCTCCTATTTAGCAGTGCATTTACATAGGGAGAGGCCACAGACCCATCCTTTGTTTCAGCTGGATTATGTTGCAAGGCAAGCCCAGCAGGTAGTCTACTCTTGTAGGAAATTACAGGTAGGGTAAGGAGGAAGACTCTACCTTGGTTGTTAAGGTTCTTTTGTGACAAACACCTAAGGTCTATTTAGCCTGTTCAAGGCTGGTGGAAGGGTACAAGGTTTCATTACCCACATTCACATTAATACACTTCCTGCAACAAGGCCATACCCCAGCACAATCACATCTGCTAATTGTGCCACTTCCTGGACCAAAGATATTCAACCTACTGTACATGGGTGAAGGCAGCACATACAAGACCTGAGCAAACCCAAGCCAGAGCAAATCCTAGAATAGGGAAGATAGTTTAACACAAACTTATACCCTTATATGGAACTATTATTATTTTTTAATGTTAATGTAAGACCCCAACTCAATGTGTTTCTTAGACCCCTAGAAACAAAGCCCAGCATGGAGTTCTTTGTTCTTTTGCTTCAGCCTGAGAAACCGATGACCACTGTAACTGGCTCATCACAATCTTGACCCACCATGGCGCCTGACTCATTGTGTAAGGGACCAAGAATGTTTGCCAAAGATAGCCTGTAACCCTTCCATAAGAGATGAGCTGTAATATATCATCCTCATTCTTATGTTTACTTAGCTTCCCCATCAAGAATGTTTGCCAAAGATAGCCTGTAACCATTCCATAAGAGATGGGCTGTAATGTATCATCCCCATTCTTATGATGTTTACTCAGCTTCCCCATTCTTTGTGGTCTTATCCTCCCCTTTCCTTGCAATTTTTTCCTTCAAAAACCCACTGCAACTGCTGAGGGTCGATCACCCCACCCCAGTGTGAGTTATGAGCTCTGCCTCAGCATGTTGATTCCAGATTAAAACTCAGGCATATTGCAACAAGAATGGTTTTTCTCAAGTTATTGGGGTTTTGGCTCATCCTGGGACTTGAGCGAGGGTCTCCCCAGAACAGAGGTCTTTCATTAGGAAAGCAGAAATAGTTATTTCTAAGACTGTATTCCCTGGTAAGCCAACCACACCAATGGAAGACAACACATACAAGGGTATTTGTACATAGCCAATTATTCTTGAAGATAAAACAATCAAATGGGGTGACCATGATCAAAATTAGTCTCAAAGAACTAACTGAGAAGGGAAATGGAGGAGAAATGCATCTTAGAGAGAGGGGAATAGGGGGAATAGACTTGGGGGAGGACAGAGTGGAAACTTAATTTGTGATATAATATATGACAGAATAAATAAATAAATAAATAAATAAATAAATAAATAAATAAATAAATAAACAAAGTAAGTAAAACCTTTAAGTCTAAATAAGATGGTACATGCCTTACTGCATAAGGAGAATTACGAATGTTAGCTGAGCTTGATTATGAAGGGAAATGAAATTTAAAATGAAATTTAAGGCCTGGGATTCGTGTAACTTATGTCCAGAGAGTTGTTTTGTAAGCTTAAAATCCTGAGGCAGAGAACACAGTGGGACAGGCCTGGCACACCTAGGCAGGCCATTGTTGGAACATTCCTGGGATTGATGGTTTGGAGTCATGTGTTAACCAAATGTTCTGCTGACCCACCCCTCAGGTCTCCTAACACTCCTGCTTTTGCATGTACCATTCTGCAAATGTGTGGTCATTCTGCTGATGTTTAAATGAGCCAATCACGTGTAACTGTGCCAATTCTTGCTAATTCCTCCCCCTTCCCCTATAAAAACCCCTAGTCTTCAAGCCATGTGGTTGATGCCTCTACCTCCTGTGTGAGGTACGCATTGGCCCTGAGCTCCGACAATAAACTACCTCATGTTTTTTACATCAAGATGGTTTATTTGTGGTTTTTGGGTGTCATCTTCTCGAGACTGAAGTGGAGAGGGCTCCCTATGAAAGTCTTTCAGTTAATAGTAAAATCATGGTTTAGAATATATTTTGTTGAACAAAATAAGAAAATATGATAAAGGGATACCAGTAGCATGATTTCACATGACTTGAGTGACTAATGTTTTTACACAGTGTTCACAATTATGTGATTCTAGGTCACAAAGCAGAAAGATGGAATTTGAACAAGTAGCATAAACTAATGTAATTACTGATGTAAGTCTTTTTTCACTGAAAAGATGCTCTAATTACATTTAGTCTTTTAACAATAGTAGGAGAGGAGCTATGTATCTTTAGAGACTTCAAAATAGAAAAGATATAGACTAGTGAATAGGAAAATATAATCATTCACCCAGGGACTAAATGACATCTACTAGAGTAGGGTTTAGATAGCAAAAGTATTAATGACATAACTTGTAAACTCTAGATTATTATACAAAGATAACATGGGGTTTATTATTAAGTTTTGCTAACTGTGAAGTCCCTGAGGTAATGAAATGTTATTGAGATGTTAATGACTTAGTTTGTTTTCTTCATTAATTGTGTATTACAAGTGGGTCAAACCTTCTGAGAATTTGTGCACCTTCGGGAATTAATTTCTTCTATATTTCTAAGATCTAGCACAAAATTCTCAAATAATATAGTGTCCCATGTCAGAAGCACACAACTCAAGGTAGGTAGATTCCAAATTCTCAGGACTTGAATAAGAATTGGATGATATCTGAGTTTTAGTTTACAAATGGCCTTAATAATGCATAGTTCATCAGTACTGTTGATCCATCTTCCCAACTATAACATTATACATATAAAAATTTTAAAGAATATTTTTTTCATGCAATCTTCAACTTTATTCACAGCATTAGACAATGTATACTCTATGGGTTAAGAGGAGTCATATGAGTAAACTGTCCAATCACAATGTCAAACCATACTTGCCATCTGTGGCATTTTAGAACCTACATTGACTTTTAATTCTCTAAAAGGAATCCTACACAATGTATTTACCACTAAAGAAATGAATATGGAGTCAATTCAACTAAACTGAAATCACCCACAATTTGATACAATGTGGGATAGTTCCACAGTGACATTAAAATTCTTAGTCCTATGCTATAGCATATTGTTATATTATTTGTTTTTGTGATTATATTCACTTGTTTTTTAAATGACTTAAAACACAACCATTGCCTAAAGACCAACTATTGGAAAACCAGCATAGAAAAGTTCAACTATGGATTCAAAATATTCTCATTTGCTCATTGCCTTCAGAAATGTACACTGTTCTACTAATAAGTTAAAATCTGGGGATTTATAGAAAAGATTTCCATAGTTTATGATAAACAGAGAAGCAAAATATTAACATTTATTTTAATTCCAGACACACATATATTTCATGTGCCTCTCTCTGTCTGTTTATCTGTCTGTCTGTCTCTTTCTTTATATATATACATGTGTGTATGTGTGTGTGTGTGTGTGTGTGTGTGTGTGTGTGTGTGTGTGTATGTGTTTATGTGTGTGTTTAAATGCTGATCATTTAATGGGTAGCTTAATATATTTTGTGAGCATCTGTATTCTCACCTATTGAGTAACCATTTACATTTCTTGGATATTCATTCATGCATATAAAGAATGGCAGTAGCAACTGTTTTGTCTGATACTGTTGTATATAACACAGAAGATAAAATAATTGTAGGAGCCAGGCGGTGGTGGCACATGCCTTTAATCCCAGCACTCGGGAGGCAGAGGCAGGTGGATTTCTGAGTTTGAGGCCAGCCTGGTCTACAAAGTGAGTTGCAGGACAGCCAGGACTATACAGAGAAACCCTATCTCAGAAAAGTCAAAAAAAATTGTAGGAGCTAAAGATAGGGGACAAAATAGGAAGAGACAATTATCAATATTATCAATATCCCATAGCTGCCTACAGATAGCATATGACCTATGCAATTGAAAGGTGCTGGTTTTCAATTTTGCTGTATATAATAAGTCAAATATTGCATATAAAAACTTAACTTTTGTTCATCTGTGACTTGCAAAATGAATTATTTTGGTAGGAAATTTAAACATTGTACCAGGTGCTCTTGCCTCTTTGTGATGTCAATGTCAAGTCACATTCATATTAATTACTATTACATGAACTATGTGGACAAAATTATATGTTTTATAATGTGCAAATTTTGTAATATCTAGATAACTTTGTGATTTGAGATTTCTTTTTCTGAGTTTTAAGTGGATTTTTTAGCTGTCTTTTCTTGCTGTGAAACTGTTCTTCCTGTGATTTTCAGAAAGGCTTAATGACTTTCACACATCTTCCTTAATCTTTCTGGATTTGCTTTCTTTTTAAAGCTCACCAAATATGCATCTGCAGATAAGTGAAATATTCATGCTTATCTCCTGTTGCACTCTGCAACACATGATGATGAGGTTCATTTGCTTCAACAGATGAATAATTTAAACTGCAAAGTATTTGTAGTTTATCTAGACAACTCTTTCTTAGAAAAGGAAATTCAGTGAGTTATTTTGACACCTACTCAAAACTGTTAAACTTACTAAGTTTCACAAACAGCTGTATGTCTCTTTCTACTGTGCTGCATGGTGTGATGGTTTTTTTTCTGTGAAACTTAAATCTCTTAGTCTGATTCATATGAATAACTGATCAACTTCAGAGCATCCACCCAATGATGCCCCAATTTCACAGTCACTTTTAAAGGGTTTCACACCTTTGTAGTCTATAACTGTCCTTCAGAGTATGACCCATTTCATTTTGTTTGTGGGACAGGTTATTGCTATATAGACCAGAATAAAGGATAACCCTCCTTACTATATATTTGTAATTCAGATTCATTACTTTATTCTTGGAGATCATATCCTGTTATATTCTTTGCAACAATATCTCATCAAATCCTGGTCTTAAAGACACAGGTATGCAGAATATTCTTAAAAAGTTGTAGACAACCTTCACAAAAATATATTGAAACACTGTACCTTGTTTTGATCTTATCCATGTTTGTCATACAAAATTAAAGTAGTTTATTTCATTGTGTGCATTAACTTTTGTCTATTTTTTTGCTTTTGGAAAACATACATAATATAAATCAATATCAATTTCCAGAGTCTATATACTCTTTGTCATAACATTGAGAAAAATTTAACCTTATTATGATAATTTTTTGTGCATGGTTCTTTTGTTTGCACATATGTCAATGTACCAGGAGCATGCTGGCACTTGCTGAGGCCAGAAGACAGTGTCTCAAACTTTCGAACTGAAGTTATAAATGGATTTCAGCTGGCAGGTACTTACTGGTACATGAACCTAGGAAATCAGGATTGAAGAGTATTTGGTGCTCTCAAATGCTGTGCCATCGCTGCAGCCTATAAAGAACGTATTAATACAAAATTACTCAAAAAATTATTAACATTAACTTTTTAAGAAGCAAGTATTGCAACTCTGCCTGAATTTTAGGAAACAGTAAATACACATAAAATACACATATCTTTGCATTTTTGAAAGAAAAGTTAGTAAGACATTGGCTTCAACTGGTACAAGAAAAGGAAGTCCCTAAAGAAAACACTGAATTATTGGTGATACAGATACAATACCTGGAAGTCAGCTGGAATTTGCTTTTTCATGGATATAGCTGGCCTCAGCTATAATTCATGGCTAGACTGTAGCACCTTATTTCTCTTCCTACTTTCATACCTACCTAGCAGGAGAATGTCCTAACCCAGTCTAGCTTTGCATTATCAGAAGAGATATAAAAGATTGCAAATCTCGGATGAATAGAACTGTTATCTTATCCTTTCATTTACACTGAGAATCTTCTTTATTTGAGTGCCTGTACTCCCAGATTTAGAGACAGTAATGTTGGTTCATATAATGCATTGAGAAATTGAAAGGGACTACTTTTAAATTATCTGAGCTATATTTCAAGGGACAGTTCATAAAGCTGATGATTCCTGTGGCAGGGACTCATGTGAGAAGGGTAAGTAGTTTTATCTTAATTATACAAGCAGAATTATTAAGTCTAAGTTATGCTTACTTTTAATATGTAGTATTTACAGAGTTCAGTATTATGGACAAAGTGACATGACATGGCTTAAAGAGTAGTCAGTAGGTGGGGTGTAAACAAGACTACTAAATTTAGTCTTTCTCCCAACCCTGTACAAAGAATTATAGACAACTAGCAAGTGTAGAAAGCAAAGACAGAGTCTTACCTAGGAAGATCATAATGATTTCTTATCCAATAGTAAAGGTCAACTCTAAAAATTTGTATACAAGTAACATGATACAGACTAAGAGGTTGGAATAGGTACTATCTAAGTATACACATATACATACATGCATGTAACAATAATTAATGAAAAACTTTAGTGATTTTGAGGTAGAACAAGGAGAAGAATATTGGAGGGCTTTAGGGAGGAAATGGAAATGGATTCATGTAATTATATTACAATTTCAAAAACTAACAGGGGTAATTTTTGAAAAGGTCTATGGAATAGACAAATAAATGGGGGTAATCAGATTTTCAGAGGTTGAATCCATGAATCACAAATCCAAGTATAAGTATCAAAATCAACCATTGCCCTCCCTTTTTCTTATAGATAATATTTTATAAGAAATTACTACTATGAACCATTCTTCAGTGATTGATTTTATTCTCGAAGGACTAACAAAACAACCAGAGCTTCAGCTCCCACTGTTCCTCTTGTTTCTGGGAATATATGTGATCACAGTGGTGGGAAACTTGGGCATGATCCTCTTAATCACCATTAGTTCTCAACTTCATTCTCCAATGTATTATTTTCTCAGTCATTTATCCTTCATTGACCTCTGCTATTCCTCTGTCATTACACCAAAGATGTTGGTGAACTTTGTATGTGAGAAGAACACAATTTCTTTTTTGGAGTGCATGACTCAGCTTTATTTCTTCCTCATTTTTGTTATTGCAGAAGGATACCTGCTGACAGCCATGGCCTATGACCGCTATGTGGCCATCTGTAGCCCACTGCTTTATAACACTGTCATGTCCCACAAGGTGTGTTCCATAATGATGGCTGTGGTATACTCACTGGGCTTCTTTGGGGCTACTGTCCATACAACCCGTATGACAATGTTGTCCTTCTGTGGGTCTCGTATTATCAGACACTATTTTTGTGATATTCTACCCTTGTTGGCACTGTCTTGCTCAAGCACCCATATCAATGAGGTACTGCTGTTTATTATTGGTGGAGTTAATACTCTAGCACCTACACTGGCTGTCATCATCTCATATGCTTTCATTCTAACAAGCATTCTTCGCATCCGCTCCAATGAAGGACGTTCCAAAGCATTTGGCACCTGTAGCTCCCACATTATGGCTGTGGGAATCTTCTTTGGGTCAATTACTTTCATGTATTTCAAGCCACCTTCCAGTAATAATATGGAACAGGAGAAAGTGTCCTCTGTGTTCTACACCACAGTGATCCCAATGCTAAATCCCCTCATATACAGTCTGAGGAACAAGGATGTAAAGAATGCNCTGAAAAAGATGGTTGGGGGAAGGCAGTCATCCTGACAAATTGAGAGAAATAATACATGAAACGGGACATTCTCAGAGGTTCTTTGCGTGCTTCCTTTCCTCCAGAGAAAATAGTCCTTTTGAGAAATGATTCTGTTATGTTTGAGAATATCTGATACATTTTTGTAAATTATCAAACAATATAATTTTGTGGTAGACACTATAATCTCTGTAAATAGTTACGTGTAATAGAATTAGTGAAAGAAGATGGTGTATAAACATGAAAANGTTATGATTATAATAAAACTCAACATCGTTGGTTGGACAATAAATATAGCAAACTATGTTTGAAGAAAGGTCTTCCTGAATGTTGACCACATGAACTAATTCACATCCATATTTGTCCCATTATGGCGAAAAGATAGAAATTGGAGTGATGCATTTATACAACAAGACATTCCAGCAGCTGCAAGAATCTCAGAACAATTTGCATCTCCTCTTATAACATCTAGAAGTAGAGAAGTGNCATACAATTATCAGTTTTGGCCAGGTAAATTTAATTTGATATATTTGTCTGGAGATGTAATTTAATAGGCTCCTGTTAATTTAAGCCCCCATATTTATGGAAATCCGTAAAAGAACTCTAAAATTAACCAAAACAACATTCAAGGCAATGTGAATTTGCCAGTAGCTTATTATGAAGAGTAGTTTGTCTTGTATTCCACATTGTAATGTACGCTGTGTCCATGTAAAAACAGATGCCATTAATGAAGACATCTCACTACTTATATGAGATAATGTCATGGAAATGGCAAATCTGGGGGATAAAAATCATACTGTACTCAAAATGAAAATAACCTCTGTACCTACATCTTTTATATTGAGATATTCTGAAATTACTCTCTGAAATGCATTCCTCTGGAAGAGTACTTCATATTTTCTTCTGATTATTTGTTATTTTTCAACTTTGTAAGGTTTAACTTGAGCCATGTGCACTACAGTTTGACAACATCATCACATTGTGTTTAAAAAGATTATGTATAGTATACTTAAATTTAATCAGATTTCTTACAAATAAGAAGATATTTAAGAGTGAAAACTCTTCCAAGGACCCAGAAAAAGTAACATATAAAATGCCTCATTCTGTTTAATAAAACACTATATTAAGAAAATATTCTGGATGTGGAAGAAGATGCAGAAAAAGCATAAGGGCCTGAGGTAATGGAGAACTCTAGGGAGAACAGTCATTAAATGAATGGGATTGGCTCACATATGAACATATATAGACTGTGGCATGGTGCTAGAGCCTGCAAGAGTAAGCAACAGATGCTGTTCTGTGCTGAAGCAAACATACCACCATCCCTAACTCAGAATTTTCTCCTACTGTTAACCACGTGTAAATGAAAATTTTATTTTCTCCAAGAGAGTCTCAGTGGGTAAATAAACTAGGATTAAGGGTAGAATGCATGTTCAAAAGTAGATGGCTATGGAAACTGAACTCAGTGGCATCTTTGAGTATTCCTCATCTTAGGCACCCAGGAACTCATGACCATGTGACTGAGCCAGGCAATGCACCTTCTCCCCAGACAGTTTTGTTAGGGATTTTTTAAGTATATATAACCTGCAGTTCATCTGCATGGGCATTATATCTTCCATCTTACTGTTTTCATCAGATTCTTGAGACTACAACCAGATGTGTCTATGTGTCTGCTTCTTTTGCTTTCTCTTCGGCTCTACTCAGTCTTTATGTTTTGTCTAATTCTGATGTGTTAGTTTTGTTTTATCTTATTTTATTTTATTATTAGTATTTAAAAGTGTATTTGCATTCTAATGAGAGATCAAAAGAGACAGAATACTTGGGCCCATGTGTAATCCAAGCACTTGTATGCCAAAGAATAAAAATTGCATATTTGAGTCCTGGGCTACACAGAAAGTTTCTACCAATAAATAAATACATACATACATACATAAATAAAACAAAAACAAGCAAACATGAGAGAAGGAAATATTGGGAGGAATTCTATGCCTAATTTTGGGGTGACAGACCTCTGAATACATTGCTGAAGGTATTTCATCAAGAGCACAAGTTATCTGGGCTTAAGTCTGGGGACAGCATTCATGTGTCTGACTCAGTCACATGATAATGAGTTCCTGAGTGCCTGAGATCTTTTTAGTTTCTCCTCAAAAATATGTCACCTCTCTCAAGGGCCTAAATAAAGTGTAAAATGTGCTTTTGTTTTTGTTTTTTGGCTTTAAGTTACTCAAAGCCTAACAAAATAAATTCTCTTTTATATTAAAAAAATAATAAAATATCAGGAAAACCCCTAAAATGCCACATGACTTAATTTTACATCCTGATAGATGATTTGTGAATAGATAAGAACTTTCTTTTCAGCCATTATCATTACTCTTGGGACAGATGGTAACATGAGACCCAGAAGACTTTTTGGAGGCTGTTCTGAAATGCTTGGGACTACTGGGGATTTATGAACTCATGAGTGTTTTGTACTCCTAATAAATCCCAAGTCTCAGAAGTGTCACATAAAAGCTCCATATCACAGCACACTCATGATTATGGATCTTGGGAAGCTAGAGGTGATCTGCTTTAGGACACTTATACTTTGTTCCATTATATAATTATTAACAATTCACCCAAGACCAAAATATTAATTCAACCCTTAATACAATGTGTATAAGTAAGCAGGAGGCATTTCTGTGAACATCATAATTATCTCCTACATGAAAAAGAAACCAAGCAATTTATAAGAACATTTCTTTCTTGCAGTACCTAGGTAAGTGTCCAGTTTCACTTATGACAAAAATATGATATCTCATAGAGGGACAGCTAGCATAACATTTTTACTCATATTCAACATTTCATTTTTAGGTGAGTATTTGTTTCAGTATTCTCTCCAGGAACTAATAGTCAGTCTCTTTTCATGTCATCTTTTGCTATTACTTTTTCTATGACATGATCACACATTAGGAAGGAATGATTTACAGTCCAAATTTAACCATCTGTGGTACAAAGAGCCAAACTGGGAATCCATGACTATGCGGTATTTGATTTCCTCAAACATTCCTGTAGTATATATTTACCTGTACTCTGTATCTTATACAGTTACTTATACACATCTTTAAAAGAAAGAAAGCAAGGGAACAACCGACCTCAAATATATGTCTCTTGGTAGACTGAAATTCCTGCTTACTTGTTTATTTTAAATGAATGGACCTTTTCAGAGCACACCTAGATAGATCATCAATCTATCCACTGTATGTATCTCTTCTTCAATTCCTCCTGGCCACAGAATCCCTAGACAAATGTGTCTACAATGTCACAATTTCTCCCAGGCCTCCAGATCAGTGCCTGGTACTTCTCGCATCAGTCTGAACTACAAAAGTTAGAAAATTTATGAAATCCAAACATCTTCAAACGTTAATATATTTTCATCACCCACCACTAGGTAAAGAATTTGGGATGAAGAAAAAGTACACAAATTTATAGTCCTCATTCTAAGCTGGTACATTTTCACATCTTCATATTGTATGACTATACTCGAGTTTTTAAATGTATGTTGAATATTGATTTTTGGTTTATATATTGAATATTAAGATTCATTCTTATTCTCACTTCAAATTAAAACCCATTAAATGACTAGACCAAAAATAGCAAACTGACAAGCAATGAAGTCAGCCTTTGAAATGAATATTTATTGATGCTTGAACTATCTACAATGTCTACATAATTTTCTGAAAATTAGATAAAATTCTGAGATAGATTACTCATTGCAGGTATTATTGTTTTGGTGTTTGAAGACTTTCTAGAATGAACTCCATTCTGAAGTTGTTCACTTTAAGGTGATCCCAGTTTCTCCTCTTGAACATAATCTAGAATTGCCCTTCTGAGAAGCTTTAGAAACTGGGACTGTTGTCCTTTGACATGTCATAATGAATGTAAAGTACATGAATTCAAGATGTAATGTGTGAGGATGGAAGAGGTAGGAAAAGGGGAGATGAAGAAGAAGAGAGGATAGGAAGAGGGTAACCATTATCTCCACCCATCATTTCTTAATGGAAAAAATAATTGTATTCTGGCAACACACACTGCAACCTAAAATGACTCCATGACAAAGGTACTTCATGCTTGAAAATGGTGGACTCATTAGATTGTCTTATTTCTTGAGGAAATATACATAGCACAAGCTTTTATTTGTACAGATTAAACATTAACCATGGACATACAGTACTAGATGAGTCAAGTTTATCCTAATGCATTTTTCTATCACATTAAGTAGTAACTACTTCTGTCTTGTAATTATTGACCATTGTTTTTAGGGCTTTAATAAGTAATGGCATTTTAGCTTATGATGAGTACAGTAAGTGACACTTGAGAATGGTTGAATAGGAGGAAAATCTCCTTGTCAACCTTGGAATCAACAACAGTAGCACAGGAGGCTCTCTTTCATCACAGCACAGTGGAGGAATAGCTGTGTCTCAGCCTTTATCAACTTAGAATCGATCCCTGTGTGGGGTGATTATCCTGGTTAGGAAGTTTCTTCCATGGAGTGTTTGAGTGACTCAATGGGATTTAGACCTGTACATCTCTACCTTCCCTCTAGCTGGAGATTTAAACAAAAAACAAACAAACAAACAAGCAAACAAATAAACAAACAAAAACTATTTTTGAAGCAATGGGGCAGGGGCTGAACTATTCCTTGTTTTGGGATATTTCAAAGGAAACTCAATGGAAAGAAAGTGGAGAAAGAGTGCGAGAGTGTTCCACAAACTTTTAGCATTTTAATTCTTGCTTGATCCATATCATTAAAGAAAACTTTTGCTTTGTTCACAGAGCTTGATTTGTGTTTTTGAGAAAGGGTTTAATAATAGAACCCAGGTTGAAGCTGCAACATACATAGCAAAAAATTGGCCTCAAAACCACAACAATTTTCTCAGCTACTTGAAGTGCAGGAACAAACACTCAAAGAATTTTTTCTCATCATCTTTCAGTAAAAATTGCAACAGTAGCCAGGCACTGGTGGCACATGCATTTAATCACAGCACTTGGAAGGCAGAGTTTGCTGGATTTCTTAGTTCAATGCCAGCCTGGTCCACAGAGTGAATTCCAGGGCAGCCAGGGCTACACAGAGAAACCTGGTCTCAAAAAACCAAAAACGAAACCAAAACAAACAAACAAAATTTCTCTGTAGGGAAAAAAGAAACTGCCCCCTTAGAGCAAAATTTCTATTTTGCTTCTGGATACATGAGGCAAGTCTTTTTTAATGAGTAAGAAAGCATTTTATCTTGTGATCAGAATTAACACCTAACAGGGAGACAAATCTGAAGGAGATACATTAGATGTTCATGGACAGGAGATGAAAATAATTTATTTGTACTTCATTAATTTCTCTTTAAAGCTTTTTTTTTTTTCATTCAGAAAAGGAGTAATGGACTTCCAAAATGTAATTTATTTTCATATGAGAACAGGTATGTTCATATTAGTTATGTTCATATTATGTTCAATTAGCTTAAATTAAATAATTGTTTTCCATTTTCACAGAAATTATCCAAGAATGGCCACTGGGAATCATTCTGCAGCAGTTGCTTTTGTCTTGGTGGGATTAACACAGAAGCCTGAGCTCCTGCTGCCCCTCTTCATTCTGTTCCTGGGCATCTATGTGGTGACAGCAGTGGGGAACCTGGGCATGATCTTGCTCATCACAGTCAGCCCACTGCTGCACACTCCCATGTACTATTTCCTTAGCAACTTATCCTTTGTGGATCTCTGCTATTCCACTGTCATTACACCCAAAATGCTGGTGAACTTTCTTGGGAAGAAAAATGTGATTGTCTACTCAGAGTGCATGGCCCAGCTCTTTTTCTTTATAATCTTCGTGGTGGCTGAGTGTTACCTCCTGACTGCCATGGCATATGATCGCTATGTGGCAATCTGTAGACCATTGCTGTATAATGTGATCATGTCCTCCAGACTTTGCTCATTGCTAGTGTTGGTTGCCTTCATCCTAGGGCTTTCATCTTCTGTGGTACACACAAGTGCTATGACGAATCTGAGCTTCTGTAAATCCCATATCATAAGCCATTATTTCTGTGATGTTCTTCCTCTGCTCAATCTCTCCTGTTCTAACACACATCTCAATGAGCTTCTCCTATTTATCATTGGAGGGTTCAACACCTTGGTGCCTACCCTAGCTGTTGCTATCTCCTATGTGTTCATCTTCTGCAGCATCCTTCACATCAAGTCATCAAAGGGCAGGTCCAAAGCCTTTGGAACCTGCAGCTCTCATCTCATGGCTGTGGGAATTTTCTTTGGGTCTATCACCTTCATGTACTTCAAGCCTTCTTCCAGTAACTCTCTGGAGCAAGAGAAGGTGTCTTCTGTGTTCTACACCACAGTGATCCCCATGCTGAACCCATTAATATATAGTTTGAGGAACAA
>NC_034599.1:33923871-33925149 GCF_900095145.1 Mus pahari
TCTCTCTCTCTCTCTCTCTCTCTCTCTCTCTCTCTCTCTCTCTCTCTCTTTCCCGCATGGGTCCCCACTGATTCTCCCTCCAGGTCGCGGGGGGCGGGGGGGGGGGAAACTGGTGCCCAGCCTGTGGCTCTGGGTTTGGGGTCTGAGAGATACCACTCTTCCCATTGAGCCTCAGCTTCATCAGGAAGTGAGTGAAGGTTCGCACTGAGTCATAGCTTTGTCAAGAGGTGAGTGAAGACTAGCATCGAGCTGCTGCTTTGTCAAAAAGTGAGTGAAGGCTCACATGGAACCACCTCCTCTTCAGGAGATGACTGAAGGTTCGCATTGGACCACCATCTCATCGGGGGGTGAGAGAAAGTCCGCATAGAGCCACTGCTTTGTCAAAAAAGAGTGAAGGATTGCATTGAACCACCACCTCTTCAGGATGTGAGTGAAGGTTAGCACTGGATCGCCACTTCATTAGGAAGTGAGTGAAGATCCGCACAGAGACTGCCACAGTGTCACCTGCACTGGGAGACAGATCTGAAAAAGGTAGGAAGAGTGGCTAGACTATGTGACAAGCATTAAGTAAATATGAATTGTTTTTGAAGGGGTCTCAAGGAATCCCTCAAGACACGAGGAATATGGGTTAAGAAAATTTGTTCACAGCCAAGAGCTGCTCCAGGTGGGAGGAATAGGATTTAAAATAATATAAAATATATAAAAAGAGTAAAAAACAAAACTACAAAAACAAAATAACAGGTCTTAGAAAAATTTTTTTAGCTCAAGCACATTTATGTTGTTCTTAATTCCCAGAAGTAGGAATGGTAAATATATAAAAGAAAAAATTTGACAAGTTGAGGAGTAATCAGGAAAGTTAGAAAATCAGGGCACTAGGGAGCAACTATCAGAAGTTACCACTGTGACACCTCTCTTTTCTCTGGCAGAATTCCCAGAAAAAGGAGATAAAGAATTAGATTTTAAACATGAGAGAGAGAATAAGTTTCAGAAAAGCAGTTATTCTGTGTTTGGGACCTTTAGCAAAAGAGAGGAAAAATAGAAATAAGCTATTTCAGAGCTCTCCGAGGGACAGGAGGAAATGGGAGATGTCCTACTTCCTCTCTGGCTCCTATGGAGATACTCTTAGTTCTGGTTAGGATATCTGGGTCCCTTTGAGATATAAAGTTCTATTCCCTCTCTGTCTATTGTCTGTACTTGGTGCACCAATTTGTCCATATGTCTGTCAATTTATGTTTTTGTTGTTGTTGTTTTTGTTGTTGTTGTTGATATTAGAATGGC
>NC_034599.1:33928612-33934476 GCF_900095145.1 Mus pahari
ATATATATATATATATATATATATATATATATATATATATATATATATATATATATTGTATATATAAAACATATTTTTTTTCTATTCAGAGTATTCAAGATACTTGATTTCTATTTGGTCCTGACTCTCATGTGTCAATAACTCCTTATTCTCAGACTAGGTAAGAGAAGTATGTACCAATCTCATCATGATTTATTATTATTAATTTCAAATTTTTACTCAATTTGCCGTGATTTAAGAAATCCCCTGGAGTATAAGACTGAAGAAAGAAAGGGTAACAGTTATATTTAATTGCACATAATATAATGTCCTGTTCAAAAATTCCTAGAGAATCAGTGATAAAAATTAACTTAAGACTTCAGTAAGGAATCGAGAGAAAAAATTGACAATCAGAATTCACTAGAAAATATAACTAGCTACAACTTGTAAACTGCCACTGTCAAGCAATGAGGAGATAATAGAATACATGCGCATGCACTGAACAAAAAGAGTAAAGCATTTATCAGAGAAATCTCAAATACTACCAAGGGATCCCAAAATACACTTGAATAAAGCAAAACTAAATACTTGAATGACTCAACATGGTTTTTACAATTGGTTTATAAAGTTGACAAAACACTAACAAAATTTCCATAGTAATTTTTATGGTTCTAGAAATATATTTTTTAATTTTAAGAAATATTATCATATACAGATTTATCCTGGATAAGTTGAAGTACATGAAACTGTACATATTTAAGAAGCACAAAAGTAACTTTGGACACAATTATGAGTTTTGTAACTATTGCTGCCACCAAAATGAAAAATAGTTGATGATGTTTTATGACTCTTCTTTTGACCTTTGCCCATAGACAATAGCTGATTTTCACATTTTCATAGTGGACTGGATATTATTTTATTTAAATAACCATTTTATTAATATAAGTTTCTCTTTTCTTTATCTAAACTAATCATTTATCCGTGTATCAATAAATCCATTTTTACTGTTTAGAATACTAACATATGTATGGGCTTTACAGTGTATTCACTTAGGTAATGGTGATCATTATGGACTTTTAGTCTATTACAAATGAAGATCCTATCTGTTCTATAGTGTTATATATATTTAATTTAAACAAATATCTAGTTTAAATACCTGTATATTATGTTAAGTGATCTCCTAGTCATTCATCTAACTTCCAACATGATCCTGAATAAGGTAAATTTTAAACTTTTAACACTTATGGATAAGATACATTTGGTCTGCATTTAAATGCAAAGCTTCATTTCACATTTTTAATTTTATTAGTTTTAATGTATGCCTAGTATATGTTTTTAAATTTGCTTTCCCGGTGATAAAATATGGAAAATGCATTTTTATGTGTTTATACTCATATTTTGTCCTACACTTCAGTTTCCATAAATAACACAGACTTGTAACACCATCTTCTGTACAGGCTGCCTGACTCTACTTCTGCTTTTTTGTCATCGCAGAATGTTATATACTAACTGCAATGGCATATGACCATTGTGTTACTATTTGCAAGTCACTGCTATATAATGTTATATTATCCCCCTGGATCTGTGCTGTGTTCATGTTTGGGACATATGTGATGGGATGCTGGGGATCCCTGTCCATACACTTTGCATGGCAGACCTTTGGAAGAGCAGTCAGTGCTTTTACCCGCTGAGCCATCTCACCAACCCTACATTTAGTTTTTTAAACAATAGTAGGAGAGGAGCTATGTATCTTTATAGACCGGAATAGAAAAGATATGGACTAGTGAATAGGAAAATAAAATCATTCGCCCAGGGACTAAATGACACCTGCTATAGCAAGGTTTAGATAGCAAAAGTATTTATGACCTAACTTGTAAATTCTAGATTATTATATAGAGATAACATGGAGTTTATTATTAAGTTTTATTAACTGTGAAATCCCTGAGGTAGTGAAATGTTATTGAGATCATCAATGACTTAGTTTGTTTTCTTCATTAATTGTGTATTACAAGTGGGTCAAATCTTCTGAGAGTTTGTGCACCTTCGGGAATGAATTTCTTCTGTATTTCTAAGACCTAGCACAAAATTCTCAAATAATATAGTGTCCCATGTCTGAAGCACACAACTCAAGGTAGGTAGATTCCAAATTCTCAGAACTTGAATAAGTATTGGATGATATCTGAGTTTTTGTTTTCAAATGGTCTTAACAATACATAGTTCATCTATACTGTAGATCCATCTTTCCAACTATAACATTATTCATGTAAAACTTTAAAAAAATATTTTAAAACCTACATTTTTAATTCTCTAAAAGGAATTCTACATAACATATTTAACATTAAGGAAATGAATATGTAGTTAATTTGACTAAACTGAAATCACACACAATTTGATACAATGTGGGATAGTTCCACAATGACAATAAAATTCTTATTCCTATGCTATAGCATATTGTTATAGTATTTGTTTTTGTGATTATCTTCACTTGTATTTTAAAAGACTTAAAGCACAACCATTGGAAAAGACCAACTGTTGGAAAAAGAGCATAGAGTTCAACTATGGATTTAAAATATTCTCATTTGCTCCTTGTCTTCAGAAATATACACTGTTTTAGTAATAAGTTTAAAAACTAGGGATTTATAGAAAAGATTTCCATAGTTTATGTTAAACAGAGAAGCAAAATATCATGTTTATTTTCATTTTATACACACATATACTTCATGTGCTTCTCTCTGTCTGTCTGTCTGTCTGTATCTGTCTCTTCCTCTCTCTGTCTCTGTGTCTTTGTCTATCTGTCTCTCTCTGTCTCTGTCTCTCTCTCTGTTTCTCTCTATATATCTCTCTGTGTCTCTGTCTCTCTCTTACTCTCTCTCTCTCTCTCTCTCTCTCTCTCTCTATATATATATATATATATATATATATATATATATATATGTGTGTGTGTGTGTGTGTGTGTGTGTGTACATGTGTTTAAATGCTGATCATTTCATAGGTAGCTTAATATATCTTGTGCACATTTGTATTCTTACCTATTGAGTAACAATTTACGTTTCTTGGATACTCATTCATGCATATAAAAAATGGCAGCAACAACAGTTTTGTCTTATAGTGTTGTATATTATACAGAAGATAAAACAAGTGTAGGTGCTAAAGATAGGGGACAAAATAGGAAGAGATAAAAATGAATATCTCATTTAGCCTACAGATAACACATGACCTATGCAATTGAAATTTGCTGGTTTTCAATTTTGTTGTATCTAATATTTTACTTTAAGTCAAATATTCATATATAATACTTAATTTTTGTTCATCTCTGACTTGCAAAATGGATTACTTTGGTAGGAAATTTAAGCACTGTGCCAGGTGCCCTTGCCTCTTTGTGATGACAATGTCAAGACACATCCATATAAATTATTTTACATGAATTATGTGGACAAACATATGTTTTATAACATGCAAATTATGTAATATCTAGATAACTGTGATTTTACTGAGTTTTAAGTTGATTTTGTAGCTGTCTTTACTTTTTCTTTTTCTTTTTTTTTTTTTTTTGGTTTTTGGAGACAGGGTTTCTCTGTATAGCCCTGACTGTCGTGGAACTCACTTTGTAGACCAGGCTGGCCTCAAACTCAGAAATCCGCCCGCCTCTGCCTCCCAAGTGCTGGGATTAAAGGCATGCACAACCACACCTGGATGTAGCTGTCTTTTCTTGCTGTGAAACTGCTCTTCCTGTGATTCTCAGAAAGGCTTAATGGCTTTCACATGTCTTCCTTATTCTTCCTGGTTTTGCTTTTTTTTTTTTAAAAGCTCACCAAACAAGCATCTGCAGAGATGTGAAATATTCATGCTTATCTCCTGTTGGGCTCTCCCAAACACATGATGATGGTGTTCATTTGTTTCAACAGATGAATAATTTAAACTGCAAAGTATTTGTAGTTTATCTAGAAAACTCTTCCTTAGAAAAGGAAATTCAGTGAGTTATTTTGGGACTTACTCACAACTGTGGAACTTACTAAGCTTCACAAACAGCTGTATGTCTCTTTCTACTGTGCTGCATGGTGTGATGGTTTTTTTCTGTGAAACTTAAATCTCTTAGTCTGATTCATATGGATAACTGATCAACTTCAGAGCATCCACTCAATGATGCTCCAATTTCACAGTCACTTTTAAAGGTTTTCACACCTTAGTAGTCTATAACTGTCCTTCAGAGTACGGCCCATTTCATTTTGTTTGTGGGACAGGTTATTGCTATGTAGACCAGAGTAGAGGATAACCCTCCTTACTATATATTTGTGATTCAGATTCATTATTTTATTCTTGGAGATTGCATCCTGTAATATTCTTTGCAATAATATCTCATCAAATCCTGGTCTTAAAGACACAGGTATGCTGAATATTCTTAAAGTTGTAGACGCCTTCACAAAAATATGTTGAAACACTATACCTCCTTTTGATCTTAACCCATGTTTGTCATACAAAATTTAAGTAGTTTATTTCATTGTGTGCATTAAAGTTTTCTCTATTTGGTCAAAGTCCATGAGGCATCAACTCTGTACAAAGAATTATAGACAACCAACAAGTGCAGGAAGCAGAGACAGAGTCTTACCTAGAGAAGAGCATAATGATTTCTTATCCAATATTAAAGGTCAACTCTAAAAATTTGTATACAAGTAACATACAGACTGAGAGGTTGCAATAGGTACTACATAAGTACACACATATACATACTTGCATGTAACAGTAATTAATGGAAAAGCTTAGTGATTTTGAGGTAGAACAAGGAGAAGTATATGGGAAGGCTTTAAGAGAGAAAATGGAAATAGATTCATGAAATTATATTATAATTTCAAAAACTAACAAGAGTAATTTTTGAAAAGGTCTATGGAATAGACAAATAAATGAGGGTAATCAGATTTTCAGAGGTTGAATCAATCAATCATGAATCCATTGCCCTCCCTTTTTCTTATAGATAATATTTTATAAGAAATTACTACTATGAACCATTCTTCAGTGATTGATTTTATCCTTGAAGGATTAACAAAACGCCCAGAGCTTCAGCTCCCACTGTTCCTCTTGTTTCTCGGCATACATGTGATCACAGTCGTGGGAAATTTGGGCATGATCCTCTTAATCACCATAAGTGCTCAACTTCACTCTCCAATGTATTATTTTCTCAGTCACTTATCCTTCATTGACCTCTGCTATTCCTCTGTCATTACACCAAAGATGTTGGTGAACTTTGTTTGTGACAAGAACACAATCTCCTTTTTGGAATGCATGACTCAGCTTTACTTCTTCCTACTTTTGGCAATTGCAGAAGGCTACCTGCTGACAGCCATGGCCTATGACCGCTACGTTGCCATCTGTAGTCCACTGCTTTATAACACTGTCATGTCCCACAAGGTCTGTTCCATAATGATGGCTGTGGTATACTCACTGGGCTTCTTCGGGGCTACTGTCCACACAACCCGTATGACAATGTTGTCCTTCTGTGGGTCTCATATTGTCAGACACTATTTTTGTGATATTCTACCCTTGTTGAAACTGTCTTGTTCAAGCACCCATATCAACGAGGTACTGCTGTTTATTATTGGTGGAGTTAATACTCTAGCACCTACACTGGCTGTCATCATCTCATATGCTTTCATTCTAACAAGCATTCTTCGCATCCGCTCCAATGAAGGACGTTCCAAAGCATTTGGCACCTGTAGCTCCCACATTATGGCTGTGGGAATCTTCTTTGGGTCAATTACTTTCATGTATTTCAAGCCACCTTCCAGTAATAATATGGAACAGGAGAAAGTGTCCTCTGTGTTCTACACCACAGTGATCCCAATGCTAAATCCCCTCATATACAGTCTGAGGAACAAGGATGTAAAGAATGC
>NC_034599.1:33935486-33988891 GCF_900095145.1 Mus pahari
ATTTAAGAGTGAAAACTCTTCCAAGGACCCAGAAAAAGTAATATATAAAATGCCTCATTCTGTTTAATAAAGAAAATATTCTGGATGTGGAAGAAGATGCAGAAAACGTATAAGGGCCTGAGGTAATGGAGAACTCTAAGGAGAACAGTCATTGAATGAATGGGATTGGCTCATATATGAACGTATAGAGACTGTGGCATGGTGCTAGAGCCTGCAAGAGCAACAACAGATGCTGTTCTGTACTGAAACACATAAAGTGGACACATACCACCACCCCTAACTCAGAATTATCTCCTATTGCTAACCACTTGTAAATGAACATTTGATTTTTCTCCAAGAGAGTCTCCGTGGGTAAATAAAGTATGATTAAGGGTAGACTGCATGTTCAAATGTAGATGGCCATGGAAACTGAACTCAGTGGCATCTTTGAGTATTCCTCATCTTAGGCACCCAGGAACTCATGACCATGTGACTGAGCCAGGCAATGCACCTTCTCCCCAGACAGTTTTGTTAGGGATGTTTTAAGTATATATAACCTGCAGTTCATCTGCATGGGCATTATATCTTCCATCTTAGTGTTTTCATCAGACTCTTGAGACTACAACCAGATGTGTCTATGTGTCTGCTTCTTTTGCTTTCTCTTCGGCTCTACTCGGTCTTTATGTTTTGTCTAATTCTGATGTGTTAGTTTTGTTTTATCTTATTTTATTTTATTATTAGCTTTTAAAAGTGTATTTGCATTTAATGAGAGATAAAAAGAGGTTGAATACTTGGGCCCATATGTAACACAAGCACTGTATGCCAAAGAATTTAAATTGCATTTTTGAATCCTCGGCTACACAGAAAATTTCTACCTATAAATAAATAAATAAATAAATAAATAAATAAACAAAACAAAAACAACCAAATATTAGAGAAGGAAATATTGGGAGGAATTCTATGCCTAATTTTGGGGTGACAAACCTCTGAATACATTGCTGAAGGTATTTCATCAAGAGCACAAGTTATCTGGGCTTGAGTCTAGGGACAGCATTCATGTGTCTGACTCAGTCACATGATAATGTGTTCCTGAGTAGCTGAGATCTTGTTTAGTTTCTCCTCAAAATATGTCACCTCTCTCAAGGGCCTAAACAAAGTGTAACATGTGTGTTTGTTTTTGTCTTTTGGCTTTAAGTTACTCAACACCTAACAAAATAAATTCTCTTTTGTATTAAAAAAAATAATAAAATCTCATGAAAACTGCTAAAATGCCATATAACTTAATTTTACATCCTGATAGATGATTTGTGAATAGATAAGAACTTTCTTTTCAGCCATTATCATTACTCTTGGGACAGATGGTAACATGAGACCCAGAAGACTTTTTGGAGGCTGTTCTGAAATGCTTGGGACTACTGGGGATTTATGAACTCATGAGTGTTTTGTACTCCTAATAAATCCCAAGTCTCAGAAGTGTCACATAAAAGCTCCATATCACAGCACACTCATAATTATGGATCTTGGCAAGCTAGAGGTGATCTGCTTTAGGACACTGATTCTTTGTTCCATTATATAATTATTAACAATTCACCCAAGACCAAAATGTTAATTAACCCTTAATACAATGCATATAAGAAAGCAGGAGGCATTTCTGTTAACATCATAATTATCTACTACATGAAAAAGAAACCAAGCAATTTATAAGAACATTTCTTTCTTGCAGTACCTAGGTAAGTGTCCAGTTTCACTTATGACAAAAATATGATATCTCATAGATGGACAGCTGGCATAACATTTTTACTCATATTCAACATTTCATTTTTAGGTGAGTATTTGTTTCAATATTCTCTCCAGAAACTAATATCTCTTTTCATGTCATCTTTTGCTATTACTTTTTCTATGACTTGATCACACATTAGGAAGGAATGATTTACAGTCCAAATTTAACCATCTGTGGTACAAAGAACCGAACTGGGAATCCATGACTATGAGGAATTTGATTTCCTCAAACATTCCTGTAGGATGTATTTACCTGTACTCTGTATCTTATACAGTTACTTATACACATCTTCAAAAGAAAGAAAGCAAGGGAAAAACCAATCTGAAATATATGTCTCTTGGTAGACTGAAATTCCTGCTTACTTGTTTATTTTGAATGAATGGACCTTTTCAGAGCACACCTAGATAGATCATTAATCTATCCACTGTATGTATCTCTCCTTCATTTCCTCCTGGCCCCAGAATCCCTAGACAAATGTGTCTACAATGTCACAATTTCTCCCAGGCCTCCAGATCAGTGCCTGGTACTTCTCGCATCAGTCTGAACTACAAAAGTTAGAAAATTTATAAAATCCAAACATCCTCAAATGTTAATATATTTTCATCACCCACAAGTAGGTAAAGAATTGGGATGAAGAAAAAGTACACAAATTTATAGTCCACATTCTAACCTGGTACATTTTCACGTCTTCACATTGTATGAATATACTCTAGTTTTTAAATGTATGTTGAATATTGATTTTTGGTTTATATATTGAATATTTAGATTCATTCTCATTCTCACTTCAAATTAAAACCCATTAAATGACTGGGCCAAAAATAGCAAACTGATAAGCAATGGAGTCAGCCTTTGAAATGAATATTTATTGATGCTCAAACTATCTACAATGTCTACATAATTTTGTGAAAATTAGATAAAATTCTGAGATAGATTACTCATTGCAGGTATTGTCGTTTGAAGACTTTCTAGAATGAATTCCATTCTGAGGTTGTTCACTTTAAGGAGATCCCAGCTTCTCCTCTTGAACATAATCTAGAATTCCCCTTCTGAGAAGCTTTAAAAACTGGGACTGTTGTTCTTTGACATGTCATAATGAATGTAAAGTACATGAATTCATGATATAATGTGTGAGGAAGGAAGAGGTAGGAAAAGGGGAGATGAAGAAGAAGAGAGGATAGGAAGAGGGTAACCATTATCTCCACCCATCATTTCTTAATGGAAAAAATAATTGTCCTCTGGCAACACACGCTGCAACCTAAAATGACTCCATGACAAAGGCACTTCACGCTTGAAAATGGTGGACTAATTAGACTGTCTTTTTTCTTTAGGAAATATGCATAGCACAAGCTTTTATTTGTACAGATTAAACATTAACCATGGACATACACTACTAGATGAGTCAAGTTTATCCTAATGCATTTTTCTATCATGTTAAATAGTAAATACTTCTGTCTTGTAATTATTGACCATTGTTTTTAGGGCTTTAATAAGTAATGGCATTTTAGCTTATGTTGAGTACAGTAAGTGACACTTGAGAATGGTTGAATAGGAGGAAAATCTCCTTGTCAACCTTGGAATCAACAACAGTAGCACAGGAGGCTCTCTTTCATCACAGCACAGTGGAGGAATATCTGTGTTTCAGCCTTTATCAAGTTAGAATTGATCCATGTGTGGGGTGATTATCCTGGTTAGGAAGTGTCTTTCATGGTGTGTTTGAGTGACTCAATGGGATTTAGTCCTGTACATCTCCACCTTCCCTCTAGCTGGATATTTAAACAAACATACATACAAACAAAAAACAAAAAAACCTATTTTTTAAGCAATGGGGCAGGGGTGAACTATTCCTTGTTTTGGGATATTTCGAAGGAAACTCAATGGAAAGAAAGTGGAGAAAGAGTGCAAGAGTGCTCCACAAACTTTTACCATTTTAATTCTTGCGTGATTCATATCATTGCGGAAAACTTTTGCTTTGTTCACATAGCTTGATTTGTCTTTTGAGAAAGGGTTTAATAATAGAATCCAGGTTGATACTGTACCATACATAGCAAATAAATGGCCTCAAAGCCACAACAATTTTCTCAGCTCCTTGAGGTGCAGGAACAGACACTGAAAGAATTTTTTCTCATCTTTCAGTAAAAATTGCCTCAGTAGCCAGGCACTGGTGGCACATGCTTTTAATCGCAGCACTTGGAAGGCAGAGTTTGGTGCATTTCTTAGTTCAATGCCAGCCTGGTCCACAGAGTTAGTTCCAGGGCAACCAGGGCTACACAGAGAAACCTGGTCTCAATAAACCAAAACCAAAATAAAACCAAACAAACAAAAATTTCTCTGTAGGGAAAAAGAAATTGCCCCCTTAGAGCAAAATTTCTATTTTGCTTCTGGATACATGAGTCAAGTCTTTTTTAATGAGTATGAAAGCATTTTATCTTGTGATCAGAATTAACACCTAACAGGGAGACAAATCTGAAGGAGATACATTAGATGTTCATGGACAGGAGATGAAAATAATATATTGGTACTTCATAAATTTCTCTTTAAAGCTTTTTTTTCATTCAGCAAAGGTGCATTGGACTTCCAAAATGTAATTTATTTTCATATGAGAACAGGTATGTTCATATTGGTGCTAGCATAAATTAAATAATTGTTTTCCATTTCCACAGAAATTATCAAATAATGGCCACTGGGAATCATTCTGCAGCAGTTGTGTTTGTCTTGGTGGGATTAACACAGCAGCCTGAGCTCCTGCTGCCCCTCTTCATTCTGTTCCTGGGCATCTATGTGGTGACAGCAGTGGGGAACCTGGGCATGATCTTGCTCATCACAGTCAGCCCACTACTGCACACTCCCATGTACTATTTCCTTAGCAGCTTATCTTTTGTGGATCTCTGCTATTCCACTGTCATTACACCCAAAATGCTGGTGAACTTTCTTGGGAAGAAAAATGTGATTGTCTACTCAGAGTGCATGGCCCAGCTCTTTTTCTTTATAATCTTCGTGGTGGCTGAGGGTTACCTCCTGACTGCCATGGCATATGATCGCTACGTGGCTATCTGTAGACCATTGCTGTATAATGTGATCATGTCCTCCAGACTTTGCTCATTGCTAGTGTTGGTTGCCTTCATCCTAGGCCTTTCATCTTCTGTGGTACACACAAGTGCTATGATGAATCTGAGCTTCTGTAAATCCCATATCATAAGCCATTATTTCTGTGATGTTCTTCCCCTGCTCAATCTCTCCTGTTCTAACACACATCTCAATGAGCTTCTAGTATTTATCATTGGAGGGTTCAACACCTTGGTGCCTACCCTAGCTGTTGCTATCTCCTATGTGTTCATCTTCTGCAGCATCCTTCACATCAAGTCATCAAAGGGCAGGTCCAAAGCCTTTGGAACCTGCAGCTCTCATCTCATGGCTGTGGGGATTTTCTTTGGGTCTATCACCTTCATGTACTTCAAGCCTTCGTCCAGTAACTCTCTGGAGCAAGAGAAGGTGTCTTCTGTGTTCTATACCACGGTGATCCCCATGCTCAACCCATTAATATATAGTTTGAGGAACAATGATGTGAAGAAAGCATTGGGGAGATTCTTTGTAGTTAGATAGTCTTACTGTTGGCAAATGATACATGGAAAAAGAAATTTTTCTAATGATAATATATTCTATATATTAATTTTTTTATCTTTGAAAATATACAACATACTCTCTCTGGTACTGAGATTAATTTCTGACTATCCTGTGTTTTCAACAAGCTCTATATCACAGTGCTACATCCAGTATATATCTTCTCAAAAGTGCTTTACCATGAATCATTGATATAGTTTTCCAGTGAAATAGAAAATGATTTTGTAAAGCAGTTATTAGTATTTTTGACAGAAAAACTGATCTTTCTGTTATAAGTGAAGTGATAATTCAGATTTTTCCCTGTCTTGACTCTTGTCTTCCTAATATTCATATTTGTTTGCTGAAATCTTTATATAGTTCAGCAGGAAGGAGTGTGTTCCCTTGAACCCTTCCCACCATCCATGAATAAGTGTAAGTGCTGCTTCCTTATAATTAGGTAGAGCTTCTTTAATTCAGGATGACAGTGACTGTGTCATATTCACATGATATAATCTTACTGCCTTCCTATCTATTTTCTAGCTCTTACTTTTCCTCCTTCCCCCTCATCTGCAATGCTTTTGGATACTTAAAGGGGATAGTAATATAAATGATTGTCTTAGGGTTCAGGCCTTATGTATCACTTATTCTCAGTATCTTAGGTAGCTTTGGGTGTTTATTTACCACTGTTCAGTGTAAATGGAAACGTTTCTTTTTAGTGTTGAGAATAGCTTTTGCTTAAGGGTATAAACATAAATATTTATAAGGTAGTTTGAAATTGTATCTATTTGGAGAACTGTTAATATTAATTTTCATCATAGAGCTGATGTATATATGAGTGATGGAATTTGTGATTTGGAGAGCAACTGTCTTTAACTGTATCACCATAGTGCTCAGGACACTACAAAGCATATTTCTAATTGCAAGGACACAGATGCTTATGGCAATAACCAGGGGAAATGAACATGTATAGACAATGTGAAAAGACATTAATAGGGAAAGGGGGAGTAGACAAGCAAAGGAAAGAGAAGAGAGAGGTTGGAGTTAAAAAGATTCAAATTGCAAAATGCATGACACACATGTATGAAACTGTTAAAATACAAATTTTTATTTTTTCAAAAGAAAACTTGCAATGTTTTGCAAGAAGTACTGGGAGTGCTCACTAATATTGAATGAGCATTAGCATGAAAGTGGGCTGCCAATGCATTCATTAAGGCGTCAGCGCACAAGATAAATGCACAAGAAAATTAAGAGAAACACAGAAATAAGAGTTGAAGAAATGATTGGCAGCTTTTGTTGTGATCATAAAAAGTGAAAGAGCTATAAGAATATGTTCTGGCAGGGTGTGGGGGAGGTGGATGCCCCAGCGGGCCCTTGCCAAGGCACCCCCTTCCCCTGAAGGACCAGACACACACCTGTATAGTATAGAATAGAGTTTATTTATGGCATGGAGAGGGGAGTTAAGAGAGTAGCAGAGGCAGAAAAAGGTAGATAAGGAGAGAGGAGAGAAGTAGAGGCTGGTCATGTCCATGTAGAGGGGGATAGGGAATGGAGAGGGAAGGGGAGCAAAGGGCCAAGAGGCAAGGGAGAGAAGCAGGAGTAAGAGAGAGAGAGGAGGGGAAAAGCAGCCCCTTTTATAGTGCCAGGCCTACCTGGCCATTGCCAGGTAACTGTTGGGAGGAGCATACCTTACTGTTGCCAAGTAACTGTAGAGGTGGAGTTCAGACAGAATACCAACAGCTTCAGACTGCAAATTCTGCTCAATGTGATTAAACAATATTTTTGTATTCAGAGCATTTATAATCCTTGGTTTGCTTTTGGTACTGACTTTCCTGAGTCAGTAACTCCTTATACTAAGACAAGGCCAAAGAAACTTGTACCCACCCCATCTTGTTTTATTATTATTAAGTATAAATTTTTGCTCAATTAACTGTGATATAAGAAATTCCCTGGGAGTATAAGAATGAGGGAAAAAAGGGAAACAGTTATTTTTAATTACAGACAACATAATAACTTACTCCCAAATCCCTGGAGAATCAATGATAAAACTAACTTGAAAATTCAGTAATATATTGAGAGATAAATTAACATGCAGAATTCAGTAGTAAATATAACTAGCTATAAGACATAAATCTCAAAGTAAAGCAAAGAGGTTATGACAGAACTTATGTGCATACACTAAACAAAAAGAATAAAAAATTTATCTGAAGAAAATTCTCAAATACTCTCAAGATATGCAAATGTAAACTTGAATAAGTGAAAACATAATACTCAAATAAAATGACTCAACATTTAAAGACACTATTTTTCACAGTTTACAAATTTGACAAAAAAACTAACAAAATGCCCATAGTAATTTTTACTCTTCTATATATTTTTTTTAATTTAAAGAAATATCATCATATACAACTTTATCTAGATATATTAGAAGTACATGAAATGACACATATTTAAGAAGCACAAACTTTAATTTGACACATTTATAAATTTGGAACTATTGCTGCAATTAAAATGACATATATCTAGTTATTTTTACTGAAAGTTCTTTTGACCTCTACCCATAGACAGTTACTTATTTTCAAATTTTCACAGTGGAGTGGTGATTGGCATTTCTATCATTTCTGGTAAATAAATACTTTATATGTATGTATTTAGCCTTTCTTTATGAAAAAGTAGTCATTTAAATATGTATCAGTGAACCCATTTTTATTATTTAGTACACTGCTGAATGGACATATGGCAGTGTATTCATGTAGTTATTGAAGAACACATGGTATTTTAGTCTATTACAAATAAATGCTATCAGTCTCATAATGTTAATATGAAATATATATATATACATACATGTACATGTATGTGTGTGTGTGTGTGACTTAAACAAAAACAAGTTGAAACACTTGTACATTACCTTTAATGAATTCTTAGTTGTTCATGAAACTGCCAATTTGCTTCTGAATGAGATAAATTTTAAACGTTTAACACTTACTGGTTTGAGTTACATTTGGCCTATTTTAAAGGCAAAAAACCTGATTTCATTTATTTTAATTTTATCCATTCTAATGTGTGCATATTTTGTGTTTTTATTTGCTTTCCTCAGTGATTAAAAAGTAAAAAAGTGGTTTCATGTACTTATAGTTCATATTTCATATTACAAGTTCTGTTTACATAGATAAAACTTACTAATAATGCAAAAAGATAGTAGTTTAATCACTGAACCTACTCATGTCAGTGGAAATATTAGTTATTGATATGATTTGCTTAGATTAAAGTTAACTATGATTTATTCTCCTGCATTATCAGTAAATATACTACCAATAAAATTGATGATTGTTTTATGTTAAAAATGTGTGTTATTATTAATGTAAAAATTTTAATAGGCATTGTTATTCTTACAAACATTAGGTGGAATGTAGGTGCTTGAGGAATGCACCAAATAAAGCATCTAGGTTTAAGAATTTATGTCACACATCCTTCATCTCTATTTCAAAGAAAAAATTATCTAGAATTTTAAACATATTTGAAGGAAAATTGTTATTGTAATACCAATTACTGGGTATGATCAGATTCACCACAATGAGGAAAATGTAGAAACAGAAAAACAGAACACTGAGAATCCTCTCAAGACCCTTTGTGTGCATGATTGCCAGCAGGATGAACTGAGTTGACACCGAGACATTCATCATAGCTCTGTGACAGGCTCATAAATGTGACAGAGAAAATAAAATTAATCACTTCCTTTATATACTAAATATGCTATGATCTTTGTATGCTTTTAGATAGAATCAGCTCTTGCTGTAGCACTTTTTTCAGAGAACATTTTACTTCTTTATTTCTCAGTCTACAGATCAAAAGATTCAGCATAGGGGAGTGCCAGGAACCATGGCCTCAGACATGGCCTTGTGGATAATTTCTAGCTTACATAAACAATCCTGAGAGAACATTCGTGGTCATAACAGTAAGAATGTTTATGGGAAAAGANGACATTGTGACCGTTGGTTCCAGGAGCTGAAGATTGCCACCTGACCTTCAGGGAGGCCCTGGGCTCTTCCCCCCTCCCTTGGAGCCTCCTCTTGCTTATGCTTATATTGCCACTCCTGAATAAAGTTTTCAGAGCTTGATCTGCATGATTGACTTGCTCTCATTCTTCCTGTCTCTTGTCCCTCCCACTCTCTCTCTCTCTCCTGCCCTGGGTCCTCACTGATTCTCCCTCCAGGTCGGGGGTGGGGCGAACTGGTGCCAGCCTGTGGCTCTGGGTATGGGGACTGAGAGAGACCACTCTTCACATTGAGCCACAGCTTCATCAGGAAGTGAGTGAAGGTTCTCACTGAGTCGGGCACTTAGTCAAGAGGTGAATGAAGACTCATTGAACCTCTGCTTTGTCAAAAAGTGAGTGAAGTCTCGCATGGAACCGCTGCCTCTTCAGGAGATGACTGAAGGTTCGTATTGGACAACTGCCTCATCAGGAGGTGAGTGAAGGTCCACATTGGACCACTGCCTCATCAGGGGGTGAGTGAAGGTCTGCATAGAACCACAGCTTTGTCAAAAAGTGAGTGAAGGTTTGCAGTGAACCACCACCTCTTCAGGAGTTGAGTGAGGGTTTGCACTGGATCGCCACTTCATTAGGAAGTGAGTGAAGATCCGCACAGAGACTGCCACAGTGTCACCCGCACTGGGAGACAGATCTGAAAAAGGTGGGAAGAGTGGCTAGACTATGTGACAAGCATTAAGTAAATATGAATTGTTTTTAAAGGGATCTCAAGGAATCCCTCAAGACATGAGGAATATGGGTTAAGAAAATTTGTTCACAGCCAAGAGCTGCTCCAGGTGGGAGGAATAGGATTTAAAATAATATAAAATAAATAAAAAGAGTAAAAAACAAAACTACAAAAACAAAATAACAGGTGTTAGAAAAAGTTTTTTAGCTCAAGCACATTTATGTTGTTCTTAATTCCCAGAAGTAGGTATGGTAAATATATAAATGAAAAAATTTGACAAGTTGAGGAGTAATTAGGAAAGTTAGAAAATCAGGGCACTAGGGAGCAACTATCAGAAGTTACCACTGTGACGCCTTTCCTTTCTCTGGCAGAATTCCCAGAAAAACGATATAAAGAATTAGATTTTAAACATGAGAGAGAGAATAAGTTTCAGAAAAGCAGTTATTCTGTGTTTGGGACCTTTTAGCAAAAGGGGGGAAAAATAGAAATAAGCTATTTCAGAGCTATCCGAGGGACAGGAGGAAATGGGAGACGTCCTACTTCCTCTCTGGCTCCTATGGAGATACTCTTAGTTCTGGTTAGGATATCTGGCTCCCTTTGAGAGAAACTTCTATTCCTTCTCTGTCTACTGTCTGCCCTTGGTGCACCAATTTGTCCATATGTCTGTCAATTTTTGTTTGTTTTTGTTTTGTTGTTTGAATGATTGTTGTTCTGTGTTTCATGTTGAAAAAAATGATTAAAACTTCATCTGCTGGCTGTCCATCCTTTGACTTAGTTTAACTTGTTTAAAAAGCAGTCTCAAATTGTACTGCAGATACTGGTAAGTTACACTGCACTGTGGCTGGGATTCAAGTACAGCTGAACTTTCTAATAATTTTAAAGAGCCAATGAAAAAATATCAATGGATAGTTCTTTCTCAAGGCATGGCTAACAGTCCTACATCATGTCAAAAATTTGTGGCACAAGCCATTCAGCCTAATAGACAGCAATAACCAATAATATACATTATACATTGCATGCATATCTTATTATCTGGGAATGATCCACAGAACTTGCTTCTATGTTATAGAAATTTACAACAGGCATTATCTGATAAAGGATTACAAATAGCTCCAGAAAAAGTGCAAATTCAAGATGCTTATAATTATTTAGGTTTTAGGCTTACAGATAAAGCTGTTTTTCCTTAGAGTGTAATTATATTTAAGGACAATTAAAAAAAAACTTTAAATGATTTTCAAAAGCTGTTAGCTGATATTACTTAGCTTTGTCCTTATTTAAATCTTGCTACTGGAGAATTAAAACCCTTATTTGATATTCTTAGGGGGAGTGCGGATCCTACCTCTCCTTGAGTTTTAACTTTAGAAGGGTTGCTGCCCTTACAAGTAGAAAGAGCTACTGAAAAACAATTTGTTATTTACATAGACTATTCTTTGCTTTTACATTTGTTGATTTCTAATAGGACTCATATACCTACAGGACCTTTTGAGGTCAATTGCCTCAGTCTGTGGAACTTGTCACATAGATCCACTTGAGGTGGTATGGCACAAAACACCATTCTTACTTGAAAAAAACCTTTTTATATTGGTCATATAAGAGCTCATTCTGATCTTCACGGACATTTAGTTGTAGGCAATGATTGTATCGACAAAGATTTGATGGGAGAAGCTTTAGTTTCAGATCATATTGTTTTGGCCATATGTGGTCACAATATAATTAATCTTTCTAGTCATACCTTAAGGCTCCTATATAATATCACTAAGGACCAAGCTAGAATGATTTTAAAGCAATGTCTTGACTGTCTTACATTGTCTCAAGTTCATCACTTAGGGGTTAATCCACAAGGCTTTATGCCCAATCATATTTGGCAAGTAAATATAATTCATTATTCAGAATTTGGAAAATTGAAATATATACATGTTTGTATTGACACTTGTTCAGGACTGATTTTTGCTTCTCTACATATGGGAGAAGCTTCTAGAAATGTAATTGATTTTGCGTAAAGGCTTTTACTGCTATGGGATTGCCTAAAATCAAGACAGATAATGGCCCTGCTTATATTGGAAACAACTTTATACAATTTTTGTAAGGAATTTGGAATTGAACATAAAACTGGAATTTCTTTTAATCCATGGGACAAGGAATTGTTGAATGTGTGCATTGCTCACTGAAAAATTGGCTTTTGAAAACTAAAAAGGGGTAATCATATCCCCGTACACCACCACAAAAATTTTAAAATTTCAATGCTAAGGAACTCTCTGAGTGTGGGGAAAAGGGCATGTTTTTGTTTTTTCTGCAGGATGCTGAAGGAGCATTTAGTTGCCGGAGTGGGTAATGAGACATGCTGATGCTGGGACAAAGAATAATGCTGAACATGAGTTTGTAGAGTGTCCTTACAATTATGATAGAGAAGTTTTATTGGGCCTTTGTCCCTGATCCTCCCTTTATTACATCCAGCAGTATGGGAAGGCCTAAAAGTTGTGGTAATGGTAAACAACACTAAGTTGATGGATATACCTGCTGGATTCAGCAATAGAGAAATTAATTACTAAAGATTTAGAACTAAAGCCTCCATATACCATTGTGGGAGGCACAGCTACAGGCACTTCTGTCCTAGTTTTGCAAGGAAAGAATTATAACATAAATAACGAATTGTTGTGTCTTCCCATGACCCTAGTACCTTAGTTGACCTTGCTAACTCCTGCAGAGTATTTGAGCTGGAATAGCCCCTCAGATATTAGAATCAAGAAAGATGTTTTCCTCCCTGTAGTGGTCAGTGTCTCCTTGGTAAACTCTTTTGTGGCTGCCATTTGGTTGGAGGAACTTTAACCCATTCTTTTCTTACCACTGCCAAATTATCTCAACAATTTGCATTGGCAAGAAGCCTCCATTGAGTCATTAGCTTCTTTAGAGAGACGATTAACTTAATTTGCCCAAGTTGCCTTACAGAATCGAAGAGCACTTGATTTGCTGACTGCTGAGAAAGGTGGCACCTGTCTCTTTCTGCAAGAAGAATGTTGCTTTTATCTAAATGAATCAGAAATAGTGGAAATGTGAATACAACAGTTACATTAACTTAAGTTGGAACTCCAGAAAAAAACAGTTTACAGTTGCTGCTGATAATTGGTGGAAGTCCTCTATGTACACCCTCTTGATGCCCCTCCTTGGACCGTTAATAAGCACTTTATTATTAGTAACTTTGGTGCCTTTCATTTTTAACAGAATTACTGGTTTTATAAAGCAGCAGATTGATTCCTTGGCATCCTTGCAGATTTATTACCATAGACTTGATTTGGCTGACAGAGGCCTTGCTGAACCTGAGGTTGATAATTCTACTTCAGGAGCTGCATAGGATTCAGATCTGTGCATACTGGTTCTTGATAAAATAAATCCAGTATGGGCACCAGTGTGGGTTGCGGGGCTAAGCACCACAGGGGAAGGTCTCACAAGGACCATCTCTGAATTCCCTGTGACACAAACCTGGTTTGCTAGGAGGTTGGTATCTGTTTTCAACCTTATCCTAAGGATCTTTCTAAGGCTCTGCTTCCTCTCTCGAAAAGATACCAAGAGCCATGACTTTGGGTCGTGGTGGTACCCATGGGAGGAATCAGGTCAATGATCCCCCCACTGGTAAACGCCCACTCATCCAACGATGAGATGACTATTGACCACCCCAGTTATGTGGGGCCTTATTGAAAATAACTAAAAGGGAGGAGATGCTGGGAGCCATGGCCTCAGCCATGGCCTTGTGGATATTTTCTAGCTTACATAAACAAGTAGTCATAGTAATAACAATGTTTATGGGAAAAGAGGACATTGTGACCGTTGGTTCCAGAGCTGAAGATTGCCACCTAACGTTCAGAGAGCCCCTGGGCTCTTCCCCCCTCCCTTGGAGCCTCATCTTGTGCTTATATTGCCACTCCTGAGTAAAGTTTTAAGAGCTTGATCAGTATGATTGACTTGCTCTCACTCTTCGTATCTCTTGTCCCTCCCACTCTCTCTCTCTCTCCCTCTCCTGCCCTGGGTCCCCACTGATTCTCCCTGCAGGTTGGGGTGTAGGACCCCCTTTCAGGGACTCCCACTCGAGTCTCGGGAAATGGCCCACCCCAGGAAATGTGAGAGACCATCTTGATGCAAACACACGAGGTAGTTAAATGGCAGACCTCTGGGCCAATATGTATCTCACGCAGGAGACAGAGGAATTGACCACAAGGCTCGAAAGCTAGGGCTTTTTATAGAGAGATGGTTGGGGACTAGGGGGAATTGGTGCAGTTTCACCCGATTGGCTCATTTGAACATCAGCAAAAATAATTACATATCAGCAGAATAGTGTGCGCAAGTCAGGATGTCAGGAATCCTGAGGGGCGGATGCTTATCTAGGTCAGTGGAACATCTGGTTAACATATAACTTCAAGAGGGCAATGGGCAGAAGAAGGTTCCAGGCTAGATGGCTGGTGACTCAGCCAAGATAGCTCAGACAAGTTTCTGCATTCTTCCTTTATCTTTATGGCCAGTCAGTCCCAGGAATGTTTTAACAACAGGCCTGCCTGGACATGCCCGGGCCTGTTCCACTATGTTCTCAGCCTCAGGCTTCTAAGCTCACAAACTTTTTCTTTGGACTATTTGACATAAGTTACATGAATCACAGGCCTTAAATTTCATCTTAAATTTCATTTTCCTTCAGGGGAAAGGGGAGAACAGATAATTAATGATTAGAACATCTCCATTTAGTCAGGGACTGAGTGTGAGCTGGACATATATGAGAACCACTGGTATAAAGGTAAGGAGAATGTCAGTTATGTAGTCACTGTCAGTGGAAGTAAGTTTATGCTGGCCCTCAGCTAAGCAGATCAAAAGAATGAAGCATAGAGTTCAGTTGTAGGAGGTGAGGATGAGGAGGGAGCAGATGAGTATCATGAGGTCCACACTGGTGATCTCTACCATTTCCAGGGCTGATATCTCTGTTCAAGGAATGTTTAGCATCACAGGGATGCCACAGACTAATTTGTATTGGGTTTCCTATCTGTGGGGAACGGGTTTCTGGTTGCAGGTAAACAAGTGTCAGAAGAATTGACAGACAGACGCGGACTCAAGGGAGAGCTGAATCTGAATGTATTTTGTCCAAACGAACACCAGACTTTTAACTCAGAAGAAAACCAAGAAATCCAGGCAGACACATCCACCAAGTTACATTGATACAAAACTAAAAGAATGCGTACATAAAAATGTGGGAACCAGTCTGAGTTTACCACTGAGAATAGGAATAATCCTTAATTAAAAAGATCAGCTAAACACAGGAGCCAGCTGAATGCTCTGATGCAATGCTAGTCTATTGTTAAACCTACCACCAGAGGTTCTTTAGTAAATACCTGATTATGCTATTCCTCTGGGCCTAGTGAAAAAACCTGCACAAGGGGAATTTCCTTCCACTAACCCTTTCCTGTGATAAGCCATCTATTCCCTACACTGTTGTATATTCCTGTGTTTGGGTATGACTCAGCTATTGTCCTAAGTAATTATTATGCAGACTAGCCCTGAGCTTTTCTAGCTCTGTTTTTTTGTAATGTCTAATTTGTTTCACTGTCTCTACTAGAAGTGAATTTGAATGTTACTGAATAGGTAACATTCTTACTGAGTTCCAAGCTCAGGGTCTGCTTCAAGGATTTTCTAGGAACCATTGGAACACTGGGGAGGCTTAGCTATATGTCAAAATCAATCCTTAAAGGCACTTATGATAAAACAATACTGAAGCAGAGCACACAGATCCAAACACCAGACAAACGTGGGGACAGGTTTTGAGTATACGGGCTATGGGAATGCCAAGGTTCCAGGAGGCTGTTTCCATGAAAATCTTTGCCTCTTGACTGCTTCTAGACTTTTAGGCCTACCAAGCAGACTGCACTGGAGTGGACATAGCCCAGGGATACCACAGTAATAATATTCTAAGTCAATGGGACCAGTAGAGCAACTGTATGGTAAAATTTGGCAGGATGATTAGCAGAATATATCTGTAATATGATGCCGCCAAAGCAAGGATTGCACACAATTTGTGGTTCATGATTACTGAGTATCTTAGAGAGTGGCATATGAAAATCAAACAGTCATAGGACATCACTGTGTACAGGAAACATTCAGTACAACCCAAGAAATTATAGAACTGCCATATATGGCTGTGTGGGAGATGGCTCTGGTGTTTCTTTTTCCTTTTTCTTTTTTTTAAAATTATTTTCTTTATTTACATTTCAAATGCTATCCCGAAAATTCCCTATACCCCCCACCCCTGCTCCCCTACCCACTCACTCCCACTACTTGGCACAGGCCTTCCCTTGTGCTGGGTCATATAAAGTTTGCAAGACCAAGGGGCCTCTCTTCCCAGTGATGGCTGATTAGGCCATCTTCTGCTACATATGCAGCTAGGTTCTGGTGTTGCTTGAGAGGTAGAACAGCACCTTGAAAGGGCTAACAGAAGTGAAAACTATGTCACACATTGACAGCAGATGCAAGTAAAAGTAAATGGGTTTATGATGTTGAGTGGAGAAGATAATTGCAATGAATATTATCAGGTTCCCCATTATGGGGAAAATGTAGAAACGAAAATACAGAACACTGAGCATCCTCTCTTTTTTCTTTTAATTTTTTATTATATATTTTCTTCATTTACATTTCAAATGTTATCCCCAAAGTCCCCTATATCCTNCCCCTGCCCTGTTCCCCAAGCCACCCACTCTTGCTACCTGGCCCTGGCATTCCCCTGTATCGGGGCATATGATCTTTGCAAGACCAAGGGCCTCTCCTCCCATCGATGGCTGACTAGCAAGACCTCTGTGTGCAAGATTGCCAGCAGGATGAACTGAGTTGCCACTGAGACATTCATCATAGCTTTGAGAATAGCTGACTTCAAACTACAACACAGGCCTCCAAAATGCAAGTATTGAAATCAAACTAAGAATTTCTCTCATGAGTATGTTGTCTTTATGCCAAATACCTTTATGTTACAGAAGCAGATGTATATTGAGAAGAAAAACAAAACCATAAAGGCAGTAAAAGTTTATTGGTATAATTGACTTTTTTTGTTATTTGTTTCTTGTTTATTTGTTTTGTTTTGCTGAGTTGTACCAAACTCTGACCTTGATTTGGATTTATCTACATTGACTTTGATTGCCAAAGAATGTAATTAAGTTTTTAGGTAGAAAACTATTTATTTATTAAAGACTTTGCTCACAAATTGATAGCAGATTAAGAAAAGAAGATAAAGTCCTAAAAAAGACTCCATTCATAAGAGAATGTCTACTTTTTTCTTTTATTTGCTCTCTGGTTCAGTATGGAAGGTGAACTAAAATTATGGTTTTGACACTTTGTGAGTGGAGCTCCTGTCATAACTAGGACCTCAAGGCAGAGCATACCAACTGGTTAACCAATACCAAATCTTGAAAAGAAATATATAAGTAATATTATACAGACTTATCAGGTTGTATTTAGAAATATGCATGTATTTAACAACAAATAATGAATTTGAAAAAGAGCAAGGAGAAGATGTATGAAAGGCTTGGTCTAATTATAATCTCAAAAATAGAAGATGTAAAATAAATCATTGGGTTGTATCATGAGTGTTCAGAATAATCAAACTTCAATACATAATTTAACCCATGTTTTCACTGAGGAACCAATGAAATAGACCAATATCTATAGAAAATGAATAGAAAAGTTATATTCTTCAATTCCCTTTCCAATAATTCCTTTCTTTCTTTTTTTCTCTGTTTCTGTTTCTTTCTAGTTGTGCCCCTTACAATTATTAAAAGTGTATGAAGAACATAAGAAACTAAACTCATAGATAAAGTTTTTGGAAAGAGGATAATTACACAGCTCCCTGCTCTCTTTGTGTGTGTGTGTGTGTGTGTGTGTGTGTGTGTGTGTGTTGGTGGAATGTATGTTGCTATAGGCAAGGAAATTATAGAATCAAAGCCAGACTTACTTTAGATATTAAGTATGTACATTAAATGTAAGGATCGTTACAGAAATATGCAAAACTCAAATCACTTGTCTCATGTTTAGCTTTCCATGGGACCCTTGGAAACAAACTAATGTAGGACATTGCAGGGGCTTTACAGGAAGTTCTAGAAGCATTTTCTAGGAAAGGAATAGGGAGGAATTGACTAGTATCAGTGATTGACTGATACTAGATATTTTATTTAATATAAGAAAGCAACATAAGTCAATACTGTCTAGTAATTTTCAACACAATTCAGAATATAAGTAACACATGAAGTGTATTGAGTACAATATACAAATCAAGTAAAAAAATCAGTTAATTCCTAAATATTATCTAAGAAATAATGCAGATATTATTTTTTATATTAAAGCATAGTATTACATCAAGGTACAGAAATGAAGATCTGAAATTTCTGGTAAGATATACTTCCTTAAAAAAAAGACACATAGTAATAATAAAAAAAATTTAAAAAAGACACATAGACTATGAAAATTAAGTAGATCAAATATTTTTATTGAAACTATGATGAATTCTTAACAAACTGATTCATTTAATATGAAATTGGGATTATTAACCATCATAGCAAAGGACATAAAACTGAAAGTGAGAGGATATGACGAAGAACAAAACAATTTTCCTATTTGTAAATAAGTCTCAAAGAACTCTCAGAAAAGACTCTAGAAATAAATAGCAAAATTTGAAGAACAGTAAGATATGATAGTATTAAAAGAGCATGGAGAAAATATGTTCCAATTCTTTAAATAAACAAATGAAAAAAGGTATTAAAATTAAATAGTTCGAGGTATAACAATGATGCATATGCACTTTAAGACAGTATTTCTCAACCCATGGGTCATGACCCCTTTGAGAATTGTACATCAAATATCCTACATGTCAGATATTTACATAATACCAGCAAATTTACAGTTATCAACATATATAATTTTATATTTTGGAGATTCACAATATGAGGAAATGTATTAAAGGGTTGCAAGATTAGAAAGTATGAGAACTACTGCTTTAAGATATAGAGATGGCCAGTCAGTTGGCTTGTGGGGTAAAGACACTTGTTCTCTAGACATAGGTTTTGGATTCAATCTACAGAAATCAGATACCAGACAGAGAAAATTCAAGTTGTCCTCCAAAGTCCACATGTACACATTACATTCATGTTACTACACACATCACATATACATATATGCACACACACAGACACACTGCAAATGCAGAGACAAAACAGAAATATAGATACATTAACCCTTCATTTGAATTGTTTTGCAAAGAAACTCTACTTTCTTATTCCCATACTAAGAAACCAAAAGTGTACATTTTTGGCACACTTTAACCAAATTTTTATAGAAAATTTTCACAAAAGAAATAATACTTTCATGGATTGGAAAATAAAATTTGGTAAGAAATTTCCTTTTTAAACTATGTAATCAATACAATAACAATATGAAACTTATTACAATGTTTAATGATAACAAATATACCAAATCACAAGTGCTGGTGATTAGCCTAGCATCCAGGTGGACTGAGGGAGGAAATAATGGATAGTATTTGTGGTTGTGTGGGCAAAAGTTGTAGCTGAGGGGTTTACAAGTAGTTTAATTTTAGTAAGTTTTCTTTTTCTTTAACTCTTTGTTATTCCATGCACCAAACCACTGACTTCTGGTAATTTGACTCTGGCTGTTAGCAGCAAGGAATTGAGAAAATAAGTTAACTACTTGGACACCTTGTTCTTATGCTCTCATGCCCCTTGCTGATCAGGCAAGAGGTTCAGAGGTCTTTATCTCTGTGAGCCAGGAAGGAAAGAAAGCAAAGGAGAATTCAAGAACACACATAATCTTGCATGAACATAAACACTTTGGCCAGGCCCAACAGCCTGTCTCTACAATTCCATAAGAGTTCATGCCTACTTACATAATATACAAATGCCTACAGAGTTAGCCCCTGCCTATAGACCCTTTTGGGCAACCCGATCAGCTAACAGCCCCACCCTACCTTTTCTGACTCCTTGACTAGGAGAATAACTCCACCTTCCTTGGACGAGTTCTGATGACTAGATCCAGCTGAAAGTACAAGAAATCGGGAGTTAAAGCAGCTCAGTTCAGCATGTCTGGCGAAGAAACTCACCAAGGCTGTATATTCTGTACAACAGAAATCTCAAAACAAAATTGTAGTATCATCAAGATAAATTTTTGTTTGATTTTATGGAATCCAGTTCTCTGTGGGTCTCCCTCTATCAAATCTGATTCATATTACTCTGGAAGGTATATAGACACTAATCACCCTTTCTAAAAACACAAAGACAAAACCTTACTCCCAAATCAGCATATCCTTGAGCCAGGAACCAGAAAAACCTTTATTTTGACCTCTCTCCCAGGAAAATAATATAAACACAAAAGTCAAAATCACACCAATTTGGAAAGTCACAACAACCAAAACAAATGAAGTAAGCTAAAATACTGTATGTGCCTATTCTTAGGCCTTTTCTATTTGCCAAGCAGGATAAGAGCTCAAGATTCCCAAGGAGCTCATGTTAGACAGAATTTAGTATCCCGTGAGGCATATTAGAGCAAACTATCTTCATACCATCTACTGTTCGGCTCTCTGCCTGGAATCACAGGTATTAATTTTATTATTACCTGTTATAATCTCTATGTGTTGAGCTCTCTACCTGGAGTTACAGACATTTATTAATTAATACCTGTTATAGCAGGACATTATCACTGTCCTCTCTTTTTGGAGGTAGTGACTAATTTCTCTATAGTAGTTCCAAATTGTGAGCAAAAATCCCCATGCGATTCATACAAAATCTCTATATAAATCTTTTCTAAAAGCAAATAGTCCAAATTTTATAAATTCACAGTTCATTCTATCTCTGCCCTAAGAAGTAGGCAACTTCCACCCTTCTCCTGACTCAGAACAGCCTGCAACTCCCCACAGCAGGAGACCTCAGAGCCTGCTTTGTATCAATTCCTCTGCTTGTGTCCATGTGACTGGTCTCATGGTTAGATACCACAATACCCAATAACCTAGCAAAATCAAAACACTTGATGCTTATTTTTAACTGTTCATATTTGTATAACAATAAATTCTCAATTCACAACATGCCCACACAATAATTTCAGAGACAATTGATAGTGATATAAGCTGCCCACATAGATTAGACAAGTTACCCCAATTATTCTATCCCTGTATGATAATATATATATATATATATATATATATATATATATATATATATATATATATATGGCTATTTAAAGCCATGCTGAATCTGAATTATCCTGTTAGTCTTCCATATTGCTTCTTTCTTTTTACCTGGCTCTACTCTCACTATCTCTGTCTCTGCCATTCTTTGCTCCTCCTCCCTGTTCCTTGTCCAATCACAGGACTCCTTTTGTACTAATATTAAAATTAATTGGACAGGAAAAATACTGCCACACAACTTCAGAAAATTTTCAATCACTATGGATGGAGAAAACAAGATTACCCATGACAAAACCAAATTAAGCAATATGTTTCTACAAATCCATCCCCATAGAGTGTATTAGAAAGGAAGATCCAATATAAGGAGGGTAACTACACCAAGTAAACAGAGAAATAAGTAACTCCACAGCACCAAATACAAAAGAAGAGTAACACCACACACACACACACACACACACACACACAACCAATGTCAATATTAAAATTACAGGAACTAGCAATCATTGGCCAATAATATCTTCCAATATCTATGGTGTCAGTTAAAAGCACAGGCTAATAGAGTAGATGCATAAAACAAGATCCATAATTCTGCTGCATATAACAAACACCTCAGCAACAAAGATAGACATTACATCACAGTAAAGAGCAGGGAAAGATTTTAAGGCAAATGAACACAAATATCATAGGGAGTAGCCATTCTAATATCTAATAATATAGACTTTCAACTGAAAGTAATCAAAAGACAAACAGAACAATACTTTACACTCATCTAAGGAAAAATCTACTACTAGTAAATTACTATAGCTTAATAAACACATTCAGCAAAGTGGTGCTGAATACAAAATTAACTAAAAGAGGTCAGTAGCCCTCCTTTATACAAGCGATAAATAGGCTGAGAAAGGAATTAGGTAAACAATACCCTTTTCAAATAGCCACAAATAATATGAAATTTATTTCTGTAACTCTAACTAAGCAAATGAAAGACCTATATGATTAAAACATCAAGTCTTTGGTGAAAGAAATTGAAGATATCAGAAGATGAAAGTATCTCTCATGATCATTGATTGGTAGCATTAACACAGTATAAATGGCCATCTTACCAATGCTAATCTACATATTCAGCACAATTCCCATCAAAATGCCAACACAATTTTTTTTAAGAATCTTGAAAGAAAAATTCTCAACTTCATATGAAAAAACAAACAAACAAATGCAGGATAGCTAAAATAATCCTGTAAAATAAGAGAATTGTTTTTTTTTTTGTTTTGTTTTGTTTTTTTTGTTTTTTTTTGAGACAGGGTTTCTCCGTGTAGCCCTGACTGTCCTGTAACTCACTTTGTAGACCAGGCTGCCCTTGAACTCAGAAATCTGTCTGCCTCTGCCTCCCAAGTGCTAGGATTAAAGGCATGTGCTACGACACCTGGCTTATAAGAGAAATTTTTAATAAATGACCATCCCTGACTTCAAGCTCTACTATAGAATAATAGTAATAAAAACTACAAGGTATTTGTATAGAAACAGACAGGTTGATGACTGGAATGGAATCAAAGACCTAGAAATAAACCCACACACCTATGACAACTTCATTTTTGACAGAGATACCAAAACCGTATAATAGAATTGGCAGTGCAATTTCAATAAATGGTACTGGTCTAACTGGATCTCTGCATAGAGAAGAATGCAAATAGATCCATATTTAACATCCAGCCTAAATACCCAAGTCCAAGTAATTAAAAGAAACGCAGACAAGAACAGATACACTAAATCTAATGTAACAAAAGTTGGGGAATAGCCTTGAACTCATTAATACAGGAAAAAACTTCTAGAACAAAACACCACTGGCTTAGGCACTAAGATCAACAATTAATAAATGGGACTTCATGAAAATGAAAAGTTTTTGTAAGTCAAAGGTCACTTTCAGTAGGACAAAATGATAACCTTGGGATTGGGAAAAATCTTCATCAACCCTGCAGAGGCCTGCTGTATAAAACATATAAAGAACTCAAGAAGTTAACCTAGCACAACCCAACTAAAAAATGGTGTACAGAACTAAGCTGAGAATTCTCAATGGAGGCCTCTCTAATGGCCAAAAGAAACATAAAGGAGTGTTCAATGTCCTTAGAAATCAAGGAAGTGAAAATCGAAACAACTATAAGATTCCATCACACACCCTTCAAAATGGCTAAGATCAAAAACTCAAGAGACAATATATACTGTGAAGTTGTTGAGCAAGGGGATACTCCTAAATTGCTGGTAGTATAACTTGTATACAACTCTGGAAATCAATTGGCAATGTCTCAGAAAATTGGGATTACTTCTATCTCAAGATTCAGACATTCAAGTCCTGGGCATATACCCAAAAGTTGTTCCTCTATCCCAGAAAGACACTTGTACAACTATGTTCATAGAAGCTACGTTTGTAATAACCAGAAACGTGAAACAACCTAGATGTCCCTTAAATGAAAAATTGTTAATGACTGTGCAGTTTATTTATACAGTGGAATACTACTCAGCTATTAAAAAGAAGGACATCATGAATATTGCAGGCAAATGGATGAAAATAGACATTAACTTCCTTAGTGACCCACAGCAGATGTAGTGACCCACAGCCAAACATCAGATTCAGCTAGGTGAGTTTTGTGGAAGAGTTGGGGAGAAGGATTGAGGGTATCGAAGAGAATAGGGATCCCACAGGAAGAACAAGAGAGTAACTAATCTGGATCCTTGTTAGCCACTAGAAACTAAACTACTAACCAAAGAAGCATGAACTGGACCTTATCATCCTCCCTCCCTACACATGTATAGCAGGTATGCACCTTGGTCTTTATATGGGTCCACCAACAACTTGAGCTGTATTGTGGGACTGCCCACGAATTTGTTGCCTGGCTGTATGCAACTGTTTGAATTTAGTCTGTTTCCCATTATGGCTCAAAATTATGTCAACTGACCAAGATTGTACATTTTTCATGCGTATGTGAGCCTCCATCATCGAATACTAGAGACGCCTGTCTGAGTACTTATGCTCTCTGCTTTCCTAATATTTGAAATGATAATAATGTAAATATTGACAATGTCATGTCTTTATTTTTAAAAGCAATTTATAAACCAGATAATTAACATTTATAAAATACCATAGCAGTTCTGGCAATGAATTTCATCTAGTAGACAAAGGCTTTGAGACTGAACCTTATCAATAGTGAAACTTAAGAAGAAAGCATACTAAAATCTTCTGAAATGTTATTTCCATTAGACACAGTTGCCGCCTCTAAAAATAACACACAAAAAAAGATCTCTTTAGCACAGCTAAAAACACTCCAAATCTGTTCCCCAGTCTTTCTCGCTCTCTTTTTACCACTGTCTACTGTTCTTTTGGCTGTTGAGGCTTCAAGTCAGGAGAGAGATGTAAGTCTCTCAAGGTAACTCTATACGTCAGTGATGAAGTTCCAGTGTCAATGAGACAGTCTGCCTGCTGCTGATGACCCTCAAGTGTACAACTTGAGTGGAATGTAAGGAAATTTTATAACATACTTTGTCTCGCTGAGAAATAATAACCTGTACCTTTAACTCTAGAATTCTAATGAGGAGTATTCACTCAGACATTCCTGCCTGATACAAGGTTAGCAAAGTAGGTAGTCACACCTGTGTGAAGGAGGAATGGAATCCTCTTCTTTTGAGTCTGTGATTTATAGGAAATTGAATGCATTCCTACAAAAGTAAGTACTTGCTATGTTTTCATATATAAGAGAAAGTAGGTAAGTGGTTTTTGTTCTTGAGAGAAAACAGTGCTAATTTTCAGGCCTGAATGGATCATTGAATGCCGTTTCAAGTTCTCGTTATTGATAGAATGAGACCATGTTAATATCTGTATTCTATGTTTCACAAAATGAAATAAGCTGTATAGGAATTATAATATTTAAATATGAATTTCTGAAATGTTCTTTAGCATTTTCATGTAAGAATGGCACTTTACATTAGGACTTTCTTCAGAGAAGTGTTTCATTATTCATTAAGATATAGATCAGAGGATTCAGCATGAGCATAACCAAGTCGGCTGCATATAAACAAGGGTTTGATGTTGGTATTAGGTATGTGAGGACCTCTGGCTCAAAGAAAATCAGGATGATGGTGAGGTGGGCATTGCAGGTAGAAAAAAATTTATGTCTATTATTAGAAGAACTATTCTTCAGAACAGTATAGATTGTATAGCTATAGGAGGTGAGGATAGTTAAATAGCAACTTATAGGCTTGAGGCTCACATTAATGAACCCCATCTTTCCTGAGCTGATGTATCTACACTAGCCATCTTGAATAGCACTAGCCTATCTCAGAATAAGTCACCTCATAGAGGCACAGTAGTGAAACTGAAAGATTGGAGTGTTTATTGCTTGAAAACATGCAAAAAATTGCAGTCTATAGTTCATAATTATTGTGTAACTTAGAGTGTGATATAGCGTTCCTAAGTAGTCCTAGGTCATCAATGCGTCTGTGAAACACTCAATGCAACCCAGGAAATGTGGATGTCTTGGATATTTCCCAAGGTAATACAGCATCATGGGAGTGCCCTCACAGAAGGGAAAAATATGTCACATAGTCACAACTGATATAGGAAAACCAAAGTACTTGGGAATCTGAAGCCTAGTGGAGCAAACTATTGTGAGGAATATGAAGAGGATCCCTATGAGGGCAAAGATGTAGAAAGAAAAAAAAACTGAACAAAGAAAATTATCTCTAGAGTACTCTGTATGTGGCGTGCCTATCAGGATAAACTGAGTCACAACTGATAGAGTCCTCATAGTTTTGAGAATATTTGACTTCAAACCAGATCACAAACCTTTTTGTCAAACTCAGTTGTTTTCTGGTAGAAATGTGTTTTAATTTTTTCCAAAATTAATCTTTTCCTATGGAGCAGTTGCATATAAAACATAAAGACAATAAAGTTTTAGATTATATTTTGAAATTTGGTTCTATTCAAAAGTTAGATTAAGGTTAGTGCACTTGTATTTCTGAGAGGTTACAATAAAAATTTTAGATAAGAGACAAAATAATGTTTCTAAGAACTATAAAGAAAGCAGACATAATAAAATATGAAAGTAACTCTTACAGAAGTATCTGCTTCTGCTATTTGTTTTGTTTTTAGATGAATGCATTCATACCAGCTTTGGCTAGTAATTACTGGTGGAATTAATACCCTAGAAACTACACTGGTTGTCATGATCTCTTATTCTTTCATCTAAAATAGCATTCTTCCTATATACTCTACTGAAGGACAGTCCAAAGCCTTCGACAACTGTAGCTTCTACATTATTTGCTGTTGCCATCTTATTTGGGCCTATAATGTCCATGTATGCTAAGCTACTTTCTGGCAATAATATATATCAAAAGAAATTGTCCTCTGTGTTCTTTTTTTATTATTATTTTCTTTATTTACATTTCAAATGCTATCCCAAAAATTCCCTATACCCCCCCGCCCCTGCTCCCCTACCCACCCAGTCCCACTACTTGGCCCAGGCCTTCACTTGTGCTGGGACATATAAAGTTTGCAAGACCAAGGGGCCTCTATTCCCACTGATGGCCGATTAGGCCATCTTCTGCTACATATGTAGCTAGAGAGACAAGCTCAGGAGGTACTGGTTAGTTCATATTGTTGTTCCACCTACAGGGTTGCAGCCCCCTTCAGTTCCTTGGGTACTTTCTCTAGCTCCTCCATTGGGGTCTCTTTGTTCTATCCTATAGATAACTGTGGAAATGCCATGTTTCTAAAACAGCACCAAAGTTCCCAGTTCTCAGCACCTGCTTATTTTGTGTCTTTCATCTCTTGNTTCATATTGTTGTTCCACCTACAGGGTTGCAGCCCCCTTCAGTTCCTTGGGTACTTTCTCTAGCTCCTCCATTGGGGACCCTGTGTTCCATCCAATAGTTTGTCCTCTGTATTCTATACCATAGTTGTCTCCATGTTAAATGTCCTAGTTGTACCCTGAGGAAAAAGGATATAAAGAATGAACTGAAAATGATAAAGCTAGTCATCCTAACAAATTGAGAGAAAGAGAAAAGGAAAACATGAGACATTCACATAGGTTCTTTACCTGCTTAAATTTCTCCAGAAAACAAAGTCATTGCTTCTTGAGAAATGATTATTTTACGTCATTTGACTACACAATAGGATTATATCTCAAAAATAAAACAAAAACAAAACAACAACAACAAAACATAAGAGAAGGCAGTAATGAAAGGAATTCTGACATTAATGAAACTAATGATGGGGTGATAGGCTTTTGAATATGTTGGTGAAAGAACATCTTTAAAAGCACAGAATTATATGGGTTTGAGACTTTGGGGAAACAAGACATGTATCTGACTCAGTCACATGACTTTGATACCTTGAGTGCCTGAGAATTTGTTTAGTTCCTTCTCATAAATGTAGCAGCAATCTCAACACCCACAAATAAAGTGCGACAAGATTGTTTGTTCTTCTTTCCTGTTTTAAGTAATTCAAAACCAATCACAGTCCTTTATTTCCCTTTTAAAAATAATCAATAAAATCTTAGGCAAAACTAGCAATGTTTTATCTCACTTAATGATTTTTCCTCATAGAGGACTTGTGAATATATAATAAAGGTTTTCTTTCCAGTCATCATCATTGCTCTTGAGACAGATGTTTACATAGGCTCAGAAGTCACTTTTAGAGTGACTGTTAAGAGCAGTCTTAACTGCTGGAGACTATAGGGGATTGGTGAACTTATGAGTGTTTGGTATTTTTAATGAATGCCATTTTACAGCACATAATTATAGTTCCTGGGAAGATAGAAGTGATCTGTTTTAGGACACTAATAGTTTATTCTATTAGATATGAATTGACAATTCACTTTTGTAAAAAAATGTTAACTTAGTTCAGGCACAACATATGTAAGAAAGCAAGAGGTATTTCTTTGAACTTAATAATAATTATCTGTTTTGTTACATGAAAATGAAACCAATCAATTTATATGAACTTTGTTTTATGTGAAGGACATAGGTTAAGTGCCTAGTGCTTTTTATGACACCAATGCAATACTTTATGGGGTAAGTTTCAATAGCAATCATGTTTTCTCATCTGCAACATCACAGCTTTACCTGGGAGTATTTGCTTCATTATTTTCTACAGAAGCTAATATTTTCCTAACATTTTTAGTTGCTATATATATTTTTTAATGTTTTTGTTACAAAATCTGAAGGAATGATTTCCAGACCAAATGTAACCAGGCATAAAGAACCTTAAGAGAAGACAGAATTCTTTTTTTTTTTTNTTTTTGTTTGTTTTTTTTTTCAAGACAGGGTTTCTCTGTGTAGTCATGGCTGTCCTGGAACTCGCTCTGTAGATCAGGCTGGCCTCAAACTCAGAAATCTGCCTGCCTCTTTCTCCCAAGTTCTGGGATTAAAGGCATGTGCCACCACGCCCGGCAGAAGACAGAATTCTAAGCATTTGATTTTCTAAACCAGTTCTGCAGCATGTATCAATGAGGACACTATAGCTTACACTTTAAACTACATACATCTCCAAATGAAAGAACAAGTGACAAAGCAACCTTAAATATATCCCTTGGTAAACAGGAATCATTTCAGATCATGTGGAGATACATCATTAATCTCTTCTTAGATTCATCCTGACCTTAGAAGTACTAGCCAAAATATACCTGACAAGATAAAGAGTTAATGCCATAATTTCTCCCATGCTTCCAGAATAGTGTTATGTACTTCTAACCTCACTTTGAACTTCCACTCATAGAAAATGTATAAAAGTCAAATATTGTCAAATGTTAATATATTTTCAACACCCACACCTATGTTAAGAGTTTGGGATGAAGAAGATATACACAGATATATATTCCCAATTCCAATCTGTTGTATTTTCACATCTTCAAACTCTATGAACATATGCAAGTTTTTAAATGTATAGTATTATATTGAAAGTTGAGAATCGTGGTTTGGTTGGTCAGGAATTCTTAGAGAGTTGTATTCTAATTCTCACTCCACACTAAAGCTCACCAAATGACTTGCCCAAAGTGTTATACTGGTCAGCAATGCAGTTATCTTTAGAAATGAAGCCTTTATTGACGGTGACTCTATCCACTATTTCAGTGTTTTGATCTAATTTATCTTTTTTGCCCAAAACATATGGCATTAACCAGTGTTCTAGACATCTGTATTTCCAGACAGGTGCACACTCTGATGATTTCAATATATTCATGTTCTTTCTAACTGTCTATGAAAGAGGACTATAGAAACAATCCTTTGAAATCATAACTACTTGTTTGTTGGTTTTGTTCTTTGTATTTGTCTTTAATGATCATCAAAAGACTATATTGTAGGAAACATGTCATATCTATTCACACAGGGCTTATTTTCCTTGCAGGATGCTTTGTAAGAATATTGTTTTGTTTTGTTTGCAAATATTTAATCTCCCTTTTGATAAGCTTTCTTAAAGCCAGAAACATCTATTTTCCCTTTTTACAAATTTTTCAAGACCTAGTTTTCTAGAAATTAGATAAAACTTTGAGATAAGTTACTCATTTTGGAATTAGGTTCATGTTTTAAGCCTCTCTGGAATGAGATCCATGCTCAGGTTTTCACGTCCATGAAACCCCATGCTCTTAATCTTGTACATTATCTAGAATTGCACTTTCAGGGAAGGTTTAGAAATCTGGACTATACTCTGACATCTAAAATGATTCATATTGACAATCTCTCATCTGCTCAAGTTTGTGGTCAGCTAGATGGTAAATATCAGGAAAATATCAACAATGTCTAAGGTAAAACTGGTGAAAGATTGTTCTAGAACCATATACTCTTTACTCAAGTGTTGAATCTACTCTTAAATTTTGAATTTTGATTTCATCATTAAAATATATATAACTTTTTAAGTGTTCTAAAGAACTGAATGTCATAATGTAGGTAAAAACTTCACTGAGTCAATGTATTATATGTAAGTAAGAATGAGGTAGGACAGAGGAGAGGAAGAAGGAAGAAGGGGCCAACCATTATCTCTAGCAGTCATTTCTATATTGAAGAAACAATTGTACTCTGACAACACTCTTTCCCAAATAATGACTCCATAATAAAAGCATTTTAAACTGGAAGATGCTGGACTCACTATATTTTTTGAGGGAAGAAATGTAGCACGTGCTTCTACTTTTGTAGTTCTAGGCTCAAAACACTGTGGTCATCAGTTACTAAAGGGATCAAGTTTATAGTTACATCCTTTTTCTAGCATGTTCCAGAGCAAGTGGTTCTATTGTTCCTTTCTTGTAATGACTGTCCATTGCTTTTTGAAGTTTCATGAGTAATAATGGACTTTTCTTACCTTATAGTTAAGGTATTAAGTAGCTGATACTTTTGAGAATGGTTGTGTGTGGGGGATACTCTCCTTTTTTTTTCTGATCAAAGCCCACTGTTTAATGAAGTTCACAGTTTATAAAGAGGGAAAAAGTTCATCCCCCACCACCCGGTTGTTGGGGTCTCTCTCGTACAGGTGAGAGCCTGTAGGTGGGCCTTGAGAATGTTGTCTCTGGAACATCTAAAAGTCTTCTCAGCAGGTAGTGGCGATGCTTTGAAGAGCTTTTTGAAGCCTGGGGAAAGCAACTGTACTACAGATCATAGCACAGTGGAGAACCAGCTGAGGAGCAGTCTTTCCCGATGTAGTAGAGAACAGGGAGGTAGTTGGCTGAGTATCTTGTTTAGGGGCAGTTTTCTTCTTGTAGGGACTCAATGACTGTTGCACAAGTACATGGCTACCTCCCTCCAGTTTGCTATTAAAAAAAGAAAGATAACAAAACTGTTTTCAATGCAATATCTCTGAGATTTCATCATATCCTTGTTTGTGAGGCTCAATGCTCCAGTGTACCGGAATGCCAGGGTGGTAAGTTAGGAGTGGATAGGGGAGCATCCTCATAGAAGCAGGGTTAAGGGGATGGGATCAGGGTTTGGGTAGGGAAAACTGGGAAAGGGGATAACATTTGAAATGTAAATATATAAAACATCCAGTTTAAAAAAAGCTATATGTAAAGTTACTTGAGAAAGAGTAGTAAAATCTTCCATAAACTTTTTCCCTTTTTATTATTGCTTGATTTATTTTAATAAAAATTTGTATTGTTTGTCCACAGAGCTGTGTGTGTATGTGCACGTGTGCATGTGCATGTGTGTGTTTCTGAGGATAAGATTTAAGAATAGATGCCAGATTAATACTATATACTGTGTAGCCAAAACTGGCCTCATGGCCACCCCAATAATGTCTGAGCTCCTTGAGTTGTGTAGTTAAATGAATAACACAACACACCCAGAATTTCTATTCTTTGTTTGCAGAAAAAAAAAATGGTTCAGTAGCAGAAAAATTAGTCCCTATAAGGAAAAAATATTTTGCTGTTAAATACAGGAGGCAAAATTTTTTTTTAAGATTTATTTATTTATTATACACTGTAGCTGTCTTCAGATACTCCAGAAGAGGGCATCAGCTCTTGTTACGGATGGTTGTGAGTCACCATGTGGTTGCTGGGATTTGAACTCCGGACTTTCAGAAGAGCAGTCGGATGCTCTTACCCACTGAGCCATCTCACCAGCCCGAGGCAAATGTTTTTAAGTTATTAAAGAAGCACTTTATTTTGTGATCTACATTCACAGATAAAAATAATAGCTTGGCACTTCTCTAATCTCTGTGAAACTTTGGTTTCATCCTGAAGAAGAGTTAAGGTCTTCTATTGTATACTTTTTTGTTTTTAATGAGGTCGGCATATATATGTTTGTATGATAGTACACTAAAGACTTATTTTCTATTTCCCCAGAAACCTTCAAATAATGGAAACTGGTAGTCATTCTGCAACAGTTGTGTTTGTCTTTGTGGGATTAACACAGCAGCCTCAGCTCCTGCTGCCCCTCTTACTTCTGTTCCTGGGTATCTATGTGCTGACAGTAGTGGGGAACCTGGTCATGATCTTGCTTATCTCACTGCTGCACACTCCCAGGTCTATTTCCTTAGCAGCTTATCCTTTGTTGATCTATGTTATTCCACTATCATTACACTCAAAATGCTGGTAAACTTCCTTGGGAAGAAACATTTATCTATTCTGAGTACATGGCACAGCTTTTTCTATTTGTGGTCTTTGTAGTGACTGAGGGTTACCTCCTGACTGTTATGGCATATGATCGCTATGTGGCCATCTGCAGACCATTGCTGTATAATAGGATCATGTCCTCTAGAATCTGCTCACTGTCAGGGCTGGTTTCCTTTACCTTAGGCATTTTTTCTGTCTTGGCATACACAAGTGCTAGGATGAATCTGAGCTTCTGTAAATCCCACATCATAAGTAATTTCTTCTGTGATGTTCTCCCCCTCCTTAGCCTTTCCTGTTCTAACATGTCTCAATGAACTTCTTTTATTTATTATTGGAGGGATCAAAACCTTAGTGCCCACTCTAGCCATTGCCATCTCCTATGTCTTTAACATCTGCAGCATCCTGAACATCAGCTCACCAAAGGGCAGGTCCAAAGTCTTTGGAACCTGCAGCTCTCATGTCATGGCTGTGGGGATACTCATTGGGTCTATCACCTTCATGTATTTCAAGCCTTCTTCAAGTAACTCTCTGGAGCAAAGAAGGTGTCTTCTGTGTTCTATACCACAGTGATCCCCATGTTGAACCCATTAATATATAGTTTGAGACATAAAGATGTGAAGAAAGCACTGGGCAGATTCTCAATAGGGAGGTAAACTTTACTTTTCTGAAATGATAGATGGGAGAAGTGAATCTTATAAAAATAAGTTCTCTCTATTTTTTCTCTCTTTTAATATATAGCACAATTTTTTTTGTGGAGGTGGGATTAATTTCAGAGCATTCTGTATTTTAGACAGGTAGTGTTTTAAGGGTGATACTACACGAAGCATCTAGATTTAAAATAATGCCTTACCATGTACCATTGATTCACGTTTTCCAATAAAATTGTGAAAAATATGTTTTGTTGAATGGTATATATGTAAATATTTAGAAAGCAGTTTAGATATATGTCTATTGAAAAAGTCATTAGTAATACTTCCCATTACAGAACTATCTATAGACTGATGGAATATGGGATTTGGAGAGTCACTATCTTCAATTGTGTCACTATTGTACCCAGGAGATGACAACAACAATTTGGTATAGTCTCTAAACCCAGGGACACATATATTCTTGACTATAACTGGAAAACAGGAATCTATGTAAATAGTGTGGAAATGATATCAACCTAAAAAGAGAATAACAAGTGAAGAACAGAGATAAAAGAGGCTGAACTTAAGAACAATCAAATGCATAATACACATATAGGGATGGTCAAAGTAAAAAATTTTTAATGAAAGTCTTCAATGTGATAGATAAAAAGCTTCTGAATAATATCAAATGTTTATAAACTTGGAGCTGGATTGTGTATCAAATCATTCATCATTTATCCATGAGAGGACAAGACAAATGCACAAGTATATATATATGAGATATGTGTATATATATATATATATATATATATATATATATGATATATATATGATTTTTTTCTATTCAGAGTATTCAAGATCCTTGATTTCTATTTGGTCCTGACTCTCATGAGTCAAGAACTCCTTATGCTAAGATGAGATAAGAGAAGTGTGTACTAATCTCATTGTGATTTATTATTATTAATTTTAAATTTTTACTCAATTAGCAGTGATTTAAGAAATCCCCTGGAGCATAAGAGTGAGAAAAGAAGGTTATATTTAATTGCACATAATATAATGTCTTGTTCACAAATCCCTAGAGAATCAGTTATAAAAATAACTTAAGACTTCAGTAAGAAATAGAGAGAAAAAATTGACACTCAGAATTCAGTAGAAAATATAACTAGGTACAACTTGTTAACTGCCACTGTAAAGCAATGAGGAAATAATAGAATATATGTACATGCATTGAACAAAAAGAGTAAAAAATTTATCAGAGTAATCTCAAAAACTAGCAAGGGATCCAAAAATAGACTTGAGTAAGGCAAAACTTATTACTTGAGTGACTCAACATGGTTTGTAAAATTGATTTATAAAGTTGACAAAACACTAACAAAATTTCCATAGTAATTTTTATGGTTCTAGAAATTCATTTTTTAATTTTGAGAAATATTATCATACACAAATTTATCCACAGTAATTTGAAGTGCTTGAAACTGCACATATTTAGGAAGCACAAAAATAACTTTGGACTCAATTATAACTTTTGTAACTATTACTGCCATCAAAATGAAAAACAGTTGATGATGTTTATGACTCTTCTTTTGACCTTTGCCCATAGACAATAGCTGATTATTCACATTGTCATAGTGGACTGGAAATTATCAGTTCTATCATTTCATTTAGAACATTTTATTAATATATGTTTCTTTTTTCTTTATCTAAACTTATCATTTATATGTGTATGTATAAATCTATTTTTATTGTTTAGAAAACTATTGTATGTATGAACTTTTCAGTGTATTCCCTTAGGTAATGGTGATTATTAGGGCCTTTTATTCTATTACAAATGAAGATCCTATCTGTTCCATAGTGGTCCATATATAATATAAACAAATATCTAGTTTATGTTAAGTGATCTCTTAGTCATTCATCTAATTCCAACATCCTTCTGAATAAGGTAAACATTAAACTTTTAACAGTTATGGATAAATGATACAGTTGGTCTGCATTTAAAGGCAAAACTTCATTTCATGTTTTTAATTTTATTAGTTTTAATATATGCCTAGTCTATGTTTAAATTTGCCTTCCCAGTGAAAAAATATGGAAAATGTATTTTTATGAACTTTGGGCTCATATTTTGTCCTACAGTTCTGTTTCTATAAATAACACAAACTAGTAATAAAATCAGGAAGGATTCACTCATAGAACTCCACTTATATCTGTACGATTGGTTATGATTAAAGTCAGTTAAGATATATTCTCCTATATTATAAATATACATATTACCAATAGGAATAATGATTCTATTATGTTACAAAATATGTGTTAATATTTAGAAAAAAAAATATTTCATAGGAACTTTTGGTTTTACAGACTTTGGGGGAATTTAGGTGCTTGAGAATTTAACCAAATGGAGATCTAGGTTAGAGGCTTGATAGACTGAAAAGTCTCCATCTAAGTTTCTAAGTAAAATATTTTAGCAAAACTTTAATTAGATTTTAATAAAAATTGTTATTATACATAAGATACTAATGGAAAATGCAATGATACTCAGATATTGTTACAGAGATCATAAAATTAATCACGTGATATAGAACCAAGCAATTTTATTTGGAGCCTAAATGAGGCAGCTGTGTAAGTTGACGTTAGACTGGGCCTTGCCCTCTCTAGGATACATTGAGTATCTGTACTGGTCCCCTAACAGTTCATTAATCAGTATTTTACTTCCCTTGTTCACTATTCTGTCTAGTGACTGGGAATTTCATAAATTATTATTTGTAAAATAAATAGAAAATATTGCTTATGTCGTATTCTTCTTTTAATATGTGTCTTTTGAAATTATTTACTTTTACGAAATTATACTATAATTACAAAATTTTTCCCTTCTTTTTGTCCCCCCAAACAATTCTGTGCTCCTCTGTTTCATGGACCCTGATTTTCATCACTTGTATTTACATAGACGTAGTGAAGTCAAGGGTCTTGGAAGAGAACTTGTAATTACCACTTTCCTATACTACCAAATTATTTAACAACATTTAAAGAAGTTTCCTCATACAGAAAATAAATGTCCTTTGAAAGAAAAGATTATAAATATATTTTTAAAAATAATGATAACAATATATATTTAAAATAATAATATATAAAATATAAAATAACAATAAATATAATTTTTAAATATAGTATGATTTTAAAATATAATATAAAAACACAATATATAAAATAATAATAAATATAATTAAAAAAAATAATGAAGTAAGGATGTGCCTCAGAACCCAGAATCTACTTCAGGAATCTCACAAATTCCTGTAACTCTAGCTCCAAAGGTCTGAGATTATCTTCTGGACTACAAAACCACATGAACATAATCGCACAGATCCTGGAAAACACACACTCATGAACAAATGTACACAAACACATACATATACACATACACATATACTGTATATGTAAATAAATAAATTAGACAGTAGCTTTAACTATACCTGTCTATTCTTTATGCACACAGGAAGAAAAGGAATCTATAGAAGAAAACATAGCGATGGTTTGTATGTAATCAATGTAACTGAAATGACAAATCAGCTGCATTTTGTACTTCCATGATTCATTTAGGTGTGCCGACAACTCCAAATCCAAATTTAAAAGATCTGGAAATGAAAACCAACATAATCTGCTTCCTGTTCACAGTGTCTCCCTGTCTGCTATGTATAAAGACTCTTTTACCGCTCCTGGTATATGAACAACACAAAGGCTCATATGCAGCTGAACATATTAGTACTCTGTTTTATCCATAAGAACGTAATTGCATCCAATCCAGTAAGGTTTTCAATACATTACTTAGTTATGTTTTAGAAATCACAACTGGATAGTAAAGTCAAGAAGTTCATGACTTTGAAATGAGAGCTCATTTATTGCAAACATTTAGAGTGGTAAATGGAAAAATATGTGTTAATGAAGAAAAGCAGAATAAGGAAGAAGTAAATGAAATATGAAACATCATAAGCATATATAAGAACTTAAGTCTGGCAAAGAAACAGAAATTTCCAGATAATTTCCAGTGGGACAGAGATAGAACTTAATGATAAAATAATTTATTACCTCATCTAGATTAATTTTCTTTTTATCTTCAAATCTCCAAAGCAGTGGTGATATCTGTGTTATCCACTGGGCAGAAAAGCACAGTGTTAAAAGAAAATAAATTATTATAGTGCTATGATCTAAGACTTTCTTTATCAGATTTGGGACAGAATCAGCACTTTTGGTTCTTTTTTCAGAAAATATTTTACTTTCTTATTTCTCAGTCTATAGATTAAAGGATTCACCATAGTGGTGAACAGATTATTTAAGACTGAAACAATTGCATTAAGCCAGGTATTTGGGTGAGCTGGACTTACATGAGGACCACTGGCATAAAGGTAAAGAGGAGTCCTGTGATGTGGGCACTCCAGGTGGAGAATGACATATGCTGCCCTTCAGCCAAGCAACACCGCAGAAGAGTACAAAGTGTGCAGTTGAAGGTGGTGAAAATGATGAGGAATCATCTGTGGGCATCAGGACCACACTGATGGCCCCCATTATTCTCAGGGCTGATGTATTTTTACAAGCCAGTTTTAGAATCAAAGGGACACCACAGAAATAATAGTCTACTTCATTAGAACCACAGCAGGGCAACTGAAAAGTGAAATTTGTCAGATTGAAAGCCAGAATATGGTTACAAAATAATGTCCCCACTTTGTGGGACACACACTTTGTGGTTCATGATTACTGTGTATCTTCGATGGTGGCATATGGCAACAAAGCAGCCATCAGCCATCACTGTGTAATCTCTGATATGTTCGAAGAAAACCTGGGACAAAGAATGTGGTTTCAAGACCTCTTTGTGTGCCACTCCCAGCAGGATAAATTGAATCACCACTGAAAAATTCCTCATAACTTTGAAAATGGTTGGCTTCAAAGCAGAACACAGAGACCTCCAAGACAAACACTGATAGTAAGCAAAGGATTTCCTTCATGCATTTGTTAGTTTTATGTTTGCCAAACACACCTACCTTATAGGAGATGATCTACACCAAGAAAAAAAATGAAGACAATAAATATTAATTATTATAATTGAGAAATTTTAGATCTTGCTGAGTTGGATTAAAGTTTAACCTTGATTTGTACTTTACTCATATTGAACTTTTTGGTTTTTTTGGCCAATAATTATATTTAAGGGTTTAGACAGAAAACAGTCATTTTATCAAGGACTTTGCTAAACAATAGGAAGCAGAAAAAGGAAAAAAAAACTCCCAAAGAATACTCCATTCATAGAAGTGTATTGGGTGCAAATTTCCAAGAAAATAAGAAAATGTACTCAGTTCCCAGATATTAGCTTTGAGATTGTACAGATACTATTTTTAATATTAAAACATCTATTATAATGTTCCATTAGGTACCTATAGGCAGATGGATGTTTGAAATGACTGGAAAGATAGACTTCCTAAATAAAAACACATATCAAAACTTAAGTAGACAAAAATTTGGCATCAAAAATATACTGAATGATTAGAAAATAGATATGCTTAATAAGATATTGGGAGTTCTAGCCATTGTAGCAAAGGACAGAAAGCCAAATGCAAGAGGATGTTTTGAAAAGCAAAACAATTTGTATTTTTGTAAATAAGTCTCAAAGATACCACACAAAGCCTCTAGAAATAAATAATTGAATTAGAAGAACAGTAATATCAAAAGACCCTGCATTTCTTTATATTAAACAAAGAAAGACATTAAATAGTTCCAGTTATAGCAGAAGAATTATGCACACTTTAAGGCAGTGATAGGGGATGCATATGAAATCTCCTGAATCTCAGATATTTGCATGACTTGCAACACTAGCAAAATTATAGTTATGTAGTAACTATGATATAATTTTATGGTTGGGAATTTCCACAGCATGAGGAACTGTATTAAAAGTTTGTAGTATTAGGAAGGGTGAGAAACTCTCCACTAAGGTATATAGATTCACTAGCCTGGTGGCTCATGGCATAAAAGCACTTGCTTCCAAAACTGAGGGCATAGATTCAATCCACAGGAACCACATACCAGAGACAGAAAATCCATTCCCTCGAGTTGTCCTCCAATATCTATAACCAGAGACACACACAGATGCAGAAACAAAAAAGAATAAATAAAATTCTTGAATAAAAAACTTTGCTCTGAAAAGCATGACAGTCAAATGTGTATATTCTCAGTACCTTTTAAACTATTTCTTTTTCAGAAAATATACAGAAAAGATACTAATAATTGGAGAAACATACTATTTTCATGGATTGGAAAACACAATTTGCTAAGAACTTTCTTTTTTCAAATTAAACCATATAAACAATACAATGTCTATTTGAAACATATTAAAATATTTAATGATAATAACAAGTTAACTCTATAGGTTGCATGTAAACAAAGAATTATAATTGAGAGGCAATTTTTGACATTTTTATTATAGTTAAAATACAGTTAATCATTTCTCCCTTTCATATACAAAGTGTTAAAGATCATACTTCCAGATTTAAATCTTTATCATTCTTTTATTGAGTTCATGTGCACAGGTGAAGGTTGAGATATACCGCAACAGGATCAAATAGAGAATTCAGAAAAAAATGTATTTTATTGTATAAATGTATAATTTTGTGTAAAATAATGTAAAAATATATATAAAATCTTGTATACATGAATAATTTTTTTTTTTTTGGCAAACTACAAGAAAGTAGCCAAAGAGTTGCCTTTTCAATATTTCTTTTGGGATAAATGAACCATTATATAAAAAATAAAAGTGAAAAGTCAGTTTATCTAAATCAATGTCTCACAACTGACACAAAATATATTTATGTATATCATAGATCAATGCAAATTGTGAATATCCAATTTTCCTATATATTAACAGACATATTATCTTGTGAGCTTAGTGTCAAATATCACCAGAGCAATCCATGATTTTTCTTTCAAATTAAACAAACTAAGCTATCTGAAAATTAAATTTTTCCATGTTGAGATAATGAAAGACACAAAAGATTATGAGCAGTTAAAGCCAGCAAAGAACTAAAGAGAGAAGCCAAGAAAATGCAGAGGGAGATTCATAGAGATTCCTGACATCATAGAAGTTCATTAGATGATAAACAAGCAAATTAAAATTGGATAACTACTCAGTAATAATTGTAACTGAATTATATACTGACATTGATTAAATGTAGTACCTTACATAACAGGATACATGCTGTCTTCAAGATATCCTGGGTACTTGTAAACTACATTGTGTATATTTGTAAATTACATTATTTTTGGAAACCTGTCTAAATTTTATTAAAATTAAAAGGTAATAAATTCAAATTTTTTTGATTCTTCTTTATAAAAATTAAAAACTTAGCTTACCTTGAGAAAAATGTTTACAAATTTTATATTCTACAAGAAATAATATCTTTAATGTTTTTAGTGCTGTGGGGCAGTGGGCTTCGCACAGCCTGGTCTCAAGTTGAGCATAGGTCTGGGAACCCCAGGGACCTAATGGGTTGGAAAGTGTTCTATCATGTCTCCTGAACCCCTGGCTCCCATCGAGGTTGCCACCCCCACAGCCCTCACAGGAGAAGTGTGTGTCTATCAGTCATGTAGGAGCAGCACCAAGCCTTCCCACATGCAAATAAGGTTTTCCCCAAACTCTCAGTCCAAGGCAATGAGAGGTACCTGCTGTTGAACCCTGAATCACACCCCAAACTGTATATAAATCCTATGCAGGGAATTAAAGGTGTGTGAGAACTACTCCGTAGTATGAGTCTTTTGTTCTAAGAGCTGTAACACATGGGAAGAGATCTTCTCTCCCAAAGTGCCACCTGAGGTTCTACTGCACTCCTCACTGGATAGTCAACTTCTCATTGGTCCAGCCCAACCTGAATAAGTGCAGAGCCTTTCGGTGTTACCAAGCAGCCTGGAAGGCACAACAGAGACTTAGTCTCCCTGCCTGCATTCGCTTCCCTTTGCTGGAATACTCACAGCGGGCCAGGCCAGAGATCTCCATGGAAAACCTCTGCTACCTAGGCCCACAGGTGGCTCCATGTGTACTCTTTGGTTAGAGGTTTATTTCCTGGGAGCTCTGGGTATCTGGTTGGTTGCTATTATTATTCCTCCATTGGGGACCCCGTGCTCAGTCCATTGGTTGGCTGCAAGCACACACCTCTGTATTTGTCAGGCTCTGGCAGAGCCTCTCAGGAGACAGCTATCTGAGGCTCCTGTCAGCATGTACTTCCTGGCTACCACATCTACAATAGCATCTGAGTTTGGTGACAGTACATGGGATGGATCACTAGGTGAGTCATTCCTTGGATGGCATCTCCTTCAGTCTCTGCTGCACACTTTATCTCCATATTGCCTCCTGGGAGTATTTTGTTTCCCATTCTAAGAAGCACTGAAGGATCCACACTTTGGTCTTTCTTCTTCTTAAGTTTCATATAAGACTATATGAATTGTATCTGTGAATTGTATCTTGGGTATTCTGAACTTTTGGGCTAGGATCACTAATCAGTGAGTGCATATCATGTGTGTTCTTTGGTGACTGGGATACCTCACTCAGGATATTTTCAAGTTTCATCCATTTGCCTGCGAATTTCATGAAGTCATAGCTGAGTAGTACTCCATTATGCAAAATACCACATTTTCTGTATCTATTCATCTGTTGAGGAACATCTGGATTGTTTCCAGCTTCTGGCTATTATAAATAAGGCTGCTATTAACATAGTGGAGCATGTGTCCTTACTACATGTTGGAGCATCTTCTGGGTATATGCCCATTAGTAGTATAGTTGTGTCATCAAGTACTACTATGTCCAATTTTCTGAGGAACAACCAAACTGCTACACCCACTTCAGTGAAGTCTGCTTGACAGGCTGAAAAGCCTGGAAGCAGTCATGAGGCAAAGAGTTTCAAGGAAACTATGCCTCCTGGAACCTTTGCATTCCCATAGCCCATGTACTCAAATTTTGTCCCTGTTTTAGTCTGATGTATGGATCTGTGTGCTTTCTTTTATTATAGGTGCCTCCAAATAATGATTTTACAAGTACTTAATCAGCTTAAATTTTACTCCCTGGTCTTCATCAATGTCCCAGAGAGCCCTTGAGCTGACTCTGGGCTTGGAATTTTGCAATTTTTCATCCATCCAAACAAAATGCCTCAGTGTTGACAATTAGTAATCAGGCATCTCAGTTTGCCAGATAGAAATCTCAGGGCAAGCTTAGCAAAGTATTCTTAGAATCTTCATTACAGCCAGATATAGCAGACTAGATTGCATATTAGAAGAAAGTTGGTGAATTCTTCTGACAAATGGAGATTCCCTACAGATACTTAAAAGAACAGCCAAGTTACACTCATGTAAGAATTTACCAAGGCCTAGGAAAAAGGGGGGGTTGTAGTAGTGCAGTATTCATGATAAGGTCTGCTTGAGCAGAACCCCCTGATGCTAGTTTTCACAAGGCTCAAAGGATTAGCACAAATTGTGACTAGAGTGTGAAATCCTTTCCTGTAATTAGCTGACTCTAGGCAGGGCTGTTTCATCTTTACTGTAAACATTACCTGGTTCTTGGCAGTTCTTTGAAGTCATTCCTCTGTTTTGTGTCAGATACTTAATTGTGCATGGCCTCCTGTGACACCCTACTCCTTTGTTTTCTCTATTATAAAAGTCTGGTGTTCCTTTGGACAAAATACATTCAGATTCAGCTCTCCCTTGTGTCTGCATCTTTTTGTCAATTCTCACTGACTCTTTGCCCACCTGCCAGAATCCCTGACTCCCAGGGACTGAGGTAGGCCAACTGGGCCCAGTCAGTGGCACCAAACTGATTTCCAGATTGGGTGTACCATCTTGTAATCCCACCAGCAATGGAGGAGTATTCCTCTTTCTCCACATCCTCTCCCACATCTGCTGTAACCTTAGTTTCTGATCTTAGCCATTCAGACTGGTGTGAGGTGGAATCTCAGGGTTGTTTTGATTTGTATTTCCCTGATGACTAAGGATGTTGAATACTTCTTTCGGTCCTTCTCTGCCATTGGAGTTTCCTCAGTTGAGAATTCTCTATTTAGTTCTGTTCCCCTATTTTTTTTTAATAGGGTTATTTAGTTATTTGAAATCTAACTTCTTGAGTTCTTTGTATACATTGGATATAGCCTTCTATCATGTGGGATTGTTAAAGATCTTTTCCCAATACGTTGGTTGCCATTTTGTTCTATTGACAGTGTCCTTTGCCTTACAGAAGCTTTGCAATTTTATGAGGTGCCATTTGTTGATTCTTGATTTTAGCACATAAGCCACTGGTATTCTGTTCAGGAAATTTTCATATGTGCTCACTCTCTCACTTTCTCTTCTATCAGATTCAGTGTATCTGGTTTTATGTGGAGTTCCTTGATCCACTTGTACTTGAGCTTTGTACAGGGAGATAAGAATGGATCAGTTTGCATTCTTCTACATTTTGACCATCAGTTGAAACAGCAGCATTTGTTAAATATGCTGTCTTTTTTCCATCGGATGGTTTTGGATCCTTTGTCAAAGAAATGACCATAGGTGTGTGGGCTCATTTCTGGGTCTTCAATTCTATTTTATTGATAGAATATTGATCGACGTGCCTGTCACTGTACTAATACCATGCAGTTATCATGAGGTTAGGGATGGCGATTAACCCAGAAGTTTTTTTATTATTGAGAAAAGTTTTTGCTATCCTAGTTTTTTTGTTATTCCAAATGAATTTGAGAATTATTCTTTCTAACTCTATAAATAATTGACTTGGAATTTTGATGCGGATTGCATTTAATCTGTAGACTGCTTTCGGCAAAAAAATGCTGAGGACACATCACTGATTATACAACATAATGACACTGAAATGGTAAATATGGAAAAAAATATCACAATGTCCACAAAATAAAAAGGTCCTTGACACCAACATCTCTTAAATTGAGAAAAACTAATATTACCCATTAAAATGCATACTTTAAATTTTTGCTAGTTTTCTGCTCTCTGTTGTTTTCAGGTTTTATAAAGTTTAATTTGAGTCAAGTATTCTGCAGTTTGACAAGTCATCTAATTGTGTTTAAAATGAAAGTACATGTTCAGTTCAGTTAAATTTAATCAGTATTCTTGCAAACAAAATGATATTAAGACTTAAGAGTCTACCAACCTACCTAAGAAAACTATATCTGTAAAATATGCTGTTTACAGCACATAAAATTTCCTGTTGGAATATGTTGGAAGTAGAATATTACACAATAAGAGTATATGAACCAGAGGGGATGGAGAACTCCATGGAGAGAGGGCCCCGTAAATAAATGAGATTGGCTCACATGTGGACTCACAGAGATTGAGGTAGCATGCACAGGGACTGTAGGTGTCTGCAATAGATGCTGTCCTAGGGCTCAATGGAGAATTGGACTTATGTCTCCATACTTAATTCAGAAGCTATCTTCAATTGATACTTGCTTGCAAATGAAAACTGCCCACCCCCTCCAAGGGAGTCTACTCTTTGGTAAACTACATGCCATTAGTAGATGGTCAACAGAAAAAACAAAACAAAACAAAACAAAAAAAAACCCAAATCAGTGAGAAGTTTTGGGAATTCTTGTCTTATCATGTTGTATCAGGGTTTTGCACTCAACCAATAAATAGAAGCAGCTGACCTATGTTGTTGAATTAGGGAAGGCTGAAAGAAGCTGAAGAAAATGGTGGTTCTGTAGGAGGGTCAGCAGTCTTAATTAGTTGGGACCTCTGCATTCTCTCAAACACTTGGCCACCAAACAGGCAATATACACCAGCTGATATGAAGCCCCCAATACATATATAGTAGAGGACTGTCAGGTCTGTATTCATTAAAAGATGATGTGCCTAGCCCTCAAGAGACTGAAGGCCCCATGGAGTTAGGAGGTCAGGTGGGGTTGGGGACATTCACATGGAGACAGGTGTGTGGGGAGGAGGTATGGGATGTGAAACAGTCAGAGGGTGGATGAGGTGCGGGGATAAAATATGGAGGGTAAAAAAATAAAATTAAAAAAATCAATAATATATTTACCCTATACTTCCTTTCAATATATATTATGTCTTCCAGTTTAGTGATTTTTTTTTTTCCGGAATGCTAAGTGTGCAATTGAGGGGATCCATGTGCATGCATCTCTTTCTCATGCCTTTTCCTCCTTTTCTTTATTTTGTCCTATTCTCATGTGATATGCTATGTTTTTTTCTATCATAGTTTGTATAACTATTGTTCTTTATAAGCCTGATTGTTCTCTAATGAGAGAAAGAAAGGGATTGGATATAGAAGGGACAGGATATAAGGAGGAACTTAGAGGAACAGAGAGAAGGTAAACCATTTTCGTGAGATAGTATATGGGAAAAATACATTTTCAGTAAATGAAAATTTTAAAAAAAGAACCAAAGCAGCTGGGTCATGTGTGATTCAAATACACTGAGTTAAGAGAATTGTACATTTGAATCCTTGGGCTGCATAGCAAGATTCTACCTCATAAACAAGCAAACAAACAAAAAGAAAACAACAAAAACAAAACAAAAGCATGAAGGAATAAGAAAATTAGAGAAATTTTGTATCTAATGGTGGGGTTATAAATCCCTGAATACAGTGCTGAAGGAACATCTTCAAGAGCACAGAGTATCTGGGCTTCAATCTCTGGAGAACATGCACATGTCTGACTCAGCCACATGGTGATGAGTTCAAGAGTGTCTGAGGCCTTGTTTATTTCCTCCTCATAAATATAGCACCTTTCTCAAGGGTCCCACTTACAGTGTAAACAGTTTTTTTTTATTTGTTTGTTTTAATATTTTTGAGTTACCTGAGACTAAACAGAAGAAATTTTCTGTATACAACAAATCAATAAAAACTTAGTAAAAAATGGCATCTAACTTAATTTTGCATCTTGATAGATGACTTGTAAATACATAAGAACTTCCTTTAAACTACCACCATTACTTTTGGGACTGAGGGTGGCATTAGGCTCAGAAGTCATTCTTGGAGGCTCTTCTTAAATACTCTAAACTATAGGGAATTTGTGAGCTTATGAGTGTTTTGAATTCATAACAAATCCCAAGTCTCAGGAGCGTCACATAAAGGCTCACAGCACACTCATTGATCATAGCACACTCATAGGTCCTGGGAAGCTAGTGGTGATCTTCTCTATGACATTGATAGTTTGTTCTATTAGATGAATATTGATAATTTCATTTGGAAAAAAAATAGAATTCAGCACTTGACACAACATGTGTAAGAAAGCAGGGGTCATTTCCTTAAACATCAGCATAATTATCTGTTACATGAAAAAGAAACCAAGCAATTTATAAGAACTTTGTTTTCTTTGCCTGACCTAGGTAAGTTCTCAATGTCATTTATGACAACAGTCTAAATATCTTGGAGAGGAGCAGTTGGTTTGACGATCATTTTTATGCACATGCAACATCTTAGTTTTACCTGGTAGTACTGGTGTCAGTATTTCTCTAGTAGTGAATCTCTCCTGTCCCTTCTCCCATCATGCTTCACTGCTGCTTTACTATGACGGGGTCTCACAATCTGACAGAATGACTCCAATTCAAATTTAACCGGTATGTCCCAGCTTACTGAGAATCCATAACTAAAGCATTTCATTTCTGAAAACATTTCTGTAGGACATTTTTACTAGGACTCTGTATCTTGCATATTAACTTACACAAATTCAAAAGAGAGAAAGCAAACGAAATATCAACACTAAATATATCACCTTTGTGTAAACTGAAAATCCTGCTTTTGACTTTACCTTGAAGGAATCATGTTAGAGCATGAGAAGATTTAGTGTATTTACTGCATGTACCACTTTTAATTTTTCTTTTGTACCCAAAGCACTAGCCAGAGCTAAAGAGTCTATATCATAATTTCTCTCAGGTCTCCAGAATAGTGCTTGGTACTTTTAACCTCACTCTGAACTTCCATAATTTGAACCTGTATATAAGCCAACTATTCTTAACTATTAATATGTTTTCATCACCTATACCTATATGAAGAGTTTAAGATATAGAAGTACACAAAACTCTATACTTCCTTTCAAGCTGGAATATTTTCACATAATCACACTGTGTGAACATGGTATGCTTTAAATATATATTAAGTATTGATTAGTGTTTTTTGATTTCTGTTTTATATGCTGAATATTTACACTCATGTCTTTTGTTCACCATAGAGTTTCTGAGAATGTTATATTTTTATGCTTTGTTCATGTAAAAACTCACTAAATAACTTGCTGAAAGTCACAAACCAATTAGCAATGGATTGACCTTTTAAATTAAGCCTTTCTTGATGCTACATCTATCCAATATTTCAGTCTCTTAATATAATGTATCATTTTGTTGCCCAAAGATACAGGAAACACTGAGAAGTTTATTTACAGGTGGTCTCTTGAGTGATTTCAAAGCACACAGGTTCACTCTAAATGTCAATGAGAGTACAATGTAAACACTCAGTTGAAATCATAAACATTGATTTGGTTCATTGGTTTGGTTCTTTGTCTTTAAGGATAAACTGAAGCCAAAGTATGTGAAATATAGGTCAAAGCTTTTCTTGATTTTTCCCTAAATATTTAGTATCCCCTTTGATATCTCTGTTAAACCCAGAAACATCTATTTTCCCTTTTCTATTTTTTCCCCTAACCAAATTTTCTCCAAAGTAGATAAAATCATGAGATAAAGTACTCTTTGCTCAATTTGGTCTCTTGTTTTAAGTTTAGCTAAGATGACCTTTATGCTCTCGTTAATTACAAGGAGATCCCATGACCCTCTTCTTGTATATAATTTAGAATTGGCCATTTAAGGAAGCTTAGAAATCTGGTCCATCCTTTGACATCTAAAATAATTCACAGTGGGAATTTCTCATACTCTCAGGTTTGTGTTTAGTTAGATAACAAATGTCAGTAAAATACCAACTATCTCTTAGGTAAAACCAGAGAAGTGTTGTTCTGGAACCATATGCCCTGAACTCAAGGTCTGAGTCTATTCTTCAAATCTTTTAACTTAGATTTCTACAGGAGAAATATATACCCTTCCAAGTGTTCTAAAGAACTCAATGTCATGATGTAGATAATCCACATGAAATCAATATGTAATATGTGGGGAACGACTAGGTTGGAAAGACATAGAGGAAGAATCAAGAAAGGGAAGACAATAAAAATTATCTCCGTCAAAATAGAAGAGATATCTATAACCTGACAATACACATTGTCATCTCACAAGGTTTCATGAGAAAAACATTTCAGACTGAAAAAGAGTGTGTCCACTAAATTGTGATACTTCTTGAGGGAGGAAATGCCGCATATGCTTTTATTTTTCAGATCCAGGATTAAAACCACCATGGGGTTCCACTTATAGAATGGTTAGATATTTAGTTACATCATTCTTTCTTGTATGTTCATAAGCAAAGGTTCTTCTCTTGTAACAATTGCCCATTGTATTTAGGTGTTTCATAAGAACAGGGTTTTTAATTATGATTACAGTACTAAGCAACTGACCCTTTTGAGAATGGTTAAGTGAGAGGAAACACACCTGGTGAACCTTGAGCTAAGCAATGGCAGCACAGAAGGCTGTGTTTTATCATGGCACAGTGAGGGAAATAGCTGTGTCTCAGCCTTTTTTTTTTTTTTTTTTTAACATAATAAGCATGCAAGAGGTGTTAGGTGAGTATTCTTGGTTAGGAACAGTTTTCTTCTTAGAATAACTCAATGCTTTTTGGACAGGTATATGTCTACCTCCTCTCCACCTGGACATTAAAAACAAAACAAAAACAAAAGTAGTTTAAGTGCAGTGGGACTGAAGCTCCACCCTTCCTTCTTTGTAGTATGTAAAGATTCTGGAGAAACTTTGCTAGTAACTTCCACAATTGTTTCCCATTTCTGAAACTGCTGGATTTCTTTCACTGAAATGTTGTTGAGTTGGATCACAGAGCTTCTTTTGCATTTTTGAGATATGTTTAAACGATGGAAACAGTTTGATACTATATCCTAGGTCTTCAAGCAACAACAATCATGTCTCAGCTCCTTGAGTTGTGTGGATAAATGCATGAACAACTACACAAAGAATTTGTACTCTTCATCTTTCAGCAAAAATTGACTCTGTTGGGGAAAAGTAACCTGCTTCCTTAGGGAAAAATTAATTTGGCTTCTGAATACAGGGGGTAAGTCTTTTTAAATCAGTAAGAAAGCATTTTATTTTGTGATCTGGGTTTACACCCAACTTGGAAACAAATTCAAAGGTGATACATTAGAAGTTTGTGGAACAGAGAACGGAAATAGTACATTGACATTTTGCTTATAATCTCTCTTTGAAGATTTAATTTCATTTAGAAGTGAAGTAAAGCTCCTCCAAAATGTAATCTTTAATTGCATATGAGAGGAGGCATATTCATGGAGGTATGATATTAAATAGAATGCTTAATTTCTATTTCTCCAGAAATCTTCAAATAATGGAAACTGGGAATCATTCTGCAGCAGTTGTGTTTGTCTTGGTGGGATTAACACAGAAGCCTGAGCTCCTGCTGCCCCTCTTCATTCTGTTCCTGGGCATCTATGTGGTGACAGCAGTGGGGAACCTGGGCATGATCCTGCTCATCACAGTCAGTCCACTGCTGCACACTCCCATGTACTATTTCCTCAGCAGCTTATCGTTTGTTGATCTCTCCTATTCCACTGTCATTACACCCAAAATGCTGGTGAACTTTCTTGGGAAGAAAAATTTCATCACTTATTCGGAGTGCATGGCCCAGTTCTTTTTCTTTGCAATCTTTGTGGTCACTGAGGGTTACCTCCTGACTGTTATGGCATATGATCGTTATGTGGCCATCTGTAGACCATTGCTGTATAATGTGATGATGTCCTCTAGACTCTGCTTACTGTTAGTGCTAGTTGCCTTTACCCTAGGGCTTTTTTGTGCTGTGGTACACACAGGTGCTATGATGAGTCTGAACTTCTGTAAAACCTACATCATAAGTCATTACTTCTGTGATGCTCTTCCCCTCCTCAAACTTTCCTGTTCTAGCACACATCTCAATGAGCTTCTCATATTTATTATTGGAGGGATCAACACCTTGGTGCCCACTCTAGCTGTTGCCATCTCTTATGTCTTCATCTTCTGCAGCATCCTTCACATCAAGTCATCGAAGGGCAGGTCCAAAGCCTTTGGAACCTGCAGCTCTCATCTCATGGCTGTGGGAATATTCTTTGGGTCTATCACCTTCATGTATTTAAAGCCTTCTTCAAGTAGTTCTCTGGAGCAAGAGAAGGTGTCTTCTGTGTTCTATACCACAGTGATCCCCATGCTGAACCCATTAATATATAGTTTGAGGAACAAAGATGTGAAGAAAGCACTGGGCAGATTCTCGGTAGGAAGATAAGTCTTACTTTTTGCAAATAATACAACATAGAAGTAAATAGTGCTAATGAAAGTAGGACCTATATACTTTGATCTCTTGCAATATACAGCATATCTATATTTAGGGTGCTAGGATTAATCTCAAAGAATCTTGAATTTTACATAAGCCCTATTCCATAGGGCCACATTTAGCATTCCTTTTTTTATGAAGTGCTTTACCATATATAATTGATTTATTTTCCCAGTAAAGTGGAAAATAATTTTGTAAAGTAGATATTAATGCGTTGGTAGGAAAATTGGCCTTTCTCTGTTATATAAATAAAATAATAATTCAGATTTTTCTCTAGCCTTTATTTTGTCTTCCTAATTTCCAATAATTTCATATTGAACCCTTTCTATATCTGTAGTTCTATGACTGTAGGAAGGGTTTTGGTCCAATATGCCTTTCTATGATACATGAATTACTGTGAGTGGATCTGTGCCTTGCTCAGCAGAAGTAGGCACATCTTTTAATTCATGATTACAGTGACTATTTCATATTTACTGCCTTTATCTCTATCTTCAAGATCTTATATTTCTTACTTTTATCTCATCATCTGCAGCATTTCTTGGGCCTTAGAAAGGACAGTAGTACAAATGACTTGTTTAGGCATAAGACTTTTTCTATCATTTATTCTCAGCATCATAGTTAGCCCCCAAGTCTCTATTGACCATTATTAAGTGTAACTGGAAGCTTTTCTCTTTAGTGTTGAGATTAGCTTTTGACCAAGGTTATTAACAAGTATTTATAATGTAGTTTGGATGTATGTTCACTCAGATAATCTATACGAATAATCCCCACCACAGAATTATCTATAGACTAATTATGGAACCTGAAGGAGGAGAACAACTATCTTTATCTGTGTCACCACAGTGCTCACAAGTCTCCAATACATAGTTCTAACCCAAAAGGCAAAGATATTTCTTGACAAAATCAGGGGACAAAGACATGTATAGATAGACAGTATGAAAAGAGATTAATATGGATAATGATGAAAAGGAAAGGGTAGATGGAATACCAAAGATGGGGGAAGATGAAAGGATCTGAACTTAAGAACAACTAAAGTGCATGATACACATGTATGAAACTGTCAAAGTACAAATTTTATTTTTTCAAAGGAAAATTTGTAATGTGAGAAGCAGTGGTTTATTCACTAATACTTATTGTTTATAAACATGGAACTGGGTTGTGGTTCCACTCATTCATCTGTGAGAGGACAGGAATAATGTACAAGAAAATCAAAAGAAATTCAGAACATAACTGTTGCAGAAAAGATTGGCAGTTTCAGTCTGCAGCATGACTTAACTTTCTTCTTTCCTCTGCGGAGTATGGAAGATCTCTGATTTTCACCTGGTCCTGACTCTCCTGAGTCACTAGCTCCTTATGCTAAGACAGGGTAAAGGAAGCTTGTATACAGTCCAAAATGCTTTATTATAAGTATATTTTTTTATTGAATTAACTATGAAATAAGAAATGCCCTGAGAGTGTAAAAATGAGAAAAGAAAGAAAACACATATTTAAATGCAGAAAAATAATAGCTTATTCCCAAATCCCTAGATAATAAATGATAAAATAAACAAGACTTGAGTAAGTTATAGAGAGATAAACTAATAGGTAGAATTCAGAAGGAAATATGGAAAGCTACAAATCAGAAATTCTACTGTAAAGCAATGAGGAGATAAGAGAATACATGGACATTCACTGAAAAAGAGTAATAATGAATTTTTATGGGAGAAATTCTCAAAAATTTCTCAAACTTGAACTTGTGAAAACTTTGTATTTGAATAGAATGACTCAATATTTAAAGGTACTAGTTTTTTTTTCAATTAATTTATAAATTTGAAAAAGCACTAACATAAACCCTGTGTTAGTTTTTCTGGTTCTAGACATTCATTTTTACTTTAGGGAAACATTCATAAACAAATTTATTCGTGGAAGCTGAAAAATATGAAGCTTCACAAATTTAAGAAAAACAAAGATGACTTTTGACACATAAATTAAGGAACAGTTGCTGCAGAGAAAATCACAAATATTTGATTATGTTTTGTAAGTCTTCTTTTGATGTCTGCACATAGATAGTAGTTGATTTCCACATTGTTATAGTGGACTGGCAATTGATATTTCTGTCATTTCATATAAATAGATGTTTTATTAATATGTGCTTAGCTTCTCTCTATTCTGAATAATCATTTAAATGTTTATCAATACATCCAATTTTATTGTTTAGAATACTATTTTATGGACTTACGGCCATAGATTTACTTAGTAATTAGTGATCGCTCAGGGTGTTTTAGTTATTACAAATAGAGTTGCTATCAGTTCCATTCTGTATAGATAGACAGACAGACAGACAGACAGACAGACAGACCTATTGATCGATAGATAGATAGATAGATAGATAGATAGATAGATAGATAGATAGATAGATAGATAGGTAGATAGATAGAGATATACAAAAAAAATCTAACTGCAATACTTGTAAATTATGTGAAGTGAGTTCTTATTCATTCACCAAACTGCCAAACTCTTTCTGAGTTAGATTAATTTTAAGCATGAATGAGATTAAAAGTGATTTACTTTTAATGCTGAAACATGATTTCATGTTTATTTTAGCTTTACTGATTTTAGCATATGCATATTTTATGTTTTTTTAGTTTGCTTTCCTCAGTGATAAAAGAATAAAAAAGGTGTTTTCATGTACTTAATGTTCACATTTCATCCTACAAGATGTATTCCTGAAGATAGCACTGATTAAGAATACAATCAGGGAGGTGTTTACTTACTAGACCCCACTCATATCTGGTGAACCATTGGCTATTGATGACTTATTATAATTAAGGTAGATTAAGATTTATTCTCCTAGAGGCCGGCGTGGTGGCACGCACCTTTAATCCCTGCACTTGGGAGGCAGAGGCAGGCGAATTTCTGAGTTCGAGGACAGCCTGGTCTACAGAGTGAGTTTCAGGACAGCCAGGACTATACAGAGAAACCCTGTCTCAAAAAACCAAAAAAAA
>NC_034599.1:33988936-34013867 GCF_900095145.1 Mus pahari
AAAAAAAAAAAAAAAAAAAAAAAAAAAAAAAAAAAAGATTTATTCTCCTAGACTATCAATAAATGTACTACCAATAACAGTGATGACTCTGTTACATTAAAAAGATGTGTTATTATTCAGATAAAATTTTGTGTAAGAATTTACATTTATTTTTATTAGTTATTTTATTGATTTTTTTTACATTTCAAATGTATTCCCTGTACCCAGTTTCCCCTCCACAAACCCTATTTCTTCTCCCCTTTGCCCTGCCTCTAAACAGTGCTCCCCACTTGCCCACCCACTCCTGCATCAGTGCCCTAATATTCCCCTACACTGGGCATTAAGCCTTCACAGGGTCAAGGGCCTCTCCTCCCACTGATGCCCATCAAAGCCATCCTCTGCTGCATAAGCAGCTGGAGCCATGAGTTGTTTTATGTGTATTCCTTGGTTGGTTTAGTCCCTGGGGGCTCTGGGAGGTCTAGTTTATTGATATTGTTGTTCTTCCTATGGGGTTGCAAACCCCTTCAGCTCCTTCATTTCTTTCTCTAACTTCTCCATTGGGGAAATTGCTCAGTTCAATGGTTAGCTGTGAGCATCTACCTCCATATTTGTCAGGCTCTGACAGAGCATCTCAGGAGACAGTTATATCAGGTTCCTGTCACCCAGCACTTCTTGGCAAGCACAATAGTGTCTGGGTTTGATGTCTGTATATGGGATGGATCCCCAGGTGGGGCAATCTCTGGATGACCTTCAGGCTCTGCTCCATACTTTGTCTCCATATTTCCTTTGATGAATATTTTGTTCCTTCTTCTAGGAAGGACTGAAGCATCCACACTTTCATCTTCCTTCTTCTTGAGCTTCGTGTGGTCTATGAATTGTATCTTGGGTAGTGCTTTTCTTAAACACCTATATTTTCCATAAGGCTAAGAAGAACAGTATCAACCAACCAGACACCCCTCCCCCAAAGCACCCAGTGACTAAACCACCAACCAATGGTTCCAGCTGGATATTTAGCAGAAAATTGCCTTATCTGGCATCAATGTGAGGAGAGGGCCTTGATAATGTGAAGGCTTGATGCAGCAGTGTACGGGAATGCCAGGGCAGGGAGGCAGGAGTGGTTGGGAGGTTGGGGGCCCAGGGAGCACCCTCATAGTAGCAGGGGGAGAAGGAATGGAATAGGGGATTTCTGTAGGGGAAAATGGGAAAGGGGATAACATTTGAAATGTAAATAAATAAAATATCCAATAAAAAATAAATGAAAATGAAAAGAAAATCACCAAATGTAGTATCTACATTAAAGGCTTGATGTAGCATAAAGTGTCAATCTAAACTCCTTAGGGGTAAAAAATAACAAAATTTAAAACTTTTAAAGGGAAATTGTTACTATACCTAATTAATCCAATGCAAACTAATGCTCATAAATTGTCACAGAGATAGTAAAATAAATCACATAGTAAAAACACCAAGCAATTTTATTTGGGGCATACACGGCAAACTGGGAAAAGATGGCCTTAGACCAGGCCTTTCCATCTCTCAGATCCTCAAGTGTCAGGAATGATTCTCTAACACTTCATTGATCAGAATATTACTTCTGTCTTCCAATATTTAGTGACCAACCACTCCATAAATGTTTATTCATTCAATAAATAGAAAATACTGCTTATATCATATTTTATCTTTTAATAAATACTTTTTGAAGTTATTATTTTACCTTTTTGAGGTTATGTTACAATTACATCATTTCTGCCTTCATTTTCCTCTTCCCAAACACTCCTATATAACTCGCCTTGTTCTGTGTCTATTTCCTGGCCTCAATTTTCATTTATTTTGTTCTTGCATAGAGTCATAGAAGATGAGGATAAGTATGAAGGAGGTGACATGCATCAGACCCACACTGATAAGCTCCACTGTCTCCAGGGCTGATGTTTCTGCACAGTCAGCTATAGTATCACAGGAATATGACAGAAATATTTGTAAACTTTGTATACTCACATGGAAACAACGTAGAGCAATTGGAATGTGAGAGTGGTCAGAAAAGTATTGTGAATACAATCAAAAATTATGTCAAATAGCCAGGAAGCCACACACTGTATGGATCATGATTATTGAGTACCTGGGAGGGAATCATATGGCAATAAAGCAACCATTGGCCATCACTGTTTACAAGAAACAGCATAACCAAGAAGTGTTGAAAAAGAGCTTGCACATAGAGCCTTGATAGGAGATGGTTTGCCTGTTTCCAGACAAGTAGAAGAACATCCTGGAAAAGCTCACAGAAGTGAAAAATATTTTAAACCCCAAGAACCACCCCAGGGAGAAGAAGTACATGAGCGTATGAAGCCTACTGGAGGAGAGGCAACTCTGAGGAGTATAAGCATCACCCCCACTAGAGGGAAGATATAGAAAGAAAAATAGTATGACAAAGAACAAGGACTCCAGACCCTCTATGTTGAAGATGCTTAGCAGAATAACTTGAGTCCACACTGAGTGATTCTTCATAGTTTTCAGAATAGCTGACTTCAAACAAGAAAGCCGACTTCCAAGTCATGGACATTGAAGTCAAATCAAGGATTTTTCTCATGTATATGTTTATTTTATTTTTAATGAATGCCCTGTGTTATTGGAGCAGTTGTATATTGAGAGAAAAAAAACAACTATATATTAGTATAATTGTTGACTTTAGCCTTAATTTTTGCCAACTTGTACTAAAGTCCAACCTTGATTTGGAGTTTATTTGTATCGACATTGCTTTGCTAAAATTTATAATTAAGATTTTAAGCAGAAAAATATCTCATTTTATTGAGGATTTTGCTAAGCAAATGGAAGAAGACATGGAAAAATACATAAACTCCCAAGGAATACCCCATTCATAAGAGAGATTCTGCTTCTTCCTTCCTCTTTGTTCTCTTGTTTAGTGTTGAAGATTACATAAAGGTATAAGTCTGAGAATTTGCCAGTGGGTGGTTCTTCCATAACTAGGACATAAGTGGGAGGAACAGTCTTCTATAGGGTAGAGCAAAGCAACTCTTTATCTAATAGCCAAGCATGAAAACAAAGAAGTGACTTTATACAGATCAAATATGTTATATTTAGGAATATATATTTATATAATAACAAAGATGAGTTTTGCAAAGAGCTGATGGAGAATGTATGGAAGAATTTAGGGAAAAAAGAAAGAGAAAGGGAGAGTCTAATTATATTCCAGTATCAAAATAAAATATAATGGAAATGTCTCCATCAATACATAAAAATAACACAGAGGCTTTTTAATGTTCCAGAGCTTAGGCCTTTTGCTGAGCAGTCTCCTGGCTTCTCTAAAGTTACTCTGACTGAGAGACAGAAAGAAAGTGAATTGTAGTGGGAGAGGGTACAGGGAGAAATTGGGAGAAACAGAGGGACACCGGTGTTCAGGTTGCGTTTTATGTGAAAAGAATCTATGTTTAACAAAAAGGAAAAAATATGTGCAGGATGAGCATATATTAAACAAAACATTGGATTAAAAAAGAATTAAAGTGGTTATCTGAAAATGGAGGGAAGTCTATGTTCATGGATTGGAAAACCCAATATTGATACGAAATTCATTTTTTAGAGCTAATAGAAAATCAGTGTAACTGTATTGCTAATAACAAGTGATTTTGCTGATTCTAGCAAAATAAAATATTGTAAGTGTAAGGTTTATAATCCCCATCAGTTCTCAACTTCACTATCCAGTGTACCATTTTCTCACTCATTTATCCTTCGTTAACCTCTGTTATTCCTCTGTCATTATCCCTAAGATGTTGGTGAACTTGTATGTGAGAAGGACATGATCTTTTTGGAATGCATGATTCAACTCTACTTCTTCAGCATTTTTGTCATTGCAGAAGGTTACCTGCTGACAGCTATGACCTATGACTGCTAGGGTCCAGCCTCTGCACAGGATCAGAGTTCTAAACTGGAAGCAGGGATATCTGGAAGATGCGTAATAAACACACATACACAACTTTTTCAGGAACAATCTGACAGGCAAGTTTCAAGGCTTGAGGTTGCTCTTTCTCCATCTCTCTGTATCTCTTTGCCTTTATCTCAGTCTCTCTCTTCTGTCTCTGTCTCTGTCTGCACACACTCTTCACTCTCCTGCACACTCTGCTTTTCTCCTGTGCACTTTGCTTTTCTCAAACTCCCATGCTCCTACACACCTCTGTGTGTTCACCTTTCACTCACACATACACTCTTTACACACACCTCACACACATTCCTCTTATGTGTTCTCCTTTCACTCACATACATACACACCTCACAGTCACTCTCTGCTTGTACTCTTTCTCACACACTCCATATTCCTCTTGCCTTTTTAATTTGCCAGTCTTTTATTGTTACTCCAAAATCAGGCAGAAAAAGGGACCTTGTATAATCTTTCCTAAATAAAATTCAAAAGAATAACCACATATCACAAAGAATTAAGAATTATAATTATTCTCCAAAGTTTCAAGCTCCCCTTATTCCCAGGCCTGTAGCCAAAATAATAATAATAATAATAATAATTGCAAATTCATTGTTATTTTAACTTTTGACTTATTATACTTCAGAACTCAAAGCTCCAAAGTCAGCAACATACATTTTCCTGTGAAACCCTAATGATAAATGACATGGGCCAAACTACCAGGCAGTGGCCAGGAAGAATCAAGTTAACCCTCAACTCAGCAGTTGTGGTATCTTTTTGCATCTGCACATTACACACCACGACTCTCTTAAGAGTCTCAGTGTTTTGATTTAGTTTTACTTAGTTTTACTAGTATAAGATTTTATGTATTCTATACTTGCTTATTCTTGCATTTCCAAAGGAGATCAAACACTATGCAAAATTCATTTCATAACTTCAATAGCCCTTTTCTTTCTCAGGGTCCCAATATTGGCTGTGCCTCATTTTCTTAATTTATTTCTAAACATACTATCTTCAAACTCTCTTTGCAAACCATATATTTATTCGAAACTACCATTGTACAGTTAGTATATTGTTTCCAAGATGAGAGTACACAGCATGCACCTGGGCCATTAGGACTGTGCTGAGCTGTGCCCCTATGCCTCAGTTTTTGATTGTTTAAGAATTATTACATCAAGTAACATTTACTTTCACTGAATTCAGCAGAGCAGGAGAAAGAAATAGGAAAGTCAGATATAGTAGATTATGCATACCAAGGCCAATTGAAAAACAGTCAACACACAAATGAAATCCACTCAGCATTTGTCCATGGCTAAAGTTGGGAGAAATGTGTTGTGGATAGCCCTTAGGCTAATTGATGTTAAATCTGTTCTCCAGTGAGGGGTTTAGAACAAGGAATGAGTCAGCACTCAGGTGATTTCCTATAAACCTGCTTCCCACCTTAATTTGTAAAATAAATGAGAGCTGATAATTGGGCAGATAAAAGGGAAGGTGGAGTGGAAGGTGAGAGGGAGAAGAAGGAGAAAATGGGAGAGGGAGGTAGAAGAAGAAAAGCAGAGCAGAAGCACATGGCCTGGAGAAACTGCAAGTTCTAAGGGGTCTCATAAGCTGTGGAAGATGGTAGTGTAGCAGTAGATCTGCCCAATCTAGGCACACAGCATGTAATCATATTAATTGTGTTGTGTTTTCATTGCCAGGGCATATTTGAGAGGAGATTTACCACAACAGAAACGATGATGAACAACTTTTTTTACAAAGAGATGCTTCTGAAATGTTTTCATAGGCCTGCTATGGGCAGTCCTTGTCATGGTATAATGTCCCTAGCATATGAGCACTATGTTGCTATCTGTAGCCCACTGCTTTATAACATTGTCATGTTCCACAGAGTCTGTTCCATAATGATGACTGTGTAATACTCACTGGGCTTCTTTGGAGTGGCTGTCCATAGCACCTATATGACAATGTTGTACTGTGGGTTATAGTGGTGTCCGGTGTTCGGCATAGGGTTCAGGCAGATGGGCAAGGAGGGGATTGAGAAGTTTAACTGCATACCCCATGGCACAGCTGGGCGGGCACCAACCTGTGAGAAGCCATACGACCCCGCTCCAGAGATAGGGAAGCACAGTCTGGGATCCCAGATGTTGGGCCAGCATTGGAGAAGAGAACTCCACCTGGTTCCCACTGGTATGAGAGTTCTTGGCTTGCTTGGGTGGGTGGCTTGGCTTGGTGGAAATGGTGACTGAGAACACAGGAAGGCCTCATGCAGGAGATTAGATCTGGCTCTCTAGAGTAAGGCATGCTTCATTGTTTCCCACAGCGGGTTCTGATGAGAAGAGACAGTACATGTGTTTAAGGCATTTATTGTCATCGTGGAGAGTTGTGATGAGTGAAACTGTACCCTCTTTCTCAGGACGGGCCCTAGGTTAAATATATTTTGCAGGGAAGAATGTCTGGGAAGGACAGGTTAATTGGCTAAGCCCTTCAGGTGTTTAGGTCTCTTATTGAAATGGAGATTTGTCTTGAGGTGATGTGATCTGTAGCCATGTCCTCTATCTTTGGAGGGGCCTAGGTCATTCGCCTATGTGAATGGTAGCCACAAAATTATGGAGAGCTGAGGCCTTGTGTCAGGAGCCTGGTGTCTATGTGTGGGGTAGGCAAACCAACAGAAAAGAAAGCCAGATGGCAAAAGATAAGCATAAGAACATAATCAACAGAAACCAATACAATATGGCAATATCAGAAGCCAGCTTACCAAGGACTGCATGCCTAGGATAACCTAACACACATGAAGAGTAAGACGGTGACCTTTAATTCCATGTCATAAAGAAGATAGAGACCTTTAAAAAGAATATAAATAACTATCATCAAGAAATACAGGAAAATATAATCAAACAGGTAGAAGCACTTAAAGAGGAAACAAATAAATCCATTAAAGTAATAGAGGAAAATTTAATTAAACAGGTAAGAGAAATTTTAGGTCCAAGACCTAAAAATGTAAATAGAAGCCATAAAGAAATCACAAATGGATAAAATCCTAGAGATGGAAAACCAAGGAAATAGAACAGGAACTACAAACACAAGCATCAACAACAGAACACAAGATAGGGAAGAGAGATTTTCGGACACAGAAAATACCATAGAGCCTCTTCTGCCCAGTCGTTTCTGCTGGGGCAGATTGCTAGCTGGTTGCTCCCAAAGACAGCAAATCCTGAGCCATCCTAGAGGATCTGTGGCACTCAGAGCAGCTGGTAAGATCCTTCCCTTCCTCCCTTTTCCCACCCCAAATCAGAGAGCTGCCCTGGGAGCCCAGTGGACTTGGGACCAATCACCCACCAAACCCCTCACCACCCAAATAACACTACCCTTTGTCCCTTCTGCCTGGTCCTTTCTGCTGTGGCAGACTCTTAGTTGGTCTGCTCCCAAGAAGACCATAATAGAGGCCATCATAGAGGCCATCATAGAGGATCTGCTGCACTCAGAGCAGTTGACACCATACCCCGAGTCACACAGAAGGTCCTCTGCACTCAGAGCAGTAGGGCAACTGACACACGGTCTGAGGCATCTCAGGAGATCTGTTGCACACAGGACAACTGAGCAACTGATCTCGTTTGTCTGCTTCTCAGAAGATACCACAGTTTGATGGAATCCCAGAGCAATCCTCTGTACCCAGAGCAACTAGGCAACAGACATAACAATCTGAGGACCTCCTGGGGACTCTATGGCATGCAGGGCAACTGACCTGACAGAATGAAAGGCTTCTGGGAATTCTGCTGCACACAGGGAAACAGAAATCACAGTCTTATTGAGAGCAAAACTCTCAATCAACATAGATGGAGAAACCAAAATAATCCAGGACAAAACCAAATTCAAACAGTATATATCTACCAATCCAGCCTACAGAGGATCCTAGAAGGAAAACTTCAACATAAGTAAGGTACCTAAACCAAAGACAAGATATTAAGCATCTCACAACAAAGCCAAAAGGAGAGAACCACAAGCACATAAAGCTACCTATAAAAATAAACATATCAGGAAACAACAGTCAACTGTCTATACTCTCTCTCAATATTAATGGACTCAACTCACCTATAAAAAGACATAAAATAACAGAAAGGATACAAAAGTAAGATCTAGCTCTTTGCTTCATACAAGAAACACACCTCAATAACAAAGACACACACTATCTCAGAGTTAAAGGACGGATAAAGTTTTTCCAAGAAAATGGCCTCAGGAAACAAGCTGGAATTGTCATCCTAATATCCAATAAAATAGACTTTCATTTTATTTGATTGGATATTTTCTTTATTTATATTTCAAATGTTTCCCCTTTTCAGATCTCTCCTTCAGAATCCCCCCATCCCAAAAACCACTCCCCCTGCCTCTATAAGGGTGTTCCACCAAACACTCACTCCTGTCCTCCCTCCTGCCTTTTCCCTACACTGGGGCATTGAACACTTTCAGGCCCAAGGACCTTTCCTCTCAAAGACAACCAACGAAGCCATCCTCTGACACATATGTGGATAGTGACATAGGTTTTTCCATGTGTATTCTTTGGTTGGTGTTCTAGTCCCTGGGAGCTCCAGAGGTCTTGCCTGTTGACATTGTTGCTTGCTCCATGGGATTGCAAACACTGTTGTTTCCTTCAGTTCCTTCTGCAACTTCTCCATCAAGGATGGCCAAGCTCAGTTCAATGGTTGACTGAAAGCTTCCACCTCTATAATTGTTAGGCTGTGGGAGAACCTCTGTACAGAGCTAAGCAAAAAATTCTCAACTGAGGAATACCAAATGGCAGAGAAGCACCTGAACAAATGTCAAACATCCTTAATCATCAGGGAAATGCAAATCAAAATAACCCTGAAATTCCACCTCACACCCATCAGAATGGCTAGGATCAAAACTTCAGGTGACAGCAGATGCTTGCAATGATGTGGAGAAAGAGGAACACTCCTCCATTGCTGGTGGGATTTCAAGCTGTTACAACCACTTTGGAAATCAATCTGGTGGTTCCTCAGAAAATTGGACATAGTACTACTTGAAGATCCAACAATACCTCTCCTAGGCATATAGCCAGAAGATGTTCCAACTGGTAATATGGACACATGCTCAACTATGTTCATAGCATCCTTATTCATTGGCATCCTTATTCATAATAGCCAGAAGCTGGAAAGAACCCAGATGTCCCTCAGCAGAAAAATGGGTACAGAAAATGTGGTACATTTACACAATCGTGTACTACTTGGCTATTAAAAACAATGAATTTATTAAATTCTTAGGCAAATGGATGGATCTGGAGGATATCATCCTGAGTGAGATAACCCAATCACAATAGAACACACATAATATGCACTCACTGATAGTTGATATTAGCCAAGAAACTTAGAATACCCCATATACGATTTGCAAAAACATGAAACTCAAGAAGAAGGAAGACCAAAGTGTGGATACTTCCTTCCTTCTTAGAATGGATGTCAAGATACCCATGGAAGGAGTTACGGAGACAAAGTTCAGAGCAGAGCCAGTTAGAATGACCATCCAGATACTGCCCCACTTGGGGATTCATCCTATAATCTGCCACCAAACCCAAACACTGGGCAAATTCCAACAAGAGCCTGATGACAGGAGCCTGATATAACTGTCTCGTGTGAGGCTCTGCAAGTACCTGGCAAATTCAGAAATGGATGTTCACAGTCATCCATTGGACTGAGTGCAAGGTCCCCAATGAAGGAACTAGAAAAAGTACCCAGGGAGTTGAAGGGGTTTGAAGCCCCATAGGAAGAACACCAATATGAACTAACCAGTACCCCCAGAGCTTCTTGGAACTATACTACTAATCAAAGAAAACACATGGTGGAACTTGTGGCTCTAGATATATATGCAGCAGAGGATGGCTTAGTCAGTCATCAATGGGAGGAGAGTCCCTTGGTTCTGTGAAGACTCTATGCCCCAGTATAGGGGAATGCCAGGACCAGGAATAAGAGTAGGTAGGTTGCTGAGCAGGGGGATGGGGGGGGGGGAGAGAATAGGGGATTTTCAGAGGGGAAACTAGGAAATGGGATAACATTTGAAATGCAAATAAATAAAATATCTTAAAAAATTAAAAAAGGGAAAATTTGATATACAGAGACCGACAAGCTGATTGATGCAACAGAATAAAACACCCAGATATAGCCAGGCATGGTGGTGCATGCCTTTAATCCCAGCACTTGGGAGGCAGAGGCAGGTGGATTTCTGAGTTCGAGGCCAGCCTTGTCTACAAAATTAGTTCCAGGACAGCCAGGGCTACTCAGAGACATCCTGTCTCAAAAACCAAAAAACAACAAACAACAAAAAACAAACAAAAACAAAACAATAACAACAACAACAAAACACCCAGATATAAACCAAACACACCAAAGACACTTGATTTGAACCAAAGAAGCCAAAACCATACATTAGGAGAAAGAAAGCACCTTCCATAAATGGTATTGGTCTAACTGGATGTCTGCACGTAAAAAAAAAAATGCAAATAGATTCATGTTTATCACCCTGTTAAAAATCTAACAAATCAAGGGCTTCAACATAAATCCTGACAAACTATACCTAATAGACTAGAAACTGGGAACTAGCCTTGAATGCATTGATACTGGAGACAATTTCCTGAGTAGAACACAAGTGGCATAGGTCCTAAGATCAAAAACTGATAAATAAGATCTAATGAAACTAAAAAGCCTTTGTAAGGCAAAGGACAATGTCAGCAGGACAAAGCATCAGGTTACAGATTAGGAAAAGATCTTTATTATTCATACAATCAACAGAGGGATGATGACCAAAATTTATAAAGAACCCAACACATTTAACTCCAACAAACTAAACAACCCAATTATAAAAATGGTATACAGACCCAGAGACTACTTAACAGCTGAATCTCAAATGGCCGAGAAGCACTTAAAGAAGTATTCAACATCCTTAGTCATCAGGCAAGTGCAAATCAAAATGACCCTGTGATGACATCTCATGAAATTCAGAATGGCTATGATCAAAACTCAAGAGACAGGTAACGTTAAGGAGGGTGTTTCAAACAGAAATCACTCCTATATTAGTGTTGAGATTGCAAACTTGTACAAAAACTCTTGAAATCCATCTGGGAGTTTCTTGGAAAATTGAAAATAGTTCTACCTGATGATACAGCTATACAACTGGGATACCTACCCTAAAGATGATCCACTACACCCTAAGGGCACATATTTAACTATGTTCATAGAAGCTTTATATGTAATAGACAGAAACCAGAAACAACTGAGGTCTCCAGCACATATTTAGCAGTCAGGCAGCTCAGTCTGTATGGTTGCCTTGACTGACATCAGTGGGAGAGGATGGACCTAATCAGGTTGAGACTCGATGTTCCAGAGTGGGGAGATACCTATGGGGAGAGGGCACCCGCTCAGAGGAGGAGAGGAGGAAGGCTAGAGGGAGGGACTCCATGAGAGAGGGACTGGGAGTAGAAGCAACATTTGATATTTTAATTAATTAATAACAAAAAAGAAAATAAATTTAAAAAGTATATATAAAATATGGCTAAATTTAATCAGTTTTCAATAAAAAGATATTTAAGAGTAAAGATTCCCCATACATAACTTAGAAAACTATATCTGTAACATGTCAATTTACACTGTATAAAAGACTTTATTAGGAAAATATCCTGGAAGTGGAAAAAGAATCAGAAAGGGTATAAAACCCAGAGGGGACAGAGAACTTCAAGGGACAGCATCAATGGTATTGGCTTACATGTGAACAGAATTTAAGGCAGCATACATGTGGAGTATGCAACAGATGTTATATAGGTAAAAGGAGAAGTAGACACATGGCCTTTCCCTATCTCAGAACTCTTTGTTATTGATAACAACTTGCAAATGAAAATATGTACCTGTGTCTGTTTCTTGTGCCTTCTCTTAGGTTCTTTTCTTCTCTTTGCTTTGCCCTATTATGATATGTTTTGTTTTGTTTTTATTTTATCTTATTTTACTTTATTTTGTTTTTATCCCTTAGAAGCTCATTTATTTTCTACTGAGATAGGAAGGTTTTGAATTCAGGTAGGAGGGGAGATGAGGAGGATCAGTAGGAGAGGAAATCATAATCTGGTTTATAATATATGTGATAATATCTTTTCAATAAATGAATAATTAAAAAGAAACCAAAGCATTTAGATCATGGGTGATCTAAGGACTTGAATGCTGAGTTAAGAGAAATGCATATTTGAGTCTATGGACTCCTCCACAAGGTTCTACATCAAATATAAAACAGAAGGGCAACAACAACAACAATAAAACATGAGAGGAATTCTGTATCTAATAGTGGGGTCCAAATCTCTGAATATATTGCTGAAGGAACATTTTCAAAAGTCTAGTGTCTGGGCTTGAGACTAAGGAGAGCATGCACGTGTTTGTCTCAGCCACATGGTGATGATATCTTGAGTACTTTAGACTTCTTTAGTTTCCCCTCGTAAACATAGCACCTCTCTCAAAGGCCCCAGGAAAATTATAAACAATTCTTTGTCTATTTTCTTTTTTTCTTTATCTTTCTTGAATTTTAAATTGCCTAAAGCCAAGCAAAATAAATTATTTTCTGTAAAAGAAAATCAATAAAACTTAAACAGGAAGTGATATATAACATAATTTGTATCCTGATAGATGATTTGTAAATACATAATAAGTACTTTCTTTCTAACCAGCATCATTACTCCTGGGACAGATGGAAACAAGAGGCACCAAAGTCATTCCTGCAGGCTGCCATTAAATGCTGGGGACTCTAGGGGATTGTAAATTTATTTACTCTTTTGTACTCATAAGAAATCTCAAATCTCAAAAGCATCACATAAAAAGCTATATCACAACACACTCATGCTTATAGGTCTTAGAACCTAAAGGTAATTTGCTTAAGGACACTGTGTTTGCTCTATTAGATGTATATTGGTAATTAACTTGTATTAATTTTTAATACAGTGTTTGACACATGTGTGTGAGAAATAAGGAGGTATTTCATTGACTATAATAATAATCTATTATATAAAAGAGAAACCAAGCAATTTTTAAGAACTTCATTTTCTGTGCAGTACCTAGGTAAGTGTCCACTATCATTTATAACAACAATATGATATTTCATAGAGGAACAGTTGGGATAACCATCATGTTTATTCCCATGTAACAACTCAGTTTTACATGCCAGTATTTGTTTCAGTATTCTCTCCAGTAGTTAATAGCCCCTGCCTATTTTTTTTTTTTTACCATCATTTGCTATTATTTCTTTACAACTGGATCAAACAATATGAAAGAAGGGTTTACAGTCCAAATTTAATGAGCTGTGGTACAGAGAACCTCATTAGGAATCCATGACTCTGAAGTACTTCATTTCCTAGAGCTTTTCTGTAGTATGTATTTAACAGGACTCCATGTCTTGTACAAGAACTGACACATATCCAAATGAAAGAGAGCAAATTTTAAAAATGACCTGAAATATATCACTCCCTTTTAAACAGAAATTGCTGCTTTCTTATTTATTTTGAAGGAAATATTATAGAGGTAGATCATTGATCTTCTTAGTTTCTTCCTGGCCTTAGAAACACTAGACAGAGTACACTTTACAAGATAGTGTCAGTGTCACAATTTCTTTCAGACACCAGAATAGCGTTTGTTACTTTTAACTTCACTTCAAAGTTCAGAAGTTAGCAAATGTATAAAAGGCACATATTCTTAAGTGTTAATATATTTTCATCTGCAAAGATGAAGTGGTTAGGATGAAAAGGAAATGTACAAATCTATACTTCTTATTCCAAACTCGTATATTTTCACATTTCTGAACTTTATGACAATATTCAAGTTTTTAAATGTATATTACCTATTGATTAGTGTCATAATTAGGTTAAAATAATTCTTACAAAGTTGTGTTCTCATTCTTGATTCACGTTAAAACTCATAAATGACTTGTCCAAAGTGTTAAACTAATCAGCAATAAAGTAAGCCTCTGAAATGAAACCTATATTGCTCCTGAGACTATCCAAAATTCCACTTTTTAATTTATTTTTCTTGCAAAATACATGTAAAATCCAAAAATTAGGAAGTTTGAAGTTTCATTTACATCCGTAGTACTAGCTGATTTCAATAGAGTCATGTAAACTCTCAGTGATTATGAGACTATTTTGAAAACACTCATTTAAATTCATTAGTTCCAATTTGTGGATTGTGTTCTTGTCCTTACAGATCATCTTGAGACCATATCCTAAGAAATATAGCTCAAAGCTATACACATGTGCTTCTTTTCCTTAAAGAGTGCTTTGGAAGAGCATCTTTCATGTTTTTCCAAATATATAATATTCCTTTTGATAAAATCTGTTGAAGCCAGAAATATCTATTTTCCCTTTTCTATGGTTTTCTTAAACCCAATTTTCTAGAAATTATATAAAATTCTGAGCTAATGTACTCTTTGTTGAAATTACTCTCTTGCTGGTTTGATCCTGTTGGGAATGAACTCCATGCTTTGGTTGTTCTCTTTAACGGGACCACAGGTCCCTCCTCTTTTATATCATCTAGAAAATCTGGACCATCCTTTGACATCTAAAATAGTTCACATTGGCGATATCTTTTCCTCTCAGGTTTGTGGTTAGTTAGATGGCAAATGTCAGTGAAATGTCAACCATCTCTGAGGTAAAACCAGTGAATATGTTGTCATATATCCTTGACTCTAGTTCCAAATCTACTCTCATATTGTCCTAACCTGCATGTCTAAATGAGGACTATCTAACCCTTCAATGGTTTTTAAAGAACTCAGCGTCATAATGTATGTAAGTAAAGCACATGAAACCAACATACAATGTATGAAGACGGACAGATAGGATTGGAGGGAGAGGAAGAACAGGGGAAGGGAGGAGGGTAACCATTATCTCTATCAAAATAAAAGATGTAACTGTACTCTAATAACACACACTGGAATCAAAAAATGACAAAAAGTATTTCACAGAGAGAAAAGATTGACCCCTTTGATTGTTTCTTGAGGAAAGAAATGTAGCACATGCCTTTATTTGCTTAGATCCAGGGTCAAAACCACTGTGGATATTAGTTAATAGAAGAATCAAGTGTATTTTCAACATTCTTTTTAGCATGTTCTGAAGAAAATGTTCCTTTTTTGTAATGATTGTCTTTTGGATTTTGTTTTTTTTTTTGAGTAATGGCTTTTTAGCTTATGATTAGGGTACTAGACAGGTGACACTTCTGAGAATTGTTGAGATGGGGAAACTTCTTGTGAAGCTTGAGATAAGCAAGTGTAGAACAGGAGGCTGAGTTTCATCACAATGCACTACAGGAACAGCTATTTATAAACATTTATAAACATTCTGTGGATCCAGAGGTTGTTAAGTGAGAGACAGTTTCCTTGTAGTGACTAAATGTTTTTTACACATCTACATCTCCACTTTCACTCCAGATGGAGGCTGAAGAAAAAAAAAGTATTTTCAGTGCAGTGGGGTTGAGACTTTACCTTTTCTTTGTTTGTAGGTATTTTGAAGATAACTCTATGTAAAGAAACTGGAGATACAGTTCTAGAACCTTCCATAGTATATTCCTCTTTCTACTTTCTGGATTTATTTCATTGAAATTTTGTTGGATAGGTTTACATAGCTTGTGCTGTTTTTGCGAAGGGGTTGAACAATAGAACCAGGAGTGATACTATAATGTATAAGGCCATAAGGCTTTGTGCTGTCAAAGCCACATCAATCCTGTCTCAGCTCCTTGCGTTTGGTTTAAATTGATGAGAAAACACACTCAGAATTTTTGCTCTTCATCTGCCTGCATATGCTTCTTTCTCTAATTGGTGCAAAATTTATTTTGCTGCTACATATAGGAGAGGAATCTTTCAAATTCATTAAGAAAACACTTTAAGTTTGTGATCAAAATTAACAAGTAAGAAATTTAAAGGAGATATATGTAGGCCTTTGACAGGAAATGAAAATAATACATTGGTAATTTTATAACCTCTATTTTAATTTTAGTTTCATTTGTAAGAGAAGTAAAGGTCTTCCAAAAAAAAAAACATACTTAGTTTTTATGTGAGATCAGGCATTTTCATTGTAGTATGATAGTAAACTAAATACATATTTTCTAATTCTACAGAAATCTTCAAAGAATGGGCACTGGGAATCATTCTGCAGCAGTTGTGTTTGTCTTGGTGGGATTAACACAGCAGCCTGAGCTCCTGCTGCCCCTCTTCATTCTGTTCCTGGGCATCTATGTGGTGACAGCAGTGGGGAACCTGGGCATGATCCTGCTCATCACAGTCAGCCCACTGCTTCATACTCCTATGTACTATTTCCTCAGCAGCTTATCCTGTGTTGATCTCTGCTATTCCACTGTCATTACACCCAAAATGCTGGTGAACTTCCTTGGAAAGAAAAATTTGATTGTCTATTCAGAATGCATGGCCCAGCTCTTTCTCTTTGTGATTTTTGTGGTGGCTGAGGGTTACCTCCTGACTGCCATGGCATATGATCGCTACGTGGCTATCTGTAGACCATTGCTATATAATGTGATCATGTCCTCCAGACTTTGCTCATTGCTAGTGTTGGTTGCTTTCATCTTAGGCTTTATTTCTGCCTTAGCACACACAAGTGCTATGATGAATCTGAGCTTCTGTAAATCCCACATCATAAGCCATTATTTCTGTGATGTTCTTCCCCTCCTAAACCTCTCCTGCTCTGACACAAAGCTGAATGAGCTTCTTCTATTTATCATTGCAGGCTTCAACACCTTGGTGCCCACCCTAGCTGTTGCCATCTCTTATGTCTTCATATTCTGCAGCATCCTCCACATCAAGTCATCAAAGGGCAGGTCCAAAGCCTTTGGAACCTGCAGCTCTCATCTCATGGCTGTGGGGATTTTCTTTGGGTCTATCACCTTCATGTATTTCAAGCCTCCTTCAAGTAACTCTCTGGAGCAAGAGAAGGTGTCTTCTGTGTTCTATACCACGGTGATCCCCATGCTGAACCCATTAATATATAGTTTGAGGAACAAAGATGTAAAGAAAGCATTGGGCAGATTTCTGGCAGGGAGATAAGTTTTACATTCAACATATGATACATGGTAGAAGTGAATTGTTCTAATGCAAATATATTTTTCTATTCATTTTTATTTCTCTCTTGAAATATTCAGAATATCTATGCTTGTGGTACTGGGATTAATCTCAGAGGATTTCATGTTTTAGGCAAACACTATACCATGGAGCTATATCTAATATCCATGTTTTTTTTCAAATGCCATGCCATGTGGAGTGATTCAATATTTCAACACAATAGAAAATGATTTGGTAAACATCATATCATCGTTTGACAGGAAAACAACTTTTTCTATTATACAAAAAGGAATGATATGGCAGATTTTCTTTATTCTGACTCTTCTCATCCTAATAGTCAGTATTGATTACTGAAATGTTTCTAGGTTTGGAATTCAGGCATAGGGTGTGGGGCCTCAGGGACCATTTCAGGATCCAGAAACAACTGTGACTAGCTCTGTCAAACAGTCCCAATAGAAAAAGCTCAGCTTCTTTAATTCAAGATTTCAATGACTGTGTCATATTTTGATGTTATAATTTTACCTCCTTTCTCCCTATCTTCTATGACTTATTCTCCCTTTTTAACTTCTATCTGTAAGATTTTTGAGCCTTAGATGGGATAGTAGTACAAATGACTTGATTAAGCTTCAGGCCTTAACTTTCACTTTTCCCCAGCATTTCAGGGAACCATTAGTCTCTATTTACCACTGTTCAGTGTAAATGGCAACTTTTTAAATTAGTGTTGAGAACATATTTTGCCTAAGGGTATAATCAAAATAGAAGACATCTTGTAATTATTACTATTTGGAAAACCAATATTAGCATTTCCCATCACAGAACTGGTCAGTAGATTACTGATGGAGTCTGGGATTTTGGGAGCCAATATCTTCAGTAGTATCAGTACAGTGACCATGAAAATCCAATACATGTTTCTAACCCCAAGGATGCAAATCAAATGTTCTTGACCATAACCAGGGGACAGAAAAATGTATAGATAATGTGAAATAAGATTGTTAGGGAAAAGAGAACCAAACAAGAGAAGGACAGAGATGAGAGAGTTTGGAGTTTAAAGAATAAAAATGAAAGATGCATAAAACATATGTAAGAAGTAGATAAGTAATAAATTGTATATTTTTAAAACAAAAACCTGCAATACTAGAGATAGTAGACTGGTCACTAATACTGAATATTTTTAAATTTACAACTGGATTGTGGGTCCATTCATTAATAGTTCAGAGGACATAACAAATGCACAAGAAAATGAAAAGCAGTGCAGGAGAAAAACAGTTGCAGATGGGTAGTTTCAGTGTGTAGTTTTTTGCTTAGTGTAAGTTAATATATGGTTTTCCTATTCAAAACATTCAAGATTCTAAATTTCCATTAGGTCTTGACTTTCATGTGTCAATAGCTACTTATACTAAAACAATGATAAAGTGTACACCCACCACATTATGATTATTATTAAGTATATGTTGTCATTCAATTAGCTGAAATATAAGGAATCCCATGAGAGTGTAAAAATGAGGAAAGAAGGAAAATAGTTATTTTTAATTGCAGTCAATATAATAGCTTACTCCTAAATCCCTAGACAATCACTAATAAAACTAACCTAAAACTTCAGTATGCTATTGAGACATAAATTAATACTCAGAATTCAGTAGGAATTATAGCTACAAGATTCAAACCCCACTGGAATGAAGAGTCAATAGAATATATGTGCATGTACTGAACAAAGAAAGTGAATAATTAATCTGAAGGAAATTCTCAAATACATCCAAAAGATCCAGAAGCAAACTTAAATACATAAATAAAAAACCTTAATCCTTAAATAGAATATGTCAATATTTAAAGATTCTAGTTTTAAAATTAACTTACAAATTTGACAAAACACTAACAAAATATCCATAATAAATTTTATGTTTCTTGCCATTTATTTTTTTACTCATAGAAACATCATACACACAAATTTATCAAGGAGAAGTTGAAGCACATGGAGGTGTACATGTTTAAGGAACAAACTTTACTTTTGATACACATAAATTTTTGGGACTATTGCTGCAGTCAAAATGACAAATAGTTGATTATGTTTCATGACTCTTCTTTTGATCTCAGCCTGTAGAAAATAGCTGATATTCACATAGTCCCAGAAAACTGGAGATTGACATTTTTATCATTTCATACAAATAGATATTTTATTAATATGTACTTAGGTTTCATTTATCAATGCAATCATATGATATAATATAAAACATTTTTCTTATTTTAAATGTATTGTATGTATGGATTTATGACAGTATATTTACTTAGTTATTAGTGATCATCAGGGTATTTTGGTCTATTACAATTAGAGTTGTTATCAGTTCCATCATGGTATCATAATTTAAAGAAATATTTGGTTTAGGTATTTGTATATTATGCTAAATGAGTTCTTAGTCATGCATCAGACAGTCAATCTGCTTCTGAATAAGAAGAATTTTAAATTTTTAGCACTTATAAGAGTTATTTGATATAATTTAAAGCCAAAATTTGATTTTATAAGGCTATTTTGATGTTATCAATTTTAATGTATGTCTATTTCATGCTTTTCGAATTGGCTTCTTCCAATGATTAAAGATACTAAATGTGTTATAATGTGCTCTATATTCATTTATCTTACTGTATCAGTTGTGTTAATATTGACAACACTGGTTAATAATTTAATTAGGCAGTGGTATACTCAAAAGACCCCACATGTCTCTTCCAACTATTGACTATTGGTGTGATTTATTATTAATAATATTCATGAAGATTTATTCTTTTGCATTAATGAATAAATCTACTACCAATAATCATAAGATTCTGTTATGAATTAACAGATTATTAATTTTAGATTAGAGATTTTTTTTCTTAATAATTCTTATTCTTACAAACATTTGAGACTATAGCTACTTGAGGATAGCTCCAAATTTGATATCTAGATTAAAAGTTTGATGTACAAAACTTTCATCTAAATTTCTCAAAAGAATTTTAGCAAAAATTTGAAAGATGTTTTAAAGCAAAAATATTATTATACCCAAGTTACTGAGGACAGTATAATTCTCATAAATTGTGCCAGTGAAATAAAATAGATCACTTCTTCTACCTACCAAATACATTATATAAATACATGTGGGTTTTGTTTTGTTTTGTTTTGTTTTACATGTTACAGAACCAAGCCATTTTATTTTGGGCCTAGAGAAGGCATCTAGGACAAGGTAGCCTTTGACAGGGTTTTGCCATCTCCACGATCTACCCATTGTCAGTACTTTTCCCTAACACTTCATTAATCAGCATTTGGCTTCCATCTTTCAGCATCCCATCTAGTGACTAAGCACTCCATTAATGTTCACTTGTTCAGTAAATAGAAATCACTCCTTATATCATATTTCATTCTTTAATGAAGCTCTTTGAAATTATTTATTATACTTTTCATGATTATATTATAATTATATCATTTCCCCCCTTTTTTTCCTCTCCACAAACCCACCTATATGGCCCTACTTATTCTCTTTCTAGTTCATGGAATCTATTTTTCATTAGCTGTTCTTAAATAGAGCTACTGAATTAATGAATCTTGGACTAAACTTGCAACTGCCACTTTACTACACAACCAAAATATTTAGTTACAGTATAAATACTTTTTCTTATACCCACAGATAATAAATATTCTTTTAAAGAAAAAAGATATAAATATAATTTTAAAAATAATGAAGTGGAAACTTTGACTTAGATCTCAGAGTCAGGCATGTTCTCTATCTCTCCCTCAAAAGAATTTGAGATTATCTTCTGGACAAAAATTCATATGCACATACACAGAATGTATAACAAAGTTACAGATATTCACATACACACATACCAACATACACATATACATACACTCACTCATGCGTGAATGCATACACACAAGCTCACACACTGTACATTTGTAAATATATAGATAAATAAATAAATAAGACAGGGATTCTACATGTATATCATTGATGCACACAGGAGAAAAGGAAATCCACAGAAGGACATAGAAATGACAGCTTCTGCATAAGGAAAGTGTCTGAAATGACAAATGAAGTACAGTTTAGATGATGTTGACAATTATTATATGTGTTGACTATTCCAGATCCAAATTCCAGATCCAAATTCAAGTTTTCTAGAAATAAAATAACATCTAACAGCATCTGCCTACCATTCACAAAGTTTCTTCATTCGCTACCTATAAATTCTCTTTCACCATTAATGGTGTATGAACCACACAAAGTCTTCATAGGTGACTGATGATATAAGTACTCTCTTTCATCCATAAGAGCACAATTGTGTCCCATCTAGGTTTAAATTTCCAAAATCTCTTAGATATAATTCATGAATTTTCAGTTATGGTTTAGAAATAACAAATATATGGCAAAGCCATGTGATTGAAATTCTTCAATTTCTATCAAGAACCCCATGACGTTGAAATGACAGCTCATTTATTTAAGATATTTAGGGGAAATAATGAGAAAATCATGTGTTGATGAAGTGGTAACTAAGAGGTAAAAGTACAGTTGCAGAGATAAGAGCAAAGACCATGCAAAGGAAGAGAAATTTCCAGATATACTGCTAATTTGAAAGAGATAGTCAATGCTGATAAAATAATTTATTAGTTCATCTTGAGTTGTTTTCCCTTAATCTTCAAGATTCCAAAGCACTGGCGACATCTGTGTTATCTATTGCAGAGAAAGGAAAGGCTTTTGAAGACACCATAGTATTTAAGTATTAGGATCTAAGCCTTTCTCTATCACTTTTTAGAAAGAAAAGGCCCTTGCTATAGCATTTTCTTTAGAGAACATTTTACTTCCTTATTTCTTAGGCTATAGATCAAAGGATTTAGCATAGGTATCACCAGGTTATTCAAGACTTGAACTGCTGCATTAAGCAAGCCATTGGGAGTAGGCTGTAGGCATTTGTAGACCATTGGCATGAAGGCAAGGAGGATGGAAGTGATATGGGTACTGCAGGTAGAGAAGGCTCTGTGCCGCCCCTTAATAGAGTGGATCTGAATAATGGAGAAAAGGATGAAGCTGTAAGAGGTGCAGATGAGGAGGAAGCAGCTGAGGGGCGTCAGCCCACACTGACGAAACCCACCATCTCTAGGGTTGATGTGTTCGTACAAGCCAGCTTTAGCATCACTTAGTTATCACAGAAGTAATAATCCACCTCATTGGGACCACAGTAGGGCAACGGAAAGGTGAGAATGATCAGAAAAGTAGCATGAATACAGACAAAAAATGATGTCCCCACAGCCATGGTGGCACACACTTTGTGGTTCATGATTATTGAATACCTTAGAGGGAAGCATATGGCAATAAAGTGGTCATAAGCCATCACTATGTACAGGAAACACTCAGTACAGCCAAGGAAATGATAGAAGAAGAGCTGGCAAACACAGCCTGCATAGGAGATGGCTCTGCTGTTTCCTGAGAGGTAGAACAGCATCTTGGGAGAGCTAATGGAAGAGAAAAAATATCACACACTGACAGCTGGCACAGGAAGAAGTACATGGGTGTGTGAAGCCGACTGGAAGAGAAAATCTCAAGGACTATGAGCAAGTTCCCCACTAAGGTGAAGTTGTAGAAAAACAAAAACAGGACAAAGAGCATGATCTCCACACCCTTTGTATGAGGGATGCCCAGAAGGATAAACGGAGTCACAACTGAGATATTCCTCAAAGTTTCAAGGCATGGACAATGAATCCAAACACAAAATTTTTCTCATGAATATGTTGGGTTTGTTTGTTGTTTGTTTAATAAACACTCTTATGTTACAGGAGCAGATCTACGTTGAGGAAAAAACATGAAAACAATAAAGTGTATTAATATAACTGAGAACTTTCAGTTTTTGCTGAGTTGGACAAAAGTTCAACCTTGATTTTAACCTTAATTATATTGATCTTGATAGGTTAAGATTATAATTAAGATTATAGCCAGAATACAATTCATTTTACTAAGGACTTTGTGAAGCAGAAAAAGCAAACATGGAAAAGGAGATCAACAACCAAAGAGCACTCCATTCATAAGAGAGACTTTGCTTCTTCTTCTTCTTTGTTCTCTCATTGGGTATAGGAAGTGTTAACATTATAGGACAGAAATGTGATGTGTGCAGTTTCTGTCATAATTAGGACACAAGCGGGAGTAACAATCATTGTGTAAGCAGAGTTCACCAACTGTTTATCCAATAGCAAATGGTCTGTCTGAAAAACAAACATACAAGTAAAAATTACACAGACTGAGCAGATTTTATTTAGGAATGTCTGTGTATGTAACAACATGTAATGAAAATTAAGGCTGTGAACTTGTAAAAGAACAAGGAGAAGATATATGCCAGGATTTTGGGAGGAAAAGAAAGAGGAAGAAATTTCCTAATTGTATTACAATCTCAAATAAAACTAAGTAGATAAAATATAGGATTTTGTCATGATTGGGATAATCTATCTAAAGTATATAATGTAACCCATATTTTCAAATGCAGTACATCAGTGACTACAGAAAAATGAATTACGTTTATTCCTTAGTATCCTTCCCAGTACTTCCTTTTGTACTTTCTTCCTGCTTCATGCTAGCTGTGGCCCTACAACTCTTATGAGTCTGGAAAAATGTATAAACAACATAAAAAACAAAACTTGTAGATAAAACTTTTTTGTGTGACAGGGTAGGAGCCCAAGAATCAACATGGGTGACCTTAGATGTGACTCATAAAATTGGATATGGAACCTAAAGAGGCCACCTTCTGTAGAACTAGCAATAACACCAGTGGACTGGTAGAGATACCAACCCAACAAAAAAACTTTCAACACAGAATTCATCCTACCTACAAGAATGCGGGCACAAGGGTTGGAACAGAGAGAGACAGGCTTTAAGACCCATCCTATGGGCAAACACCAATCCCTGACACTAGTAGTAATATTCTGTTATGCTTGCAGACAGAAACGTTGTTCTCTGAGAGACCCCACCCAGAAGCTGACTCAGAAAGATTCTGAGACCCACAGACAAACAGTGGATGGAGCTTAGGTGCTATTTAGGAAGAATGGGAGGATTTAGGGCCCTAAAGTGGATAGAGACTCTACGGGAAGACCTACAGATTCAACTAACCTAGACTCTTGGGGCTCTTAGAACTGAACCAGCAACCAAAGAATGTACATGAGGTCACCTAGGCTTACCTTCATTGGCTACATTGTGGTCTCACTGGGAGAGGAAGTGCCTAGCCTCACAGAAATGTAAAGTGCCAGGGTCTGGGTTATTAAGGGTCCTCCACCTACTCAGAGCAGAATGGAAGGGGATATGGGGAATGTATTGCAGGTTTGGGGTGACCAGAAGGGTGTGTCAGTGAACAGGATGCAAAGTGAATATGTATAAAATTAAATTAAATTAAATTAAAAAAACAAGGGAGCTCTGGGCATACTGGTTAGATCATTATTGTTGTTCCTCCTATGGGGCTCCAAACTCCTTCAGCCTCTTGGGTACTTTCTCCAGCTCCTTCATTGGGGACCTTCTGCTCCATCCAGTGGGTGGCTATGAGCATCTACTTCTGTATTTGGCAGGCACATGATGGTTCTTTGACCCAGTATAGAAAAATGCCAGGGCCAGGAAGCAGGAGTGGTGGTGAGAGGTTAGTGAGCAGGCAGAAGCGGGACTAGGTAGGGGGTTTTCGGAGGGAAATTCAGGAAAGGGGATAACATTTGAAATGTAAATAAAATACAATACAAATTTATTTTAGACGGAAGACCCTTACTTTGACCTGTCCTCATATCTGTTTCACGTCTCTCTCTCTCTCTCTCTCTCTCTCTCTCTCTCTCTCTCTCTCTCTCTCTCTCTCTGGATCTTTCTCTGTCAGCCTGTTGGTCTGTCTCTGTCTCTGTTCCTCTGTCTGTCTCACTCTGTCTCTGTGTTTGTCTCTTTCTGCTATCTGTCTCTG
>NC_034599.1:34013947-34080124 GCF_900095145.1 Mus pahari
GTGTGTGTGTGTGTGTGTGTGTGTGTGTGTGTGTGTGTGTGTTGGTAGAGTATATTTCTATAGACAAGGAAATTATGAAAGCAAATGAAGACAGGAATTGCTTCTAGGTATTATGTGTTTAGAATGCAAGTAAGGATTTGGAGAATTCAGAACACTTGTCTCATGTTCACGTTTCATTGGGCCCTTGGTGACAAAACAATATAGAGCTCTGTAATGGATTTTCAGGTAGTTCTAGAAGCATTACCTATGAAGAAAAACAGGTATAATTGACTGATACTAGCTCTTTTGATTAACACAAGAAAGGAAGCACAAATCAATGATGTCTAGAAATTTTCAACACAATCTAGACTCTAAGTAACTCATGAAATATTTTGAGTGCAAATCTAAAAAGCAAATAAGAAAATGCCATAAATTCCCAGATATTAGATCTGAGATTACACATGTATTATTTTTGATATTACAACATTTATTATCATGTTCTATGAGGTAGGATAATGATACAGAGATTCTAAATGGCTAGAGAGATAATCTGCCTCAATAGAAACACACATAAAATGTTAAGACAAAAATTGACTTGAAAATATAATGAAAGTTTTAAAATAGATGTATTTAATATGAAATTAGCAGTACTAGCCATTTAGTAAAGGAAGGAAAACCAAATGGGTGAGATGTGTTGAAGAACCAATCAGTTTTCACATTTGTAAATAAGTCTCTAAGATCCCACAGAAAATCCTATATAAAAATAGTAGAATTAGAAAACTAGTAATATCAGAAAATATTAAAACAATGTATAGAAAATTACCAGCATTTTGTTATATAAAAAACAAAGATATAAAAATTAAATAGTTTAAGTTATAACAGAAGCATTGTACATATTTTAAGATACATTTCTCAACCTGTAATTTATAACCACTTTGAGGGTAGACTATAAGATATTCTGAATCTCAGATATTTACATTATGAGTCATAACAGTAGCAAAATTACAGTTAGGAAGTAGCAATGCTATAATTTTATGGGTTTGGTCACCACAAAATGAGAAAATGTACTAAAAGTTTGTAGCATTAGGAAGATTGAGATCCATTGCTTTAGGACATAGAGATTCACCAGCTAGGTTGCTCATGGCATAAAGGTAATTACTTCCTAGACAGAGGATATGGATCCATTTCTTATAACACAGCAAACCATCAGAGAAAATCTACTTTCTCAAGATGATCTCCAAAGTATGTATGTATGTATGTATGTATGTATGTATGTGAGATATATATATATATATATATATATATATATATATATATATATATATATATATATATATATATATATATATATATATATATATATATATATAAACTATACACATATCTTATAGGCACACATGTATACACAAATTCAGGGACAAAATAGATAAATGGATACATTAATTCTTCACATAAATTGATTTGAAATCACAAATGTAGACATTTTATTTTTTTTAAAGATCAATACTGATTGAGCATATGTAAGGAACTGAAGTATTTTCTCAAGTACAATGCCTATTATCTAATGGAATTAAAAGCAGCTCATTTAGTAGATGAGGCAAATTAAGCATTAATGCTTAGTAACTCACCTAGCCACTTATACTACAGTGTTTACTCTGAACCCTGCAGGAAGCACTCTTACCAACTGCATGATCTCAACAGACCCTATATTTCATAGTCCTAATTGATATAAGAGATGAAATATTGTTCAAAAGTTATTATGGTAGCAATGAATTAAATTATCATTATATGTATGTATGAGTAAAGGAATTACAGCAGTAAAGAAGACGAATCCAACTTCCCATCTCTAGCACTATCTGTTTTATTTTATTATTTTTTTTTATTAGTAGTAGGTTCAACTCTACAGCTTATGGCCTACCCATCCATGGGTTTGTGAATCATTTAATAGTACTAGAAATGACTTTTATCTTGGAGAGTAGGGCATAGATGCAACTATTGAGTACTCCCATAACATTTGTGTCCCTAATATAACATTGCAAAAAGTTTCCTAGGAAAATCAAGGATTGTTACTAAGCAAGACTGTTGAATTTTCTTCTATATAGGATAAGTAGAACCTGTAGATATTAAGAAAAGAAATCAGTAGGGTTGAAACTTCCAAGTTGACTCCTACATGACTTCTCCATACACCATGACTCAAGTATGTGGTATCTTCAGCAATAAGGTCTGACCATCAAGATCTGGATCATAACTTTTAGTTTGGGTTATTAAGATGTGGAGATACGTATTTAACAAGAGGGAAAGAGTGAACACTCTTGTTTTATCAATGACTTTAGTAAAATTATTTGAATTTTCTTCATTAATTTAATATTGGCTGTGGGCGTATATATTTTTTTTTAATGTTGGGATAAGTATGCTGCACTCCTAGATTTTTCCATAATTTTAATCATGGAAATATGTTTGATTTTGTCAAAGGCTTTTTAAGCATCTAATGATGTGATCATGTTGAATAATACGGCTCATATTCAAATATATCTATCTTTATTGTGATCCGGTCATCCTTGTGACATTTAATACTTTTACTTTGTTTGGTAGATTTAGTGTTTTCCGTATTACATTAGAAGGGGGACTCCTCTTTTTCTCTTTTTTAATATCCCATATTCATCTTGCCCCTTCATGAGCATTTTCTTCCTTATATTTAAGAAAGAAATATTTTTATATGTGCCATCCCACACAGATTATTTCTTTTCTTTCTCTCTGCTCCTTTTATTAAATTTTTTGATGTATTTTTTCAAAAAAATATTTTAAAAAGCCTTTTTTATACACTATATTTTGATCATATATTCAATTCCCATAGCTCCTTCTTTGCTACTGATCACTGAAATTCAAATTTTCACCCTGTTCTCTCTGAAAAATTCAAAACATAAGACAAAATAAAGGAAACAAAAATTACAAAACTGTAGAGTCTATTTTGTGTTGGCCAACTTTAAGTGAGTATAAAGCCTGTATGGAGTTTGATTGATGTACCCAATGTCTCTGCAGTCAAGAAAACTGAATTTCAGTGTTATATTTAGAAGTGTCCCTTCAATGATTTTAGCAAATACATTTTTTGTGCCTTTATTTGTGTTTCCTTGTAGTTCCCCACAGATTCTGTGCTTTTGTAGTGTCTGATGAATCTCTTCTTAAGTTTTATTAGATTTATTGTTTTCTTGACTTACTTTTTATTCTATTTTGTCTTCAAACCCTGATATACACTGTTCTATTTGATTTATTTTACTAGAATGTCTATCTATTTAATGTTGTGCTTTGTTTAATTTTGTATTTTATATTTTATCCATTTATATTTTCTTTAGAATTTCTATTTTTATATCAATTAAATTACCTTCCGCATCCTTAATTATTTTACTTAATTTCTTCAATGGTTGTCTTGTCCTAGTCTACATCCCAGTATTAATATCCTATTTGATTTCATTGTCCATATTTATAATTTCTATTTCATATTGTCATTTACAGTGAATATATAGATAAAGTGTCTTGTTTTTCCCTTTTGTCTGTGTGCTGTTGGTGATTTTGGTATGAGATGTGGGCATCTGGAGTTAGAGTCTTGGTAGTATTACTTGGTATGGATATTTGTTCCACCTTGTTTGTGTTGTTGGGATCTCTGTGATTACTTGAAGTTATCAGGGTTTTGGGCAGCCAGATACTTACTGTTCAAACATGGGATCTCTAAGTGTTAATATGTAATTGGAATATCAGAAGTAGTTTTAGTTAAATAGGCAAAGATCAGCTTAGCACAAATTAACCCAGTGATGTTTGCAGGTTCTCACTATGGAGAAGCTTGTGGAGGTGTACAAAGAAGTTTAGAGTTTCTTTGGGTCATGAGGAAAAGGATGCTAGGAGATTCAGGCTTTATGTGGATATCTCTTTTAGGTTGTGGCCAATGAAGAGGTATTACTGGTGTTAACAAAAAGAAGTGAAACAGTTTCTATGGATCAATAGCTGTACTTGCCCTCTGAACTCCTAATAGATGTATGCATTCATCCACATATATGAACACCATAACATTAACATAGAAACATACCCATGCAAACCGAAAAGCAAAATAATAAGGTAAGTAATAAACAATATTATCATACTTGTGTTAGGATTTCTTTCAGAAAAATCTAAAGGCTGATATTTACAACAGCTTTTCTACTATTATAGGAACGTTACCAGTTGCCTTTCACGGTCTTAAATAATTTATGAAATGTATGCTTAATGTATTTAACCAAAGCAAAAATGCTGAATAAATCAGAATTGTTAAGAAGAAAAAATATGATGACTACATACTGGATATCATATACAATGGAAAGGAAGAAAATAAAAATCAAGGAAAATATCAAGGCCTGGTAGCAAATATTCAGGATCTTATGAATATGGTTGTGACTCTGGAATTGAAGATACAAGATGAGTTATTGAGGAAAATAAAATGAGTAAGGCCAAGAAAGGAAAATGATGTAATAGTCAAATAAAGAAAAATTATATAGAATGAATAAATTTAAATATATTTAATTCATACTATGTAGTAGTCAAAAATTAACGGTCATGATACATTTGACACATATTTGTCAGAAAAATTATCTTTGTTGTATCATTTTCTTCAAAGCAATATTGACATCCTTATTCCTCAGACTGTAGATCAGGGGGTTGAGCATGGGAACAATGATGGTGTAAAATATTGAAGACACTTTTCCTTCATCCATAGAATTGAAAGAAGATGGGTTCAGATACATAAATGAAGCAGAACCATAAAAGACAGCAACAGCTGAGATGTGGGAGCTGCAGGTGCTGAAGGTTTTGGATCGTCCCTCAGTAGATTTAATACGTAGGATGCTGATAATGATGAAAGCATAAGAACTGAGGATAGTCAATGTTGGGGTAATAATATTAATTCCACTAAAAATTAGAATCATCAACTCATTAATAAAAGCATTAGAGCATGATAGCTTAAGGATAGAAATAAGGTCACAGAAATAATGGTTGATCAAATCATATCTGCAGAAATCAATCCTAAACATACAACCTACATGAGCTGATGCACAAACTATTCCTATAATGTACACTCCTAAAACAAGAGAAAGGCACTTATGTTGAGACATGATTATACTGTAAAGCAAGGGGCTACAGATGGCAACATAGCGATCATATGCCATTGCAGCCAGCATGTAGCATTCCGAAATAGCAAAAAGGAGAAAGAAGTAAAGTTGAATCATACACTCAGGGTAGGAGATTTCATTCTTCTCCATCACAAAGTTCACCAGCATTTTTGGGGTAATGACAGTAGATTGGCAGAGGTCAATGAAGGACAGACTGCTGAGGAAGAAGTACATGGGTGTGTGCAGGTGTGAGCTGAGCAGGATGAGGATGATCATGCCCAGGTTCCCCAGCACTGTGAGCAGGTAGATTCCAAGGAAGAGGAGGAAGAGGGGCAGCTGCAGCTCTGGTTGGTCTGTTAAGCCAGAGAGGAAGAATTTGGTCACTGTAGAGTGATTGCCTTTTTCCATGCTCTCAGGCAGATTCTGAAAGGAAAAGATATAGACTTTTGAGAAACACATTTGTTCTTCTTTTGGAAGAAGGTACCACTTTAAATTCTATATGAAAACTACTTTCTGCACCATATTTACTATGTGGAAATAGTCTCATTCTAGTATTTTCTAAATTTGAGAGTTTTTGAAACTCAAAATTAATATTTTTATAGAAAATTCTTCATTTGTGTTTGTATTGTGAAAAACTTGTGTACAGTATTTCAATGTGTTAAACCTTTGGCCTTAGTATTTCTAAATACTATTTCTAAATGTCACCATTTATTAAGAGATATAGCTCAGACAATAAAGTTTCTGATTTGAATCATGACATTAACAGCTTTTCCCAAAAAGAATTGCACATAACACATAAATAGCAGAGACGTATCAATTAAATGACAATTACTGGCAAAGTTTCCAGAATAAGACTTTTATGTTTCAAATTTTCTTCTTGTTCCTTCAACTTTTGTGAATAGAGAGTGTCAAAATAGAAACAGAAAAACACAAAGCAATATTAAAATTTTGTTTCCTTGTTCTGTTACATAATAAATATTTTTATTGATTATTTCACACAATAAACATTCATAATGAATTAGTATTGACTTAATATTATTTGCAGATGATATTAGAGTATATATAAGAGACTCTAAAAATTCCTCCAAGTAAATGATTAAAAAATCACTGTCAGCAATGTGAGAGGATCCAACAATAATTTTCATAAATCAGTGTCTATTCTATATACAAATAACAAATTTACTGAGAAGGAAATCATGGAAAAATGCCTTTCATAGTAGCCCCACATAATATATAAAATATCTTGGGTAACATTAACCAAAAAAGTGAAAGATTTGTATTAGTAGAAAAGTAGGGATAGTTGAGGGTGGGATTTGTATGGGTGGGACTGGAAGCAGAGGATGGAGGGAACGGAGGGGACAGCATCCATATGTAAAGTGATTAGTCATAATAATAATAATAATAATAATAATAATAATAACAGTAAAGCATTAGGTAACTGGCCCATAAGAAATAATTTTCGAAGTTATTTCCTGGCTTCAACGAACATCTTTACACACACACACACACACACACACACACACACACACACAAACACATTCTTCCCCCAAAATGGTAAACAGAAAAAGGCAGCTCCTTAAGAAAGTACTAAATGAAACAAGTATGGAAAAATAGGTATCAACTTGCAATATGATTTTCAAAGGAAACAGGTTTGGGGTTATATTCATTCACTAAAAGTGTGACATGGACATTGGTTTGGACATTTTAGTCAAAAGTGGCCAAAGACATCTTGCATAATTAAATTCACAATAAACTTCCATGCTATAATCCACACATCCAAAACAAGGATAGCGTATCTTTCTTAGACGGGGAACTAAAATAGATATTTGATGGACAGAGATAGGGAACTGGGTGGGAGAGAGGATGGGGAGTGTAGCATAGTATGGTAGGGATCAGATCAGATGTGGAAAAACCTAGAAAGAGAAAATGGAATAGGTGGCAGGGGTAGGGTGTGTATGTGTGGGGGATTAGTAATGACTAGTACTTGCTAGAAAGCTGGGGTGTAGGGAGGGCTCAGGGGTCTTTGGGATGCAACTCATTCTGAGACTTCAAGCAATGGGGGAAATGAATCAGGAAGTGGCTGCTTTCTGTAGCCAGGCAGAACTCAGAGTGGAGAGGCAAGGACAGCAACCCACCCATAATATCTTCAACTCAAAATGTGTCTTTCCTAAAAGATATATGGGAACAAAGAGCAGAGACTGAGGGAATGGAGCTAAGCAATGATTGGACCAAACTGAGACCCATCACATGGACAAGAACCAATCCCTGACATTATTAATGATACTCTATTATAATTGCCAAAAAGAACATAGTATAACAGTTTACTGAGAGAGAGGCTCTACAAGATGGAGAAACCTTCTGCAAAATATAGGAGGGACCTCTGAGAGTCTTAATGGGAGAGCTGGAGAATGGATTGTGAGGCTAGAAGAGGACAGGAACCCACCAGGACAACCAAGAGTGTCAATTGACCAAGAGTTCAATTTTTTAGGTTTCCCAGAGAATGAACAACCTGACAAATAGAGAACATGGGATAGAGCTAGGCCCCCTATACATTAGCAGCAGACGAGCAGTTTGTGCTTCATGTAGATCCTCCAACAACTAGAGCAGTGGCTGTCCCTGAATGTGTTGCTTGCCTGCCTGCCTGTGGATCCAGCTCCCCTAACTGGGTTGCCTATCTGACCTCAGTTGAAGATGTGCTTTTTTGCTGTTAATTATTTTGAAGGGTGGTAGTTGAGTGTGTGGTTCAATGGGTTGGGACTCTGAGGTGGACATATAGACATATCTCAGAAGGTCCAAATAGAGAATCTAGAAAATAGACTCTCATATATATGGTAAATTTATGATCTGCAAACCATAAAAAGAAAGTAGCCTAGGAATATTCTTTTCAATGTTATTTTTGGAATAATTGAGCAATTAGATAGGCAATAATAAAAAAATCTCAATTATTATAGATTCATTGTAACAACTTATACTAAAGTATTTTTACGTACATCACAGTTCATTTGAAAAATTTGAAATTTGAACATAAAATTCCTATAAGTATTAACAGAAATTTGTTTTGTTTTGTTTTGTTTTGTTTTGTTTTGTTTTTCGAGACAGCGATTCTCTTTGTAGCCCTGGCTGTCCTGGAACTCACTCTGTAGACCAGGTTGGCCTCGAACTCAGAAATCTGACAGCCTCTGCCTCCCGAGTGCTGAGATTAAAGGCATGTGCCACCAAAACCCCCGGCAACAGAAATATTTTTAGTAATCTTAGTTTCACTCATACACAAGAAGCAATCCCACTAAAATCAGGGACTAGAAAAGGCTGCCCACTCTTTCCCTACCTATTCAATATAGTACTTAAAGTCCTAACCAGAGCAATTGGACAACAAAAGTAGACCAAGAGGATACAAATTGGAAAGGAAGAAGTCAAAATATCATTATTTGCAGATGATATGATGGTATATGTAAGTGACCCTAAAATGTCCACCAGAGAACTCCTAAACCTGATAAACAGCTTCAGTGCAGTAGCTGGATATAAAATTAACTCAAACAAATCAGTGGCATTCCTCTACACAAAGGATAAAGAAATTAGGGAAACAACACCCTTCACAATAATCACAAATAATATAAAATACGTTGGTGTGACTCTAACTAAGGGAGTGAAAGATCTGTATGATAAGAACTTCAAGTCTCTAAAAAAAGAAATTGAAAAAGATCTCAGAAGATGGAAAGATCTCCCATGCTCATGGATTGGCAGGATTAACATAGTCAAAATGGCCATCCTGCTGAAAGCAATAAACAGATTCAATGCAATTCCCTTCAAAATTCCAAGTCAATTCTTCACTGAGTTTGAAAGGGAAATTTGCAAATTCTTCTGGAACAATAAAAAACTTAGGATAGCAAAACCATCCTCAACAATAAAAACCACTGGTAGAATTTGTTTTTAAATAAAACAAACTGATTTATTTGAAATTAAATTTTCGCTATTTTGGGATAATGAAATATAGTAAAACAATACAAAGCAGTTAAGACCAGCATGGAACCAAGGAGAGAAACCAAGAAAATGCAATGAGAGATTTCTGGAGTTTCCTAAAGAGATAATTGAAGGAAATTAAGGTTAAGTCATTATCAAGGAGAACAGTTACAGTGTTAATGTACTTTCAATAAATAATGGTAATAAATTATAAGAGTTCACATATTGCCATCAAGATACTCCAGTTCCTAGGTATTTGAAAATTAAATTTTTTTGAAAATCTGTCTATACTTGATTGAAATTAAATATTAATAAATACAAAATTTGGTGATATTTTCTTTGAAAACAATAAAAAATTGTTTACCTTGAGAAAAATGTTGAAAACTTATATATCTGATATGAAATAGTATGTGTAATTTTTAAGTTTAAAAATATAGTCAGGTAATTTCTCTATTTCAAGAAAAACAGGAAACTAATTTGAACATTTTCATCAAAACTTTTAAGTAAATGGCAATTAGTTATAAGAAAAACATTTAACTATATCGATCAAAATGCAAATTCATTCACATTTGAACACTAATATAACCTTATAACATTTAGGTTAAAATACAAGATAAAGAAACCAAGTGTCACACAAGGTAAATTATCACATTCAACAGCTTAAGAGCAAGTATAATTTATTTTTATAAAAAATCATGTACCTAAGAAAACATAAAATATACTATTCTTAATTAAAACCATTTTTCAGAAAAATGAATCTTCTTAAAATAACTGAATGTTTAGATCCTTCCTGTTTTCAGTTGTCATGTAATCAGTAAATTAACAGAAAACAAAAACCTGTAGACACACTTTTCATGCCAGAACACACCTGCATTTCTTCTCAATGCAGAGGATTACACCCAGTGTCTAAGTTTTCTAGATAACTGCTTTATGGCTGTTCTATATGCCCAGGCCTAGGTTCTCTGAGACAACATCTCACCACTTTCTGATGAACTTTAACTTACTGTGATGTGCTTTGGATGATGTACAACTTAATCCCAGGAAGAACACTGGAACTGGAGATACTTGCCACTTTATACCACATCAGACTTTCTACTGTGTTGGAAAAAGGAAACTCAAGTCAGCCTCATATGTACTTCAGGGTTTCTCAGTCTTGGACTCTGGGATTTGGTATTTGTACAATGATGTTCATGGCATGTGTGTGCTCTCAAGTCTTAAACTCCTTCATTGTCCCCTCTGTCACTTCTTACAGATGCCCTTGGAGATTTTCATGGTTTTGTCTTTCGTTGCCCTGGGGAATCAATTATGCTTAAGTTTACTACACTACTTATCATCAAGATTAAAAAAAAATAAAAGTTTAGTAATAGAAATGAGATCATTCCCCTGTTTGCCAGCCTGCTTCATAGACTAACCTCAGACTGGAAGCTTCTTAACTAATTCTATTTCCTTCTAGCATGATAAAGCCTTTGCCTGTGACAACGCTTCAACACTTTCACTTCAATTCTACAACCATTTCAGGGATTATTTAGCTATCTAAAATGCATGTTGCTCTTTACAACAAAATTTTTGAATAGGACAGTGTAAACATCCAGTCACTTTATGTATCCTTCCAGTAAGGCATTCTAAAAAGCATCTACTACAGTATATATAAAGGAAAATTATAAATCAGTAACATGATATAAACTATTCCACGTAGACATGATTTTATTGAAAGATCAACACTGATTTTTTTTATAAGGTTCTGAAGTATTTTCGTAAGTACAATGGTTATTTTCTCAAGAAATTAAAAACACCTCACTTAGTAGACTAGGAAAATTATGCACTGAATCTTAAACCACAAAATTGGAGGGTGAGCTAAGCCATGTATGATTCCTGAACCAGGGCTTTAATGCTTCTGTCCTGATCTCTGTCGTAATTGCATGTAATGTCATAAAAGCATGTCGGGTTCCTTAAAGGTCACACTGCTTTGCAGCATATCAGGAAAAAAAATCTCAATGAGTTAACCTGTAAAGGAGTGAATTTAAGGGCCATGTAAGCATATGAGCTTTTTCAGGAGGCATGCTTTTATATACATAAGGAGGGAATGTCTAACTTGCAATCAGACTATCCTGTGTTCACATATTAAATATTATCCCAGAGATTATTTGATTTCATTAAATTTTCCATTGATTTCAATATGAGACAGATGTAAGAAGATCATTGGAGGTTGCTGATTGCCAGCCTAGCCCAAAAATATGAGTACTATGTTCAGCAAGAAAGTCTACACCATGTTATCAAGGATGAAATTGATGGAGGTCACCCAGTGATGACCTTCTCTGGCCTGACATGTTTCTACAAACACATTCATGCACACACACACACACACACACACACACACACACACACACACAATTATGTGTTAGTCTGCACACACATGTATATAACATAAAGATATATACTACACACATGCTCACACACAGAAGCAGTTTTAATGAAAACAAATTCAAAATTCCAAAAAGATTCTCCTCATATTGAAGTGAAATAGAGAATATGAATTATCTAAGAGTCGTGAGGAGGAATTCTAGTTTCTGTATCTAAAAACTGAGCTACACTTGTAATGAGGGATATCATCTACTTTTTTGAGGCCTGGCACCTCTGTGAGGGTTCCCCTTGGGGCCTTCATTCATTTCTCACAAAGTGTCTTCTGCTTTCTTTTTTCTTGTTTTTTTTTTTCAATTTTTTATTAGATATATTCTTCAATTACATTTCAAATGTCATCTCGAAAGTCCCCTATACCCTCCCCCTGCACTGCTTCCCTACCCACCCACTCCGACTTCATGGCCCTGGAGTTCCCCTGTACTGGGGCATATATAGTTTGTAAGACCATGGGGCCTCTCTTCCCAATGATGTCCAACTAGGCCATCTTCTGGTACATATGCAGCTAGAGACACAAGCTCTCAGGGTACTGGTTAGTTCATATTATAGTTCCACCTATAGGGTTGCAGACCCCTTCAGGTCCTTGGGTACTTTCTCTAGCTGCTCCTTTGTGGGACCTGTGTTTCATCCAATAGCTGACTGTGAGCATCCACTTCTGTGTTTGCCAGGCACTGGCATAGTCTCACCAGAGACAGCTATATCAGGATCCAGTTAGCAAAATCTTGCTGGCTTATTCAATAGTGTCTGTGTTTGGTGGCTGACTATGGGATGGACCCCTAGCTAGGGCAGTCTCTATATGGTCCATCCTTTTGTCTCAGCTCAAAACTTTGTCTCTATAACTCCTTCCATGGATATTTTGTTCTCTACTCTAAGGAGGAATGAAGTATCCAAGTGCTGGTCTTCCTTCTTCTTAATTTTCTTGTTTTATTTTTTCAAATTTATCCTGGATATTCTAAATTTCTGGGCTAATATCCACTTATGAGTGAATGCATATCAAGTGAGTTCTTTTGTGATTGGGTTACCTCATTCAGGATGATATCCTCCAGATACATCCATTTGCCTAAGAATTTCATAAATCTATTGTTTTTAATTGTTGAGTTTGTACTTCATTGTGTAAATGTACCACATTTTCTGTATCCATTCCTCTATTGAGGGACATCTGGGTTCTTTCCAGCTTCTGAATATAATAAATAAGGCTGCTATGAACATAGTGGAGCATGTGTCCTTGTCAAAATTTGGAACATCTTCTGGGTATATGCCCAGGAGAGGAAATGCTGGATCTTCCAGTAGTACCATGTCCATTTTTCTGAGGAATTGCCAGACACAGTGGTTGTACCATCTTGAAATCCCACAAACAATGGAGGAGTGTCCCTCTTTCTCTACATCCTCACCAGCATCTCTTGTCACCTGAATATTTGATCTTAGCCATTCTGATTGGTGTGAGGGGAAATCTCAGGGTTGTTTTGATTTGCATTTCCCTGATGATTAAGTATGTTGGACATTTTTTGAGGTGCTTCTCAGCCCTTTGGTATTCCTCAGTTGAGAATTCTTTGTTTAGCTCTGTACCCCATTTTTAATGGGGTATTTGAATTTCTGGAGTACAGCTTTTGAGTTCTTTGTATATATTGGATATTAGTCCCCTATCAGATTTAGGATTGGTAAAAATCTTTCTCAATCTGTTGGTGACCTTTTTGTCTTCTTGACAGTGTCTTTTGCCTTACAGAAGCTTTGCAATTTTATGAGTTCCCATTTATCGATCCTTGATCTTACAGCACAGTCCATTGCTGTTCTCTTCAGGAATTTTTCCCCTATGCCCATATCTTCGAGGCTTTTTCCCATCTTCTCCTATATAAACTTCAGTGTTTCTTGTTTTATTTGGAGTTCTTTGATCCACTTAGACTTGTGCTTTGTACAAGGAGGTAAGAATGGATCAATTCCATGCTCTCTCAATGAGAGAGAGAGCATACACCAGCAGCTTGATGGCATACCTAAAAGCTATATAACAAAAGGAAGAAAATTCACCCAAAAGGAGTAGAAGGCAGGAAATAATAAAAATCAGGGGTGAAATCAACCAAGTAGAAACAAAAAGAATTATTCAAAGAATAAACCAGACCCCTAACATCTTCCTTCAGAATCCCAGTGGAGGCCACTGAGTGCTCCTGATACTCTCAACACCACAGTTCCTCAGAATCACCTTGGGATCATAGGAGGCAGACCAGAGACCCAGACCCTTGGGTACCTTCTTTGCCAGAGGAGAGTTAGCCTACAGGGAGGGCTCTGACCCCAGAACTCAGAAGGTGGATCAGAGCTCCAGACTTCTGGACACTTGCCCTGCAAGAGGAGTGCTTGCCTGCAGAGAGTGCTCTGACCACTAGGACTCAGGTGGGAGTTGGATTCCCAGGAGTGCCAACAGAGGATAACAGAATCACAGGAGGATCAAGCTCCAGAAAGAGACAGCTTGAACATTAACACCAGAGATTTCCAGGTAGTGAAAGGCAAACATAAGAATCTTAAGAACAGAAACCAAGAACGGTAGGCATCATCAGAACCCAGGATGCCCAACACAGCAAGTTCTGGATACCCCATCACAAATGAAAAGTAAGACACAGATTTAAAATCATATCTCATGATGGTGGTTTAAGATTTTAAAAAGGGTATTAATAACTCACTTAAATAAATACAGGAGAACACTGCTAAACAGGTAGAAGGCCTTAAAGAGGAAACAGAAAAATCACACAAAGAATTATAGTAGAACACTGCTAAACAGGTAATAGTCAGATCCTACTAAAAAGGGCTATACTCAACAAAACTGGAAAACCTGGTTGAAATGGACAACTTCCTAGAGATATAGCAGGTACCAAAGTTAAATCAGGATGAGATTAATGATCATAACAGTCCCAATTCCCCTACAGATATAGAAGCAGTCATTAATAGTTTCCCAACCAAAAAAAGCCCAGGATCAGATGGGTTTAGTGCAAAGATCTTTCAGATCTTCGTAGAAGACCTAATTCCAACTCTGCTCAAACTATTCCACAAAATAGAAACAGAAGCTACCCTACCCAATTTATTCTATGAAGCCACAATTACTCTGCTACCTAAAAGTCACAAAGATCCAACAAAGAAAGAGAACTTCAGACCAATTTCCCTTATAAATATCTATGCAAAAATACTCAATAAAATTCTCACAAACCGAATCCAAGAACACATCAAAACAATCATCCATCATGACCAAGTAGGCTTCATCCCAGGGATGCAAGGATGGTTTAATATACGTAAATTCATAAACATAATCCGCTATATAGACAAATTCAAAGACAAAAATCACATGATCATCTCGTTAGTTGCTGAGAAAGCATTTAACAAAATCTAGCACTCCTTCATGATAAAAGTCATGGAAAGATCAGGAATTCAAGGCCCATACCTAAACATAATAAAAGCAATATATAGCAAACCAGTAGACAACATCAAACNAAATGGAGAGAANCTNGANGCAATCCCACTAAAATCATGGACTAGACAAGTCTCCCCACTTTCTCTCTACCTATTCAATATAGTACTTGAAATCCTAGGCAGAGCAATTAGACAACAAAAGGAGATCAAGGGGATATAAATTGGACAGGAAGAAGTCAAAATATCACTATTTGCAGATGATATGATAGTATATGTAAGTGACCCTAAAAATTCCACCAGAGAACTCCTAAACCAGATAAACAGCTTCAGTGCAGTAGCTAGATATAAAATTTACTCAAACAAATAAGTGGCCTTTCTCTACACAAAGGATAAACAGGATGAGAAAGATATTAGGGAAACAACACCATTCACAATAGTCAGAAAAAAATATAAAATACCTTGTTGTGACTCTAAGTAAGGAAATGAAAGATCTGTATGACAAGAACACAAGTCTCTGAAGAAAGAAATTGAAGATCTCAGAAGATGGAAAGATCTCCCATGCTCATGGATTGGCAGGATTAATGTAGTCAAAATGGCTATCCTGCTGAAAGCAATCTACAGATTCAATGCAATCCCCATCAAAATTCCAACTCAACTCTTCACTGAGTTAGAAAGGGCAATTTGCAAATTCATCTGGAATAACAAAAAACCTGGGATAGCAAAAACTCTTCTCAATAATAAAAGAACATCTGGGGGAATCACCATACCTGATCTCAAGCTGTACTTCAGAGCAATTGTAATAAAAACTGCATGTTACAGGTTCAGTGACAGTCAGGTAGATAAATGGAACAGAATTGAAGACCCAGAAATGAACCCACACAGGTATGGCTACTTGTTGTTTGACAAAGGAGCTAAAACCATCCATTGGAAAAAAGCCAGCATTTTCTACAAATAGTGCTGGTTCAACTGGCAGGTATCATGTATAAAAATGCCGAATTAATCCATTCTTATCTCCTTGTAAAAAGCACAAGTCTAAGTGGATCAAAGAACTCCACATAAAACTAGAGACACTGAAATTTATAGAGGAGAATGTAGGGGAAAAGCTTCAAGATATGTACAAAAGGAAAAAATTCCTAAACAGAACAGCAGTGGCCTGTGCTGTAAGATCAAGAATTGACAAATGGGACCTCATCAAATTTCAAATATTCTGTAGGGTAGAAGATACTGTCAATAAGACAAAAAGGCCACCAATAGATTGGGAAAGAATTTTTACCAATCCTAAATCTGATAGGGGACTAATATCTAATATATATGAAGAGCTCAAGAAGATGAACTCCAGAAACTCAAATAACCCCATTAAAAATGGGGTATAGAGCTAAACAAACAAATCTCAGCTGAGGAATATCGGAAGGCTGAGAAGCACTTGAAAAAAAATGTTCAAGATCTTTAATCCTTAGGGAAATGCAAATCAAAACATCCATGAGACCTTACACCAGTCAGAATGGCTAGGATCAAATACTCTGGTGATAGCAGATGCTGGCGATGATGTGGAGAAAGAGAAACACTCCTCCATTGCTGGTGGGATTGCAAGCTTGTACAACCACTCTGGAAATCAGTCTGGCAGTTCCCCCCAAAACTGGACAAAGTACTTGTTAGCACCAGGATACTGCAAGCCCTGCCTAACCATGTGACTCTTGACCTGCATTGCCAGGACAATGACCTTCTATCCCACAACAGACCTGGCTCAGTCCCCACCCTCAGTGGTGTGACAACACTTTCCTTATAAATTAAGGGATCACCCCCTCCTCGCTCTCTTCTCTTCTTCTCTTTCCCCCTTCCCTTTTTCTCCTCCTCTTTCTCTCTCTCTTCTCTACTCTTCTACCTGCTTCGCCACTCCCCATTCCTGCTAAATAAACCTCTCATGTGGAATCAACCTGGTGTGGTTTGCTGTTTGGTTCATCTGCTCAAATCAATAATACTAATTCATAAAAGTACTACTGGTAGATCCAGCAATACCTCTCCTGGGCATATACCCAGAAGAAGATGTCTAACTGGTATAGGGACACATGCTCCACTATGTTCATAGCATCCCTATTTATAATAGCCAGAAGCTGGAAAGGACCCAAGATCCCTCAACAAAGGAATGGATGCAGAAAATGTGTTACATTTACACAATGGAGTACTACTCAGCTATTAAAAACACTGAATTTATGAAATTCTTAGGCAAATGGATGTACCTGGAGGATATCATCCTGAGTGAGGTAACCCAATCTCAAAAGAAGTCACTTGATATTCACTCACTGATAAATGGATATTAGCCCAAAAACCTAGAATACCCAAGATACAATTTCCAAAACACAAGAAAATCAAGAAGGAAGACCAAGATGTGGATACTTCTTTCCTCCCTAAAATAGGGAATAAAATACCCATGGAAGAAGTTGCAGAGACAAAATTTGGATCTAAGATAAAAGGACTGCCCCACCCAGGGGTCCATCCCATAGTCAACCACCAAACGCAGATACTATTGCATATGACAGCAAGATTTACTGAAAGGACCTTGATATAGCTTTCCCCTGTGAGACTATGCCAGTGCCTGGCAAATGCAGAAGTGGATGCTCACAGTCATCTATAGGATGGAACACAGGGCCCCCAATGGAGGAGCTAAGGAAATTTCCCAAGGAGCTGAAGGGCTCTGTAATCCTATAGGTGGATCAACAATATGTACTAATGAGTACCCCCAGATCTCATGTCTCTAGCTGCATATGCTGCAGAAGATGGTTTAGTTGGCCATCATTGTGAAAAGAGGCCCCTTTGTCTTGCAAACTTTATATGCCCCATACAGGGGAAATCCAGGGCTAAGAAGTAGGAGTGAGTAGGTATGGGAGCAGGGTGGGGGGAGGGTATAGGGGACTTTTGGGATAGCATTTGAAATGTAAATGAAGGAAATATCCAATAAAATAGTTAAAAAAAAAAAAAAAAAACCAAACCAGCAGCTGGGTCTTTGAGAAAATCAAGTTAGATAAACCCTTAGCCAGATTCACTAGAGGGCACAGTACAGTATCCTAATTCAACAGAACCTGAGGACATCCAAAACACCATCAAATCCTACTACAAAAGGCAATACTCAACAAAAGTGTAAAACTTGGAAGAAATGGACAAATATCTATACAGATACCAGGTACTAAAGTTAAATCAGGATCAGATTAGTGACCTAAATAGTCCCATATCCTCTAAAGAAAGAAATCAAAGATCTCAGAAGATGGAAAGATCTCCCATGCTCATGGATTGGCAAGATCAATATAGTAAAAACAGCAATCTTGCTGAAAGCAATGGAAAGGTTCAATGCAATCCCCATCAAAATTCCAACTCAATTCTTCAGTGAATTAGAAATGCCAATTTGCAAATTCATCAGGAATAACAAAAAGCCTAGGATAGCAAAAACTCTTCTCAATGATAAAAGAACCTCTGGTGGAATCATAATGCCTGACCTAAAGCTGTACTACAGAGTAATTGTGATAAAAACTATATGGTCCTGGTACAGTGACAGACAGGTAGATCGAAGGAATAGAATTGAAGACCCAGAAATGAAACCACATACCTATAGTTACTTGATGTTTGACAAAGGAGCTAAAACCATCCAGTGGAAAAAAGACAGCATTTTCAACAAATGGTGCTGGCTCAACTGATGGTCATCATGTAGGAAAATGTGAATTGAGCCATAATTATCTCCTTTTATACAGCTCAAGTCTAAGTGGATCAAGGAACTCCACATAAAAACAGAGACACTAAAAATTATAGAGAAGAAAGTGGGGGAAAGCCTCAAAGATATGAGCACAGGCAAAAATTGCTGAACAGGACTGCAATGGCTTGTGATGTAAGATCAAGAATTTCCAAATGGGACCTCAAAGAATTGCAAAGCTTCCGTAAGACAAAAGACACTGTCAATAAGACAAAAAGGCTACCAACAAATTGGGGAAAGATCTTTACCAATTTTAAATCTGATAGGGGACTAGTATCCAATATATACAAAGAACTCAAGAGGATGGACTCCAGAAAATTAAATAACTCCATTAAAAATCGGGTATAGAGCTAAACAAAGAATTGTCAACTGAGGAATACTGAATGGCTGAGAAGCAAATGAAAAGATGTTCAACATCCTTAATCATCAGGGAAATGCAAATCAAAACAACCCTGAGATTCCACCTCAAACCAGTCAGAATGGCTAAGATCAAAAATTCAGGTGACATCAGATCATCTGGCAAGGATGTGGTGAAAGAGGCACACTCTTCCATTGTTGGTGGGATTTCAAGCTGGTAAAACCACTCTGGAAATCAGTCTGTCAGTTCCTGAGAAAATTAGACATAGTACTACTGGAAGATCCAGCAATACCACTCCTGTGCATATACCGAGAAGATGTTCCAACATGTATTAAGGACACATGATCCACTAAGTTCATAGCAGCCTTAATTATAATACCCAGAAGCTGGAACGAACCCAGATGTCCCTTAACGGAGGAATGGATACAGAACAGGTGGTAAATCTACATGATGGAGTACTACTCAGCTATTAAAAACAATGAATTTATGAAATTCTTAGGCAAATGTAGGTATCTGGAGGATATCATTCTTAGTGAGGTAACCCAATCACAAAAGAACTCACATGATAGGCACTCACTGATAAGTAGATTTTAGCCCAGAGACTTCGAATAATCTGTCTTGAAAAGTCAAACAAACAAACAAACAAACAAATCCAGGCATGGTGGTGAAACACCTTTAATTCCAGTACTTGGGTTGCAGAAGTAGGCGGATTTCAGAGTTCCAAGCCAGCCTGGTCTACAGAGTGAGTTCCAGGACAGTCAGGGCTACACAGAGAAACCCTGTCTCGAAAAAACAAACAAAAAACAAAAAACAAACAAAAAAACCACATAAACTTAAGAAGAAGGAAGACTAAAGTGTGGATACTCATTCCTCCCTAAAATAGGGAATAAAATACCCATGAAAGGCATTACAGAGATAAAGTTTGGAAATGAGATGGAAGGAAGGGCCATCCAGAGACTGCCACACCCAGGAGTATATCCCATAAACAGCCACCAAACACAGACACTATTGCATATGCCAGCACGATTTTGCTGACAGGACCCTGATATAGTCATCTCTTGTGAGGCTATGCCAGTGCCTGGCAAATACAGAAGTGGTTGCTTACAGTCATCTATTGGATGAAACACAGGGACCCCAATGGAGGAGCTAGAGAAAGTACCCAATATGCTGAAGGGGTCTGCAACCCTATAGGAGGAACAACAATATGAACTAACCAGTACCCCCAGAGCTTGTGTCTCTAGCTGCATATGTTGCAGAAGATTCCCTAGTCAGCCATCATTGGGAGGAGAGGTCCTTGGTCTTGTGAAGAATATATGCTCCAGCTTAGGGGAATGCCAGGTCCAGGAAGTACGAGTTCGTGGGTTCTGGAGCAGGGCAGGGTGATGGTTTTAGGGGACATTTGGTATAGCATTTGAAATATAAATAAATAAAATATCTAATAAAAAAAAGAAATTAGGCACCAATAACTGAAATACTCCAATTAAAATATGGGATACAAAATAAAACAGAATTCTCAAAAGAAGAATCTCAAATAGCTGAGATGCACTTAAAGTAATGTTCAAAATAATTAGTCACCAGGGAAATGCAAATCAAAATAACAGTGAGATTCCAAGTTACAACAATCAGAATGGCTAAGATGAAAACCTCTAGAGATAGCACCTGCTGTTAAGGATGTAGAGCAAGGGGAACACCACATTGCAATTCAACTTGGTCTTTTCTCAGTTTACTCAGAGCAGTGCAGTAAGCAAACTTACCCACTGCTATATCTCTCCAGCCCAAATATTTCATATTCTTAATTGATTTAACAGATAGTATCTAGTTCAAAAATGATTGTAAAAGTAATGAATATAACTATCATTATATGCATGTATAAACAACGGATTTATAACAGTAATACAAGACTAATCCATCTTTCAATCTCTACCACTTATGTTAATTTTGTGATAAGGAGTAGGTTCAACTCTAAAGCTAATGATATACCCAGCCTTGGGTAATAGTACTAGGAATGACATTCATCTTGGAGATAAGGGCATAGATCTAAATGTTATGGTTACTCCCTTAATATTTTTGTCACTACTATAGCATTGAGCAAAGCTTTCTAGGGAAATCAAAGATCACAACTAAGCAGGACTAATGGTTTTTCTCCTCTAATAAAATGAAAAGTACACTTCTGTGTGATGAAAGCTAGCCAGTAGTGTTGGCACTTAGAAGTTCGTTCTAACATGAGTTCTCTATACCCTATGAGTCAAGTACATGGTATCTTCACTAATAGAGTCTTACCATCAAGATTGGATGGTAACTATTAGTTAGGTTTCCTTTAGCTTTTATCAAACACTATAACCAATTTCAAATGTGGAAAGCTGGTGTCTTCACTATCCACACCTTATTGTTCAAAATTGGCTTGGGTTTTCTGGGTATTTGAGATTTCTGGTAACCTTTAACACTTTTGTTTTTCAGTTTTAATTGTATTGGCTTTGTAGACTATGTTTGCTACAATGCCATTTCCACAATATTATCATAAGAATTAGGGGGTCTCAGCCCTTGGTATCTTCTTTTTTTCTCTCTCTCTCTTGTGTTATAAATTGCACTGAATAAATTCTTCATTTCCTGAAATTTATTCCAAAATATTTAATTATTGGACACTTTTGAGAATTGTATTCTTTTTATGTTATGTTTTGTTTTTGTATATAGAAGCCCTCTGGTCTATGTGTATTGGTTGTATATTATTATACTTTGATAAATGGTTCATCAGCTGTATGTATTTTTAGTGGTGCCTTACGTTTTCTGTCTCTAAGATGATGTCATCTTCCACTAAGGATACCTTGATTTTTTTTCTTCTATTTACATCTCATTTACATCTATACCCTTATTAATGCTTTAGCTAAAAAAATCATGCTCTATATTTAATAGGAGTGTAGAGACTAGACATCCTTGTCTTACTCATGATTTTAGTAAAATTATTTGAATTTTGATTATTTAATTTAATGTTTGCTCTAGGCCTCTATACTATTTTTTATGATGTTGGGACATATATTCTGTATTCCTAGATTCTCCATGAATTCATCATGAATAGATGTTGGATTTAGTCAAAGGCCATTAACTCATCTAATGAGGTAATCACATTGAAAGAAAATGAGCTGGTGTTCAGATGATTCTACCTTTATATGTGATCTGGTCTATGTAGAGGGATGTATTAATTCCCCATTTGGTTTTTGAATGTGCCAATAATGACATGGGAAGCCAACTGCTGAACAAAGGAGACAAGATAGGCCCAGGAGGAGGAGGAAAAGAATGAGATAAAGAGGTTCCTTTTTTTGTCCAGGCTTTGGGGAGTGGAACACAAATGCCATGTAAGGCCTGGGGGCAACTAGGACCAGGGGCAACCTCGTCCATCATCAGAATTCTGATGTAGGATAGCTGATGAGTTTAGGGCAATAGATTCTGTACACAGGAGTTGTGTTCCCTGGCTGGTTTTAAAGTGTTAGAAATACCTGGTGTATTCCATCCATAGAACAAAGGTAGGCAGAGAAAGGGCAAAGCCAAGGCGGTTATTGGCAGCTTGGCTGAGCTAGCCACAGGGTGATTGGGTGGTGGAGAGCAATCTCTGCTCCTGGAATGCCTGGGAAAAGCATCAGCTGGCAGTAGGTAGAGCTGAGTGAAGCAGGCAGGTGCTGATCACATAGCCAAGCTGGGCACAGCAGACCTCTTGAGAAAGAATAAGTTTGTTTGTAAAATTACATGCTACAGGTCTTTCCTGTGGCATTCAATATTTTTATTTGTTATTTATGTTTAGTGTTTCAGTATTCTATTACCAGGGGACTCCTTTTCTGTTCTTTCTATCTAGTGGACCATATGCCTCTTGCTCTGTGATAAGCATTTTCTTCCTTCAATTTAGAAAATGTTGTTTTTGTTTCTGTGTGCCTGCCTCCTCACATAGCCGCTTTGGTGTCTTTATGTCTTCTTCTCCTCTTAAAATTTCCTGCTAAAATTTTAAAATAATATTATGAAATAAACATTTCATACACTTGTTTTTGATCACATTTTTTTTCCTTCCCAAAGATCTTCCCCTGAACTGCACTGAAATTCAAGATTACATCCCATACCTCTCTCTCTGAAAAATCAAACAGATAAACAAACCCAAAAGTTAAGATAAAACAAAAAATGCAAAGTAGATATTAAGTCTATTTTGTGTTGGCTAACTATTACTGAGTGTAAAACCTGTCTGAAATTTGATTGATTTACCTAGGGTATTTCTATAGAGAAAAAAAACCTGAGTTTCAGTCTTAGATTTGAACATGTTCCTTCAGTGATTTTTAACAAGTACGTTTTCTGTGCCTTTATAAGTATTTCTTCTTTTATTGCCATAGATTTCATGCTTTCATTTTATCCTTTGGTTCTGTTCTTAGGTTTTATTAGATTTACAATTTTCTTTGAATGACTGATCTACTTCTCCTTTGTCTTCAGTCCCTGATACTATCTCTTATACTTGATTAAATTTACTGGTGTGGATTTATATTACATGTTTTGTTTGGTTTCTTCAATTGTGTAGTTTACAGTGTTATTTCATTTGCATTTTCTAGAGAAATTATATTTTTTAAATTAACTAATTAATTAAAATATATCTTTTCCAGGTCTAATGTTTTTTTGTTTTTTTTTTTTATTAGATATTTTCTTTATTTACATTTCAAATGCTATCCTGAAAATTCCCTATACCCTCTCCCTGCCCCTGCTCCCCTACCCACCCACTCCCACTTCTTGGCCTTGGCATTCCCCTGTGCTGGGTCATATAAAGTTTGCAAGACCAAGGGCCCTCTCTTCCCAATGATGGCCGATTAGTCCATCTTCTGCTACATATGCAGATAGAGACATAAAATATATTTTTATCCTTAATTGTTTAAATTGTTTTCTTAATTATTTTTATTTTCTACAGTCTACAGTCATTATTAACATCCTATTTTAATTCTTTGACCACATTTATAATTTCGGTTTTGTATTATTTGTCTTTTTGTCATCTTTCTTATTTTCATAGCGATAAAACAGCTTGCTTTTATCTTTTGTCTTTGTGCTTTTGTGGTTTCAATCTGAGTCATGAGAATGTGGAGTCAGAAGCTTGGTAGTGTCTCTTGTTATGGATGTTTGCTCTACCTTTGTCATGTGGTTATTGGGATCTGGGTAATTCTCATGAAGGTTTCAGGTTTTTGAGCAACCAAATGAGTTTAAGGTTCAGATTCAGTGTTGATATGCAATTGGAACATCAGAAGTTGTTCTAATTCTCATTTCATCTATGCAAAGTTCAGTTTCTTAGTATAATCATCAGCACAATGATTTTTACATGTTCTTATTGTAAATATTCAGAAGTTTGGGGAAGTGAAACAGAGATGATTTCCAGGACACCAGAAAATGCATCATTGAACTGGAAGATACAGGCTTTGTCTGGATATCATGTATTTTAGTCTGTAGGCAATGGAGAGGGAGTACTGTCTATATAAAACCAGATAGCTTCTTAGGAACAATACCTGAACTAAACCTCTGTACTTTACATGCATACATGTACAGCCATTCACATATATCTACATGTTCAATTTAACATAAAAGTATAAACATGCATGTAGAAAATCAAAAAGTAAAATAAAAAGAACTTGTGAAATTTATGTAAAATACATTTTAACCAAGCCAGAAAATAAAGTATGAAAAACAGAATGGTTAATAAACAACATTATTTTGGAACATATTGGATGCTATATGTCTATATTAGGGGAAAATATTGAGAAAAATTACCAAGGACTAGTAATTATTTTTTGAATACTTGGCAGTGACCTCAGAGAAGAAGACATGAGGTAAGGTATTGAGGAAAATAGTATTAAGAAATCCATGGAAGAAAAATAATGTCATAGAATCTCATAAAATGAAGAATTACACATTGAATAAATTAAATCATATTCAACTCCAAGTATGTATTAGCCCTAGATTATGAGCTAATAAAACATTTTGTACATTATACTTGTCAGAAAAATTATCTTCTTTCGATCATTTTTTTCAGAGATTTTTTCACATCCTTGTTCCTCAGACTGTAGATCAGGGGGTTGAGCATGGGAACAATGATGGTGTAAAATATAGAAGACACTTTTCCTTCATCCATAGAATGGGAAGGAGAGGGGTTGAGATACATAAATGCAGCAGAACCAAAAAAGACTGCAACAGCTGAGATGTGGGAGCTGCAGGTGCTGAAGGCTTTGGATCTTCCCTCAGTGGATTTAATATGTAGGATGCTGATAAAAATGAAAGCGTAAGAACTGAGGATAGTCAGGTTTGTGAAAATGGTACTAATTCCACTAAAAATTAGAATCATCAACTCATTCACAAAAACATTAGCGCATGAGAGATTAAGGATAGAAATAAGGTCACAGAAATAATGGTTGATCAAATCAGATCTGCAGAAATCAGTCCTAAATATACACCCTACATGAGCTGATGCACAAACTAGTCCTATAATGTACACTCCTAAAATAAGAGAAAGGCACTTACATTGAGTCATGATGATACTGTAAAGCAAGGGGCTACAGATGGCAACATAGCGATCATATGCCATTGCAGCCAGCATGTAACATTCTGAAGTAGTAAAAAGCAGAAAGAAGTAAAGTTGAATCATGCACTCAGGGTAGGAGATTTCATTCTTCTCCATCACAAAGTTCACCAGCATTTTTGGGGTAATTACAGTGGATTGGCAGAGGTCAATGAAGGACAGACTGCTGAGGAAGAAGTACATGGGTGTGTGCAGGTGCGAGCTAAGCAGGATGAGGATGATCATGCCCAGGTTCCCCAGCACTGTGAGCAGGTAGATTCCAAAGAAGAGGAGGAAGAGGGGCAGCTGCAACTCTGGTTGGTCTGTTAAGCCAGAGAGGAAGAATTTGGTCACTGTAGAGTGATTGCCTTTTTCCATGCTCTCAGGCAGATTCTGAAAGGAAAAATGGACTTTAGAGGGACACAGTTGCTCTTCTTTTGGAAAAAGGTACCACCTTAAATTCTACATGAACATTTCTTGCTGTACCCTGTTTAGTATCTGGAAATCATCTCACTTTAAAATTTTCTAAATTTGAGGGTTTTTTAACCAGAAAATTAATATTTTTATAGAAAATATTTTATTTGTGTTTGTATTGTTAAAAACTTTTGTACAGTATTTCAATGTTTCAAACCTTTGGACTTAGCATTTCTAAATACTATTTCTAAATGTCACCATTTATTAAGAGATACAGTTCAGAATATGAAGTAGCAGATTTGAATCATGACTTTAAAAGCTTTTTCCAAAAAACAGTTAACACATAAATGGCAGAGACATGTCAATTAAATGACAATTACTGGCAAACGTTCCAGAATAAGAATTTTATGTTTCAAATTTTCTTTTTGTTCCTTCAACCTTTGTCAATAGAGAGTGTCAAAGCAGAGATATAGAAACAGAAAGCAAAAATTACAATTTTCTTCCTTGTTCTGTTACATAATAAATATATTTATTGATTATTTCACAAAATTAGCATTCATAATTTTTTAGTACTGACTTAATGTTATTTGCAGATGATATTATGGTATATATAAGAAACTCCAAAAAAAAAAATCCTTAAAGTAACACCTATATCTTACAAACACTGTCAGGAAAGTGAGAGGATACAACATAAATTTACATAAATGAGTAGCCCTCCTATATACAAATAACAAACAATTTTACTGAGAAGGAAACCATGGAAAAAATACGTTTTACAGTTGCCCCACATAATATATAAAATATTTTCGGTAAAATTAACCAAATAAGTCAAAGATTTCTATTAGGAGAAAAGAAGGGATACTGGGGAGAGGGATTTGTATGGTGGAACTGGAAGCAGAGGATGGAGGGAGAGGAGGGTACAGCATCCAGATGTAAAGTGAATAGTAATAATAATAATAATAATAATAATAATAATAATAATAATAATATATCAGCTAACTGGCCCATAAGAAATAATATTCAAATTATTTCCTGGCTCCATAAACATTTAAATACACTAATACAAACACACACACACACACACACACACACACATTCTTCCCTCCAAAAGGCAAAAGGTAAAAGGCAGCTCCTTAAGAAAGTAATAAATGAAACAAGTCTAGACCAATAGCTATAACTTGCAATATGATTTGCAAACGAAACAGTTTGATTTGGGGTTGTAATTCATTCACTAATAGTGTGAAATATTTAGTTAAAAAACAGAATTTCTGTTATTAATTCATTGACATTGGTGTTTACATTTTAGTCAAAACTGACCAAAGACATCTTGGAGAATTAAATTCACAACAAACTTCCATTCTATAATCCACACATCCAAAACGAGGTCCACTGAATCTTTCACAGAAGGGGAACTAAAATAGTATGAGAGGTGGACAGAGGGAGGTACCTGGGTGGGAGAGAGGATAGGGAATATAGTATACTGGGGTAGGGATCAGATCAGATGTGGAAAAATCAGGAAAGAGAGAATGGAAAGAGGTATCAGGGGTAGGGTGTGTGTGTGTGGGATCAGTAATCACTAGCACTTGCTGGAAACTTGGGGTATAGGGAGGCCCCAAGTGTCTTTGGGGGGCAACACATGCTGAGACTCCTAGCAGTGGGGAAAATAAATCAGGAAGGGTCTGCTTTCTGTAGCCAGGCAGAACTCACAGTGGAGAAACAAGGACAGCAACCCACTAATAATACCTTCATCCCAAAATGTGACCTTCCTAAAAGTTATACTGTGGGGCAATGTGCTTTACACAGACAGCCTGGTCTCCAGTTGAGCTTAGGTCTTGACCCTCAGTGGGAGCCCTTCGGTGGTAATTTCCACCTACATAGGACGGAAGGTTTTTGATCATGTCTCCTGGACCCCTGGCTCCTTTTGAAGTTACAGTCCCCACAGCTCCCACAAGAGAGGCATGTGGCTATCAGTCACTTAGACAATGTCCCAAGCTTCTGGGATTCTGGCTAGACTCCTCCTGACAGTTAACTTGCAACAGCAAAATAGCCCAGCCCACTATAAGAGGGGATGCTTGGCCCCACCTCTCTCTCTCTAAGCTTTTACATCTCTTTAGCCTTCCTTCTCCCTCTCTCTTCCCCCTTCTCCCTATGTGGCCATGGCCTACCTTTCCCTCTCTCTTTCTACCATCTCTCTTTCCCCCTGCCTTTCTACAATAAAGCTCTAAATCCATAGACTGTCTCTGATGGTGAAGGCACGCTTGAATGATGGGACAGACTTTCTTATAAGGAGTGGCGTCTAACCTCCGGCCAGAAGGTCTTCCTACACTGCAACCACAGACTGGACTAAGGACTCTCGCCTGTATGGGAACCAATCATTGGGCCCCTCTATCCCTGCCCTCTCCTGCCTTCCTCCCTGTGGCCGAGTGCCACCCCCGGACCCCTATTCTGTTCTCAGCTCCTCCACCATATCCAGCTTGTGATGCCAGAGCTGAGAAACTGGTATTTTGGGCTTTCCCTTGTCCACCACCCACAGTGTGGTGTCCGTGGCCTAACACAGCCAGATGCCCACCCGGGATCGCATGGAAATTGTCCTACAGTCCTCCTGCATCCGCCTGCCCAGAACACCAGAACTCTGGTGGGACATGGGTTCTCTCCCACACCACTCTGTCCCACACACCCACAGGTCCACAGTATACAGGAAAAAAGAAAGAACACATACTAAGGGAATGTCTCAGCAATGATTGGGCCAAACTGAGACACATCACATTGACAAAAAACCAATCCCTGACATTACTAATGATACTCTCTTATAATTACCAACAAGAACCTAGTATAACCATTTACTGAGAGGCTCTAATAAATGCAGAAACCTACTGCTAAATATAGGGAGTACCTCTGGGAGTCTTAATGAGAGAGCTGGAGAATGGATTGTGACACCTGAAGAGGACAGTAACCCCACAGGACGATCAAGAGTGTCAAGCAACTTCAACCCTTTAGGGTTCCCAGAGACTGAACCACCTACCTAATAGAGAACATGGACTGGAGCTAGACCCCCTGTACATTTGCAGCAGATGAGCAGTTTGCTCTTCATGTAGATCCTCCAACAACTAGAGCAGTGGCTGTCCCTGAATGTGTTGCTTGCCTGCCTGCCTGTGGATCCTGATCCCCTAACTTGGTTACCTGTCTGGCCTCATTTGACAGTGTACGTTTTTGCTGTGAATTGATGTGAAGGGTGGTAGTTGTGTGTGGGGTTCAGTGGGTTGTGGTTCTGAGGTGATACCTCAGAGGGGCATTACCTATAATGTAGGGACATATCTCACAAGGTCCAAGTAGAGTATCTAGAAAAAAACTCTCATATGTATGGTTAATTTATGATCCACAAACCAGAAAGAAAATAGCCCTAGCATGTGCTTTTTAATATTATGTTTTGAATAACTGAGCAATTATACAGAAAATAATGAAATTAACTCAATTATTGTAGTCATTGTAACAACTTATACTATAATATTATTATATACATCACAATTCAATTGCAAATTTTGAACATACAATTCTGATAAGTATAAACAGAAATATTTTTAGTAATCATAGTTTCACTCACATACCAGTTGCAATTTGTGATTTATTTTCAAATAAAACAAAATTATTTATTTGAAATTAAATTTTCCTATGTTGGGATAAAGAAATATAGTAAAATAATACAGAGCAAGCAGTTAAGACTAGCAGGGACCAAAGAGAGAAACCAAGAAAATGTAATGGAAGATTTCTGGAGTTTCCTGATAACTTAGTCATTCATTAAAAAACAATTGAAGGAAATTAAAGTTAAGACACTATACTGGAGAACTGTAACAATGTTAATGTACTGACAATAAATAATGGTAATAAATTTTATAACACTTCCCATCCTGCCATCAAGACACTCTGTTTCCTAGGAATTTGTAAGTTAGATTCATTTTGAAAATCTGTCTACACTTGATTAAAATTAAATGTTAATAAATAGAAAATTCTGTAGTATTTTTTAGAAAACAATAAAAAATGGTTTACCTTGAGAAAAATGTTGACAAATTTTATATTCCATACAAAGTAGTATGTGTAATTTTTAAGTTTAAAAGTATAATCAGGTAATTTCTCTATCTCAAGGAAAACAAGAAACTGATTTGAACATCATTTTCATCAAAACTTTTAAGTAAATGGCAGTTAGTTATACGAAAAACATTCAACAATATTGATCAAAATGTAAATTCATTCACAATTGAACACTAATATAACCTTACAACATTTAGGTTAAAATATAAGATGAGGAAACTAAGTGTCACAGAAGGTAGTTTACCACATTCAACAGCTTGTGAGAAAATATAACTTATTTTTACATAAAGTCATGTTGCTAAGAAAATATATCTGTACTATTCTTAATTAAAAAGGTTTTTCTGAAAAATAAAGCTTTTTAAGATAACTGAGTATTTAGAATCTTACTGCTTTTAGCTGGCATGGAGTCAGTGAATATGTAATAAAGTATCATTAGAAAACAAAAATCTGTAGAAACACTGTTCATGACAGAATCCACCTGCATTTCTTCTCAATGTTGAAGATTACACCCAGTGTCTAAGTTTGTTAGATAAGTGCTTTATGGCTGAGCTATATCCCCAGGCCTGGGTTCTCTGAGACAATGTCTCACCTCTTCCTGCTGAACTTGAACTTACTGTGATGTCCTTCAGATGATGTCCAACTTAATCCCAGCAAGAACACTGGAACTGGAGATACTTGCCACTTTATACCACATCAGACTTTCTACTGTGTTGTAAAGGAAACTCAAGTCACCTTCTTTTGTGCTGAGAGAAGTTCAGGGTTTCTCTGCCTCGGGATCTGAGATGTGGAGTTTGTACAACGATGTTCATGGCATGTGTGTGCTCTCAAAACTTGAACACCTCCATTGTCCCCTCTATCAATTCTTTCAGATGCCCTTGAAGATTTTCATGGTTTAATCATTCGTTGCTCCAGGGAATCAATTAGACTTAAATTTATTATACTTCATCAAGATTAAAACATTAGAAACTTAGAAATAGAAATGACATCATTCCTCTTTTTGCCAGCCTGCCTCATAGACTAACCTCAGACTGGAAGCTTCTTGACAAATTCTATGTCCTTCTAGCATGATAAAGTCTTTGCCTGTGACAACGCTTCAACACTTTCACTTCAATTCTAAAAACATTTCATGGATTCTTTAGCTATCTAAAATGCACATTGCTATTTACAACAGAATTTAATGAATAGGACAGTATAAACATCTATTCACTTCACGTATCTTTCCACTAAGGTACTCAAAAAAGAATGTTAATACAGTATATACAAGGGAGAATTATAAATCAGTAACATGATATAAACTATTCCATGTAGACATGATTTTATTGAAAGATCAACACTGATTGATTATAAGGTTCTGAAGTATTTTCTTTATTACAGTGGTTATTTTCTCAAGCAATTGAAAACACCTCACTTAGTAGACTANGAAAATTATGCACTGACTCTTCAACCACAAAATTGGAGGGTGAGCTAAGCCATGTATGATTCCAGAACCAGGGCCTTTCGTGCTTCTGTCCTGATCTCTGTCGTAATTGCCTGATATTCTGATACCTAAGACAATTATGAAAGCATCCACGGGGTAAGGAACAAAGCATGTGGGGTTCCNTAAAGGCCTCACTACATTGCAGCGTATCAAGAAAAAAAATCTCAATGAGTTANCCTGTGAAGGAATGAATTTAAGGGCTGTGTAAGCATCTGAGACTTTTCAGGAGGCATGATTTTATATACATACTGAGGGCGTGTCTTACGTGCAATGAGACTATCCTGTGTTCANATATTNAATCTTAGCTCAGATATTATTTGATTTCATTAAATTTTCCATTGATTTCAATATATTTGAGAACTGTGTTTTGGTNTAAATATGAAATGACTAGTCACCATTAAAATAATAATTCCTTTTTCATGAAGANATTGCAGTAAAAACAGTTTAGTTGCATTTTACCTCACATATATTCCGAAGGAGATGCTTCTCCTCTGGAGGAGTCCATACTACAGCTGAATCATTTGTCATTTAAGCTGGGTAAATCATAAGGATGCTTTGTATATGGGGCATAGTTTTAGAAAAGTTCAATTTCAATTGGAAAATATGACCAGACATTGAACCTAATGTTTTACAGACATTAATGCTTTCACTTTATTTGAGTGTTTGTTTGTTTGATGTTGTTTGTTTATATATTTAAAATTTTACTTCTTGACTCCAAGTTTCCCTCTCTCCATTCCTCGAAGTCCTTTCTGTACCTGCCTCTCCTTTTTTCACCCNATTACATTCCTCTTCCATTACTCTTCAGAAAAAGGCAGGCCTCCCACTGATATCAACCACCTATAAGATATCAAGTTGCAGCAAAACTATGTACCTCTCTCCTCTCTAAGTCGGAGGAGGTAACCCAGTAAGAAAACAGGGTCCCAAATTCAAGCAACAAAGTCAGAGTCAGACTTGCTCCCACTGTTAAAAGTCACAAAAGAAAACCTAGCTACACAACTGCACATACAGGCAGAAGGCATAAGTTTGTCCTATGTAGGCTCCCTGACTGATGGTGGAAGGTCTGTGAGCCCTTATAAACCAAGGTTAGTTGATTCTTTAGTTTTTCTTGAAGAGTCATTTACCACTGGGACTCCTACATTTTTTGCCCGCCTCTTGACCAGGATTTTCTTCCCTCTGCCTAATGTTTGATTCTCTGAAACAGTTTCTGTCAGTTTCTTTGTGAAGCATGTCTAATAATTGGGCTAGCCCCAATCTATGAGTATAGCAGACTTCCACTAAGAATTAGTTCATTGACTTGATTTTTCCAGTTGGTTTTATTCTATCCTAAATATCTAGGCTATCCAAACTCTGGATCCTGGTGCTCCAGGCAGTGTCAGTAGGAGTCCCATTTCATGGCGTGGATCTCACAAGGAATGAGTCATCGGACACTTTTGTAATTTTCTGTGCCACATATACCATATCCCATCTATTGGGTACAACTAATTGTAGGTTGAAGATTTTGTGGCTGGTTTGGTGACCCAAAGCTTCAACAGAAAGTCTTGCCTGGTTAGAGACGGCCTGTATAGGNTCCTCTTTATAGTTTTTTTTTTTTTTTTTTTTTTTTTTTTGGACTTTCCATTTCCTTGGGTTTCTATCTAATCCCAGAGATGCCCCACACTTCCAGAAGTCTGTCCTACTACTCTCTCCCTTCATCTTCTTCCCAATGTTAGCCCTGCTGTTAACATCCCTACCCCACACCTCTCTAGGGCATCCCTATGTCTACCCACACGTCTATTCTATTTCTCATGTATAGTGATATTGTTACTTATCTTCTCTGATCTGTGAATTCTAGTATGACTTTACTTTAAGGCTAATATCCACTTATAAGTGAGTGCATTCAGTGTTTGTCCTTTTGATTTTGTAGGACCTGACACAGAATGATGATGTTTTCTCTTTTCATCATTTGCTTGCAAATTTCATGATGTCCTTGTATTTAATAGCTCAGTAATACCCCATTGTGCAGCTATACCACATTTTCTTTATTCATTCTTTGGCCAAGGAACACCTAGCTTATTTCAGATTCCCTCTTCTCAAATGACTCTAGCTTGTTTATGGCTGATGTAAAGCTATCCAACGCATAGAGTATTTGTAAAGTCTAGTTTTTCTGAATGAAAGCAGTAGGGGGAAAAAAACTAGAAAGTTTACTGAAATGAGAGGCTCCATGAAAGTATTAGTTTTACAGGGAACATCGTCCCTTATGCATAAGTTTCTTCAAACATAGACAGAAAATGTAAGACCAATTCAAGCATTACAGCTGGAGATAGAGCTATTAATTTTGTTCCTCACACAGGTACAATTTTATACCTTAATAGGAATTATGTGCACATTATTTTTATCTTGAATTTCTAGGTATAAAGACTTTCTGTTTATCGACAATGCTGACAATAGACTTAGGCATTTTATACTATTTTGCTTTTTATGACTGTGTTGACATCATGACAGCAGTTAAATTCAGCACTTGTAATGAGTTTGGAAAGCATAAAATCACACAAAACAATGTTTAAGTATGAAATTTATTCTGATAGTACATATCATTTTTTAAATTGTTTTGTTTTGATTTGGAGGGATGTTTTTGTGCATGTGTTTTATTGTATTTTGGTTTTGGTACTGGGTCCCTTATTTATGATTTTACTGATGTGACCAGACCCCATGACCAAGGCAACTCTTATAAGGACAGTCCTTAATTGGGGCTAGCTGACAGGTTCAGTGGTTTTATCCATTATCATCAAGGCTGGAACATAGCAGGTTCCAGGCAGGCATGGTGCAGGAAGGGCTGAGAGTTCTATATCTTCATCTGAGGGCTGCTAGCAAAGTACTGTTTTCTAGCCAGCGAAGATGAAGGATGAGGTCTTAAAGACCTCACCCACAGTGACACACCTACTCCAAAAAGGCCACACCTACTTCGACAAGATTACACCTTCTGATGCTGCCATTCCATGGACAGAACATATACAAACCATCACACAGGGTTTCTCTGTGTATACCTTGCTTTCCTAGAACTATGCCTCTGGAGTGCTGTGATCTTAGACATGTACTCACAAAACTTATCTTCTTTTAATGATTTCCATTTATCATTTTAATATATAATTATCATGCAAATATGAATAACACATTTCATTTTAAATTGGAGTGCAAATGTAAACATTGGTAATTTTCCTTTAAAAGTATCTTCTGTCCATTTGTCAAAATCCATAAATCAGATTTAGCAACATCTTAGTAATATGAGATAAACTATTTTTTCTTAGGAATTTAGTTTTAATAGTGTGCTTAATAATGTAGCTGTATATATATATATATATATATATATATATATATATATATATTCCTAGATATTTCTGTAATTTACATTTCAAATATTTTCCCCTTTCCAGGTTTCTCCTCTGAAGATCCCCTACTCCTTCCCCCTTCCACCTTCCCCAGCTCATCAAACAATCCCACCTCCACTTCCTGGCCCTAGCATTCTCATATACTGGGGTATAAAACCTTCACATGAGTAAGGGCATCTTCTCCCATTGCTGGGTGAGTAGGCCATCCTCTACTACATATGCAGCTAGAGCCATGAGTCCCACCATGTGTTTTCTTTAATAGGTGGTTTAATACTAGGAAGCTCTGGGGATACTGGTTAATTCATATTGTTGTTCTTCCTATGAGGCTGCAAACTCCTTCAGTTCCTTGGGTACTTTCTCAAGATCCTTCACTGGGGACCCTGTGCTCTGTCCAATGGAGGGCTGTGAGCTTCCACTTCTATATTTGTCAGGCACTGGCAGAGCCTCTCAGGAGACAACTACAGTAGGCTCTTGTCAGCAAGCACTTGTTGGCATCCACAATAATGTCTAGTTTTGGTGTTTGTTTATGGGATGGATCCCCAGGTGGGGCAATCTCTGTATGGTCATTCCTTCAGTATCAGCTCTGAACTTCGTCTCTGTAATGCCTTCCATGGTTATTTTTTCCCTCTTCTAAGAAGGATCAAATTATCCACATTTTGGTCTTCCTTCTTGGGTTCATGTTTTGCAAATTGTATATTGGGTACTCTTAACTTCTGAGCTAATATCCACTGATCAGTAAGTGCATATCACGTGTTCTTGAGTTGTCTCACTTAAGATGATATCCTCCACATCCATCCATTTGTATAAGGATTTGTTGTACAAAGCTTAAGTCTAACTGGATCAAGGAACTCCAAATAAAACAAGAGATAATGAAACTTAGAGGAGAAAGTGAGGAAGAGCCTTGAACATATGGGCACAGGAGAAAAATTGCAACAGAACACCCGTAGTTTGTGCTGTAAGATCAAGAATTAACAAATGGGACCTTATAAAATTGCAAAGCTTCTATTGGGCAAAGGACACTGAATAAAACAAAAAGGAAACAAATAGATAGGGAAAGCTCTTTACTAATTCTATATCTGATCAATGACTAATATCCAATATATACAAAGAACTCAAGAAGTTGGACTGCAGAAAACCAAAGAACCGTATTAGAAATTGGGTACAGAGCTAAACAAAGAATTCTCAACTGAGGAATATCATATGGCTGAGAACACCTAAATAAATGTTCAACAACCTTGGTCATCAGGGAAATGCAAATCAAAACAACCCTGTGATTCAACCTCAAACCAGTCAGAATGGCTAAGATCAAAAACTCAGGTAACAGCAAGTACTGAGTACATTGTAGAGAAAAAGGAACACTACACCACTGCTGGTAGGATTACAAGCTGGTACATCAACTTTAGAAATCACTTTAGATGTTCATCAGAAAATTGCAAATAGTACTAACTGAGGATCCACTATATACCACTCCTGGGCATATATGCAGAAGTTCCTCCAATATAATATAAGGACCCATGCTCCATTATGTTCATTGCAGCCTTATTTATAGAAACCAGGAACTAGAAAGAACCCAGATGTCCCTCAACAGAGGTATGGATACTGAAAAAGGGGTACATTTATACAATGGAATACTACTCAGCTTTTAAAAACAATGAATTCATGCAATTCTTAGGCAAATCAATCGAAATAGAAAATATCATCCTGAGAGTGTTAACCCAATCACAAAAGAACACACATGGTATCTACTCACTGACAAGTAGCCATTTGCTCAGAAACTTGGAATACCCAAGATACAATTCACAAAACACATGAAACTCAGGAAGAAGGAAGACCAAAATGTGTACACTCAATCATTCATAGAAGGGGGAATAAAACCCGTGGAGGAGTTAGAAAAACAATGTGTGTAGCAGAGCCTGAAGGATGACCATTCAGAGACTGCCCCACATGGAGATCCATTCCATACACCATCACCAGACCCTGACAATTTTGTGGATGCCAGCCAACAAGTGCTTACTGATAGAAGCCTGTTATAGCTGTCTCCTGAGAGATTCCACCAGTGCTTGATAAATACAGAGGTGGATGCTCATAGCCTACCATTGGACTGAGCACAGTGAAGGAGCTAGAGAAAGACTCAAGTAACTGAAGGGTTTACCATCCCCATAGGAGGAACTAACCAGTACCCAAAGAGCTTCCAGGGACTAAATCACCAACCAAAGAGTACACATGGTGCAACTCATGGCTCCATCTGCATATGTAGCAGAGGATGGTCTAGTTGGGCATCAGTGGGAGGAAAGGCCCTTGGTCCTGTGAAGGCTCTATGCCCCAATGTAGGGCAACGCCCAAGGCCAGGAAGCAGGTGTGGGTGGGTTGGTGAGCAAGGGGACGAGTGATGGACAGGGGATTTTCAAGGGGAAACCAGGAAAGGGGACAACATTTAAAATCTAAAGCAAGTAAATATCTAATAAAAAAGAATAATGTCATTGATTTCTTTTTTTTCCACTTTGGTTTATTCTATTCTATGTCTCTGGGCAATCCAACCTCTGGGTCCTACCCCTCCAGGCTGTGTCAGTATGAGCCCCATTTCCTGGCATAGATCTCAAAAGGGATCAGTCATTGGATACTTCTACAATTTTCTGTGCCTCCTATATCCCAGTCCATCTGATAAGTAGAACTAATTATAGGTTGAAGCTTTTGGGGCAGATTTGGTGACACAAAGCTACCACTGGAAGTCTTGCCTTGTTAGAGATGACCTGTATAGTTTTCATATACACCATGCTAGGAGTGAAGCTTGGGTCACCTTAATTGATTTTTTTTTTTGATTTTCCACTTCCCTAGGGTTCTAGCTAATCCCATAGATGCCCCACACTTCCATTTTTTTTCTCTCCTACTACTCTCTCCCTCCATCTTCCTCCCAATCTGGACACTCCTGCTCCCTCCTCTACATCATTTCTCTCTAGGCCATTCCTAGTCTACCCACAAATCTATTCTTTTTCTCATGCCTAGTGAGATTGCTACTTATCTTCTCTGGTCTGTGGATTCTTCCATGGTTATCATTTGCTTTATGGATAATATCTACTTATAAATGAGCACATTCCATGTTTGTATTTTTGGGTTTGTAGTACCTCATACGGGATGATGGTCTTTCTATTTTCATCCATTTGCCTCAAATTTCATGATGTCCTTGTAATTAATAGCTCAGTAATACTCCATTGTCAAACTATACCACATTTTCTTTATTCGTTCTTTAGTCAAGGGATATCTAGGTTATTTCAGATTCCCTGTTCTGAAATGAATCAAACTTGTTTCTGGCTGATGTAAAGCTGTTCAACACAGGGAGTATTTGTAAAGTCTAGTTTTTCTGAATGAGAGCAGTAGTAAAAAACTAGAAAGAATAGTGAAAATAGAGACCCCATAAAAGTACTACTTTTACAAGGAACATGGCATCTATATGGGAAAGTTTCTACAGGGAGGTGGAAGGAAAGTGTAAGACCAATTCTAGCACTGAAGCTGTTGATAGAGCTATTAATTTTGTTCCTCAAATAAGTACAATTTTAAAACTTAATGAATTGTGTGAATATTAATTTTATCTTCAGCTGCTAGGTATAAAATATTTCTGAATATCAACAAGGCTGACAATATGGCTTAGTGATTTTATACAATCCTGCTTTTTATGGCTCTATTCATATCATGGCAGGAGTTAAATTCAGCACTTATAATGAGTTTGGAAAGCACAAAATCACACATAACAATGATTATGTACAAATTTTATTATATTACTTATCATTTTTTATGTTTCATTTGTTTTGTTTTGGAGGGATGTTTTTGTGTATGTGTTTCATTATATTTTGCTTATGATACTGGGTGTCTTCGTTAGAGTTTTACTGATGTGAAGAGAAACCGTGACCAAGGCAACTCTTATAAGGACAGTACTTAATTGGGCCTAGCTAATAGGTTCAGAGGGTTTGTCCAATATCATCAAGACTGGAACATGGCGACTTCCTGGCTGGCATAGTGCAGGAGGAGCTGAGAGTTCTACATCTTCATCTCAAGTCTGCTAACAGAATACTGTTTTCCAGGCAGCTAGCATGAAGGTCTTAAAGACCTCACCCACAGTGACACACCTACTCCAACAAGGTCACAAGCATTTCAACAGAGTTATACTTTCTAAACCTGCTATTCCTTGGATGGAGCATATACAAACCATCACACAGGAATTCTCTGTGTATCCCTGATGGGAACTGAAAAAAGGTGGCCCCAGGGGAGGTGGGGAAAGGGAAAGACCCACGTCCTGCCAGAGTTCCACCTATTCTCTGCTCAGTCAGACATGGGAGGGCTGCTAAATACCTTCCACTCATTCCTGGGTGGGCATTCCTCTATCCCACACTTCATGGGGTGGCCCCAGGGGCAGCCCTGCCTGGGGACCCCAGAGCTACTTTGCTAATGCCACTGGGGTTATAAGAGAGAGAGATAAGGGAAGAAGTTCCCAACACTGACCAGGTTGTGCAGTGAATCCTGATGAATAGAGACTCTCTATGGTTTTAGAGCTTTATTATAGAAAGGCAGGGAGAAAGAGAAAAGGTAGAAAGAAAGCGAGAAAGAGAGAGAAAGAGAGAGAGAGAGAGAGAGAGAGAGAGAGAGAGAGAGAGAGAGAGAGAGAAAGATAGAGAGAGAATGAGAGAAAGAGAGGAGAAGAGAGGAGAGAAGAGAGAAGACAGGAAATGGAAAGAAGAGAGAGGAGTGAGAGAAGTGAGTGGTAAGAGAAAAAAGGAGTGAGAGAGCGTGGTGGGGACTTAACAGCCACTTTTATGGCCTTTAATGTTTTAATGTTTTGCGTTTTATCATTTTAATATGTAATTATGATGCAGATATAAATATCTTATATCATTTTCAAACTAGGGTGCAAATGTAAACATTGGTAACTTTCCTTTAAAAGTTTCTATTGAGCTTGGTGTGGTGGCGCATGCCTTTAATCCCAGCACTTAGGAGGCAGAGGCAGGTGGATTTCTGAATTTGAGGCCAGNCTGGTCTACAAAGTGAGTTCCTGGACAGCCAGGACTACAAAGAGAAAGCCTGGTCTTGAAAAACAAAACAAAACAAAGCAAAACAAAACAAAACAAAACAAAACAAAACAAAACAAAACAAAAGATTCTTCTGTCCATTTTTCATAATCAATAAATGAGATTTATTAACATCCTTAACAATGTCAGCAAAACAATTTCTCCCTAGCAATTTAGGATTTAATAGTATATTACGCTAATAATGTTACATTTATGTAGCAAGTATCAGATTACTCTTTATGAAATAAAAAGCAACTATCTTTTCTATTTTAAAAAATTAAGTTATTTTTACACTCCATATTTTATCCCCCCTATCCACCATCTGAATCTTCTATTCCCATACCTCCTCCCCATTCCCATGTCTCCACATGGATACCTCCATTCCCCCACCCTACCTCACCTCTTAACTCCCTGGGGCCTCCAGTCTCTTTAGGGTTAGGTGCATCATCTCCGAATGAACACATACTCTGCAGTCCTCTCCTGTATGTGTGTTGGGGGCCTCGTATCAGCTGGTCTATGCTGCCTGTTTGGTGTTCATGAGAGATTTTTGGAGTCCAGATTGAGACTGCTGGTCCTCCTACAGGATCATCCTTCTCCTCAGCTTCTTTCAGCCTTCCCTAATTAAAAATCAGGGGTCATTTGCTTCTGTCCATTGGTTGGGTGTCATCAAGCTGTATTTAAATAAGAGAGCATTATATATCCAAAGCAAACACTTGAGAATGTGATGCACCAGAAGATTTCAGGTCCTGGATATATCTCTGCTGGTAAAAGAGAAAAGTGTAGAGATTTAAACATCATTATGTCCTTACCAAAAACTTTCCAAAACAGAACCTTGTAATGAAACAAGTGCCAGCATTGTAACACTAAATTGTAAACAAGGACTTGCAGGAGGCTTAGTGTGGCTAATTGTGACAAAAAACAAAACAAAACAAAAAAACAAAATCAAAAGAAAACCAAAAATCTCTGAGAGGAGTTACATGAGAGGCTTTATACTTCTCATTTGTTTTCTTCTCTTTAATATTTTTATTTTACACTTAATTTAATTGCCTTCACTGATTTATTTTACATCCTACTCATTGTCCCTCTCCTGTTTACACCCTTCCACAATCCTTTATCTTTCCCACCACTCTCCTTCTCCTCTAAGCAGGTGGGAAACATGAAACATCCTGGGTATGCCTCCCACCCTGGAACTTCTAGTCTCTGTGAGTCTAGGCCTTTTCTCTCTCACTGTAACCAGACAATGGAGTCAAGCCAGTAGAACATATGGACATACAGGCAATTGCTTTTGGGATAACCCCTGCTCCAGTTTTCAGGACCTATATGAAGTTAATTGCACATCTACTACATATGAGTTGGAAATCTAGGTCCAGCCTGTTTAAGGGTCCCAAGAGTTGGAGTTAGTTGACCATGCTGGTGTTTCTGTGGAGTTCCTGAACCATCAGAGTCAACAATCCTTCCTCCTATTCTTCCAAATTAGTCCACAAGCTCCATCCACTGTTTGGCAGTGGGTATCTATAACTTTCTGAATCAGCTGCTAAGTAGAGCCTCTCAGAGAACAACATACTCCTGAAATCATAACAGAGTATCGTTAATAATGTTAGGAATTGGTTCTTACACATGGGATGTGTCTCAATTTGGACCAATTATTGGTTTGCTATTCCCCCAATCTCTACTTTTCATTAGTCCTACATTTCTTGTAGACAGGATAAATCTTGAGTTCAAAAATTTGTGGGTAGGTTGGTGTCTCTATCAATGCACTGGGGTTTCTGTCTGGCTAGAGTAGGTGACCTCTTCATCTTCCATATCCTCAATGTAGTGAATCACAGCTAAGGTCACCCCCATTGAGTCTTGTGTGCTTACCTTATTCCAAGTTTCTGTCTATTCCTGGAGATGCCCTTTTCCTCCTCATCTCCATGAGTTGGAGATTTCCCTTCATTTATCGTGGACATCTAGCCATTTCTCCTGTCTACCTCCACACCTGATCCTGAATACTCCATTCCCCTCCCCATTCTCCTACATCATAGTTCCCTCTGTCCATCTGCTTCTTATGACTATTTTCTTCCTCCATATAATTTAGATTCAATTTTCTCACTTAGGCCTTCTTTCTTGTTTAACATAATTGTATTTGTAGATAAAATAAATCTAATAACAGACATGTGGGAAATACCCATGAGGTCAATGGTATAGGAGACAATTTCCTGAACAGAACACCAATGGCTCAGGTTCTAAAATCAACAACTGGCAAACGGGACTGCATGAAACTGAAAAGCTTTTATAAGGCAAGGACACTGTCAATAGGACAAATCACATCAGCACACAGTCTTGGAAATTATCTTCACCAACACTACAACTGACAGAGGTCTAATATCCAAAATTTACAATGAACAAATGAAATTTGACACCAACAACCAAAATATCCCAATTCAAAATGGGGTAGAAAACAAAACAGAATTCTCAACAGAAGAATTTCAAATGGCTGAGAAGCACTTAAAGAAATTTTCAATGTAATTAGTCACCAGGAAATTGCAAATCAAAACAACAGTGAGACTCCATCTTACAACACTCAGAATGGCCAAGATGAAAACCTCTAGAGATAGCACCTGCTCTTGAAGATGTAGACCAAAGGGAACACTCCTCTAATCCAGGTGGGAGTGCAAATTTGTACAACCACATGGGAAATCAATTTGGCCCTTTCTCAATTTACTCAGAGCAGTGAAATAAGCAAACTTACTCACTGCTACATCTCTCCAACCCCAATTTTTCATATTCTTAATTCATTTAACAGATAATATAAAATTCAAAGTTTATTGTAATAGCAATGAAAGCAACTATCATTATATGCATGTATAAAGAAATGATTTATAACAGTAATACAAGACTAATCTATCTTTTGATATCTAGCACTATGTTAATTTTTTATTAGTAGTAGGTTCAACTCTATGGTTAATGATCTACCCAGCCATGTGTTTGTGACTCAGTTAATAGTACTTGGAATGACTTTCATCTTGGAGATAAGGGCACAGATCTAAATATTACAGTTACTCCCATATTATTTTTGTCACTCATATAGCATTAAACAAATCTTTGAAGGGAAATCAAGGATCACAACTAAGCAGCACTACTGGTTTTTCTCCTCTAATAGAATGAAAAATACATGTCTGTGTGATGAAAGCTAGTCAGTGAGGTTGGCAATTTGAAGTTGGTTCTAATATGACTTCTCTATACCCTATGGGACAAGTACATGTTATTTTCACTGATTAGGTCTTACCATGAAGACTAGATGGTAACTCTTAGTTAGGGTTCCTATAGCTATTATCAAGCACTATAACAAATTTTCAATTTGGAAAGCTGATGAATTCACTATCCCAGACCCCTTATTGTTCAAATTTGCTTTGGGTTTCCTGGGTATTTGAGATTTCTGGTAAACTTTAGCATTATTTTTTTTCAGTTTTAATGAAGGGAAAGAATGTATTGCGTTTGTAGACTATTTTTGATAGGCTGCTATTTCTACAATATTATCACAACAAGAAGGTAGGGAGTCTTCAGCCCTTGGGATTTTCTTTCTTTTTTTTTTTTCATTTTTGTCATAAATCTATACTGAATATATCCTTCATTTCTTTAAATTTATTCTAAAATATTTAACTACTGAACACTATTGTGAATGGTATTCTTTTCATGTTTTGTTTTATTTTTTATAGGTGCCTGCTGGTCTATGTGTGTTGATTTTATATTATTATACTTTGCTAAATGCTTTATCTTCTGTACGTTCTTTTGTTGCTGTTTTTTGTTTTGTTTTGTTTGTTTTTTTTTTGTTAGTGTCTTAGGTTTTTCTATGTGTAGGATCATATCATATACCACTAAGGATACCTTGATTTCTTCTTCCATTTATATCTCACTTACATCCACACAAACTCTATATTTAACAAGAGTGAAGAGAGTAGACATTCTCATCTTATTCATGATTATATATAATTATTTGAATTTTCATTATTTAACATCATGTTTGCTCTAGGCTTGTATATTATTTTTATGATGTTCAGATATATATTTTTCATTCCTAGATTCTCCAGGGATTTATTATGAAGAGATATTGCATTTAGTCAAAGCCTTTAAGTCATCTAATGAGGTGATCACATTAGAAAAAAATGAGCTGCTGTTCAAATGGTTATATCTTCATATGTGATGCGGTCTTTGTAGGGGGACGTATTGATTCCCCATTTGGTTCTTGATTGTGACAATAAAGACACTGGAAATCACCTTCTGGACAAAGGAGAAAAGTTGGAATTTCCTGGTCCCAGGGGTAGTAGAAAAACACCAAGATAAAGAGGTTCCTTTTTTTCCCACAAATTTAATGTAAGACCTGGGGGCAACTAGAACCAGTGGTGGCCTCTGCCACCATCAGATTTCTGATGTAGGAGAGCTGGTGAATAAAGAGCAAAAGATTCTTCACCCAGGAGGTGTGTTATGTGTCTGGTATTAAAGTGTAAGAACTTTCTGGTCTTTTCATTCCACAGAACAAAAGTGGCAAGAGAAAAGGCACAGCAGAGGTGGTCAACAGCAGCTTGGCTGGGAAAGCCACAGGGTGGTGGAGAGGGATCTCAGCTTCTGGAATTCCTGGAAAATGCATTATCTGGCAGTAGCTAAAGCTGAGTGAGGCAGGCAGCTGTTGATCCCATAGCCTAGCTGAGCACAGAAGAGCTCTTGAGATAGATCAAGCTGGTTTGTAATAGTACATGCTACAGGTCTTTCCTGTGGCATTCAATATTTTTATTTGTTATTCATATTTAGTGTTTCAGTATTCTATTACCAGGGGATTCCTTTTGGGTTCTTTCTACTTAGTGGACCATATTCCCCTTGCTCTGTGATAAGCATTTTCTTCCTTCAATTTAGAAAATGCTGTTTTTGTTTCTGTGTGCCTGCCTCCTCACATATCTGCTTTCGTTTCTTTATGTCTTGTTCTCCTCTTAAAATTTCCTGCTAAATTTTTTAAAAAAATTATGAAACAAACATTTTTCATACAGTCTTTTTTGATCACATTTTTTCCTTCCCAAATATCTTCCCCCTGAACTGCACTGAAATTCAAGATCACATCAAATACCTCTCTCTCTGAAAAATTAAACAAATAAACAAGCCCAAAAGTTAAGATAAAACAAAAAATGCAAAGTAGTTATTAAGTCTATTTTGTGTTGACTAACTATTAATGAGTGTAAAGCCTGTCTGGAATTTGATTGATGTACCTAGGGTATTTCTATAGAGGAAAAAAACCTGAGTTTCAGTCTTACATTTGAACATGTTCATTCAGTGATTTTTAGTAAGTACATTTTCTGTGCCTTTATTCGTATTTCTTCTTTTATTACCATAGATTTCATGCTTTCATTTTATCCTATGGTTCTGTTCATAGGTTTTATTAGATTTATTTTCTTTGAATGACTGATCTACTACTCCTTTGTCTTCAATCCCTGATACTATCTCTTATACTTGATTAAATTTACTGGTGTGGATTTATATTACATGTTTTGTTTGGTTTCTTCAATTGTGTTGCTTACAGTTTTATTTCATTTGCATTTTCTTCAGAAATTCAATTTTTTTAAATTAACTAATTAATTAAAATATATTTTTATCCTTAATTGTTTAACTTATTTTCTTATCGATTTTTATTTTCTACAGTCTACAGTCATTATTAACATCGTATTTTAATTCTTTGACCATATTTATAATTTCTGTTTTGTATTATTTGTCTTGTTGTCATCTTTCTTATTTTCATAGCAATAAAACAGCTTGCTTTTGTCTTTTGTCTGTGTACTTTTGTGGTTTCAATCTGAGACATGAGAATGTGGAGTCAGAAGCTTGGTAGTGTCTCTTGTTATGGATGTTTGCTCTACCTTTGTCGTGTGGTTATTGGGATCTGGGTAATTCTCATGAAGGTTTCAGGTTTTTGAGCAACCAAATGAGCTTAAGGTTTAGATTCAGTGTTGATATGCAATTGGAATATCAGAAGTTGTTCTAATTCTCATTCCATCTATGCAAAGTTCAGTTTCTTAGTATAATCATCAACCCAATGATTTTCACATGTTCTTATTGTAGATAATCAGAAGTTTGGGGAAGTGACACAGAGATGATTTCCAGGAAATGGATCGTGGAACTGGAAGATACAGGCTTTGTCTGGAGGTCAGGTATTATAGGCTATAGGCAATGGAGAGGGGCTCTGTCTCTTTAAAACCAGATAGATAGCTTCTTAGGAACAATACCTGATCTCACCCTCTGAACTTTCCATGCATGCGTGTACAGCCATTCACATATATCTACATGTTCAATTTAACATAAAAGTATAAACATGCATATAGAAAAACAAAAAATAAAACAAAAGAGCTTGTGAAATTTATGTAAAATGCATTTTAACCAAGCCCGAAAATAACATATGAAACACAGAATTGTTAATAAACAATATTATTTTGGAACATATTGGATGCCATATGTCTATATTAGGGGAAAATATTGAGAAGAATTACCAAGGACTAGTAATTATTTTCTGAATACTCAGAAGTGACCTAAGGAGAAGATATGAGGTAAGATATTGTGGAAAATAGTATTAAGAAAGACATGGAAGAAAAATAATGTCAAAAAAAATCTCATAAAATGAAGAACTATTACACACTGACTAAATTAAAATATATTCAACTCAAACTATGTAGTAGCCCTAGATTATGAGCTAATAAAACATTTTGTACATTATACTTGTCAGAAAAATTATCTTCTTTCGATCATTTTTTTCAGAGAATTTTTCACATCCTTGTTCCTCAGACTGTAGATCAGGGGGTTGAGCATGGGAACAAGGATGGTGTAAAATATAGAAGACACTTTTCCTTCATCCATAGAATGGGAAGGAGAGGGGTTGAGATACATAAATGCAGCAGAACCAAAAAAGACAGCAACAGCTGAGATGTGGGAGCTGCAGGTACTGAAGGCTTTGGATCTGCCCTCAGTGGATTTAATGCGTAGGATGCTGATAATGATGAAAACATAAGAACTGAGTATAGTCAAGTTTGGGAAAATGGTACTAATTAGACTAAAAATCAGAATTACAAGCTCATTCACAAAAATATTAGAGCATGAGAGATTAAGGATAGAAATGAGGTCACAGAAATAATGGTTGATCAAATCAGATCTGCAGAAATCAATCCTAAATGTACACCCTACATGAACTGATGCACAAACTATTCCTATAATGTACACTCCTAAAACCAGCGAAAGGCACTTATGTTGAGACATGATGATACTGTAGAGCAAGGGGCTACAGATGGCAACATAGCGATCATATGCCATTGCAGCCAGCATGTAGCATTCTGAAATAGCAAAAAGGAGAAAGAAGTAAAGTTGAATCATGCACTCAGGATAGGAGATTTCATTCTTCTCCATCACAAAGTTCACCAGCATTTTTGGAGTAATAAGAGTAGATTGGCAGAGGTCAATGAAGGACAGACTGCTGAGGAAGAAGTACATGGGTGTGTGAAGGTGTGAGCTAAGCAGGATGAGGATGATCATGCCCAGGTTCCCCAGCACTGTGAGCAGGTAGATTCCAAGGAAGAGGAGGAAGAGGGGCAGCTGCAGCTCTGGTTGGTCTGTTAAGCCAGAGAGGAAGAATTTGGTCACTGTAGAGTGATTGCCTTTTTCCATGCTCTCAGGCAGATTCTGAAAGGAAAAATGAACTTTAGAGGGGCACAGTTGCTCTTCTTTTGGAAGAAGGTACCACCTTAAATTCTACATGAACATTTCTTGCTGTACCCTATTTACTATCTGGAAATCATCTCACTTTAATATTTTCTAAATTTGAGGGTTTTTTAACCAGAAAATTAATATTTTTATAGAAAATATTTTATTTGTTTTGTATTGTTAAAAACTTTTGTACAGTATTTCAATGTTTCCAACCTTTGGACTTAGTATTTCTAAATACTATTTCTAAATGTCACCATTTATTAAGAGATACAGCTCAGAATATGAAGTAGCAGATTTGAATCATGACTTTAAAAGCTTTTCCCAAAAACAATTAACACATAAATCACAGAGATATGTCTATTAAATGACAATTACTGGCAAACATTCCAGAATAAGAATTTTACGTTTCGAATTTTCTTTTTGTTCCTTCAACCTTTGTGAATAGAGAGTGTCAAAGCAGAGACATAGAAACAGAAAGCAAAAATTACAAATTTTCTTCCTTGTTCTGTTACATAATAAATATAGTTATTGATTATTTCACAAAATAAGCATTCATAATTTTTTAGTATTGACTTAATGTTATTTGCAGATGATATTATGGTATATATAAGAAACTCCAAAAAAATCCTTAAAGTAACACCTATAGCTTACAAACACTGTCAGAAAAGTGAGAGGATACAACATTAATTTACATAAATGAGTAGCCCTTCTATATACAAATAACAAATTTACTGAGAAGGAAACCATGGAAAAAATTCCTTTCACAGTAGCCCCACATAATATATAAAATATTTTCACCAAATAAGTGAAAGATTTCTATTAGGAGAAAAGAAGGGATACTGCGGAGAAGGATTTGTATGGGTGGAACTGGAAGCAGAGGATGGAGGGAGAGGAGGGTACACCATCCCGATGTAAATTAAATAGTTATAATAATAATAATAGCAATAATAATAATACATCAGCTAACTGGCCCATGTGAAATAATGTTCAAATTATTTTCTGGCTTCCATAAACATTCAAACACATATATACAAACACACACACACACACACACACACTCACACACACACACAAACTTCCCCCCAAAAGGTAGAAGGTAAAAGGCAGTTCCTTAAGAAAGTACTAAATGAAACAAGTCTAGACCAATAGCTATAACTTGCAATATGATTTGCAAACGAAACAGTTTGATTTGGGGTTGTAATTCATTCACGAACAGTGTAAAATCTTTAGTTAAAAAAACAGATTTTGTGTTATTAATTCATTGACATTGGTTATTAATTAATGACATTGTTATTAATTCATTTGACATTTTAGTCAAAACTGACCAAAGACATCTTGGAGAATCAAATTCACAACAAACTTCCATTCTCTAATCCACACAGTAAAACATGGACCGCTGAATCTTTCACAGAAGGGGAATTAAAATAGTATCAGAGGTGGACAGAGGGAGGTAACTGGGTGGGAGAGAGGATAGGGAATGGAGTATTCTGGGGTAGGGAACAGATCAGATGTGGAAAGTTCAGGAAAGTGAGAATGGAAAGAGGTGGCAGGGGTAGGGTGTGTGTCTGTGGGATCAGTAATCACTAACACTAGCTGGAAACTTGGGGTATAGGGAGGCCTCAAGTGTCTTTGGGGGGAAACTCATACTGAGACTCCTAGCAGTGGGGAAAATAAATCAGGAAGTGTCTGCTTTCTGTAGCCAGGTATTATGGGTGGGTTGCTGTCCTTGTTTCTCAAAGTGGAGAAACAAGGACAGCAACCCACCCATAATACCTTCAACCCAAAATATGACTAAAAGTTATACTGTGGGGCAATGTGCTATACATAGACAGCCTGGTCTCCAGTTGAGCTTAGGTCTTGATCCTTGGTGGGACCCCATCAGTATTAATTTCCACCTACATGGGACAGAAGACTTTTGATCATGTCTCCTGGACCACTGACTCCTGTTGAAGTTACTGCCCCCACAGGCCCCACAAGAGAGGCATGTGGCTATCACTTAGACAATGTCCCAAGCTTCTGGGATTCTGGCTAGACTCCTCCTGACAGTTAACTTGCAACAGCAAAATAGCCCAGCCCACTATAAGAGGGGATGCTTGGCCCCACCTCTCTCTCTCTAAGCTTTGACCTCTCTTACTCTCTAGCCTTCCTTCTCTCTCTCTCTCTCTCTTTCCCCTTCTTCCCACGTGACCATGGCCAGCCTTTCCCTCTTTCTTTCTACCTTCTCTCTTTCCTCCTGCATCACATACATCACAATTCAATTGGAAATTTTGAACATATAATTCTGATAAGTATAAGCAGAAATATTTTTAGTAATCATAGTTTCACTCATATACTAGTTGCAATTTGTGATTTATTTTCAAATAAAACAAACTTATTTATTTGAAATTAAATTTTCCTATGTTGGGATAATGAAATATAGTAAAATAATACAGACCAAGCAGTTAAGACCAGCAGGGACCAAAGAGAGAAACCAAGAAAATGTAATGGAAGATTTCTGGAGTTTCCTGATAACTTAGTCATTCATTAAATAACAATTGAAGGAAATTAAAGTTATGACACTATACTGGAGAACTGTAACAGTGTTAATGTACTGACAATACATAATGGTAATAAATTGTATAACAGTTCACATACTGCCATCAAGACACTCTCCTAGGAATTTGTAAGTTAAATTCATTTTGAAAATCTGTCTAAACTTGATTAAAATCTAATGTTAATTATTACAAAATTCTGTGATATTATCTTACAAAACAATAAAAAATGGTTTAACTTGAGAAAAATGTTGACAAAATTTATATTCCATACAAAATAGTATGTGTAATATTTAAGTTTAAATGCATAATCAGGTAATTTCTCTATCTCAAGGAAAACAAGAAACTGATTTGAACATCATTTTCATCCAAACTTTTAAGTAAAAGGCAATTAGTTATAAGAAAAACATTCAACAATATCGATCAAAATGCAAATTCATTCACAATTGAACACTAATATAACCTTGCAACATTTACATTAAAATGTAAGATGAGGAAAGCAAGTGTACCAGTTGAAGTTAGTTTACCACATTCAACAGCTTGTGAGAAAATATAACTACTTTTTACATAAAATCATGTTCCTAAGAAAATATATCTGTACTATTCTTAGTTAAAAACATTTTTCAGAAAAATAAAGCTGTTTAAGATAACTGAGTATTTAGAATCTTACTGCTTTTAACTTGCATGGAGTCAGTGAATATGTAATAAAGTATTATTAGAAAACAAAAATCTGTAGAAACACTGTTCATGCCAGAATCCACCTGCATTTCTTCTCAATGTTGAGGATTACACCCAGTGTCTAAGTTTGTTAGATAACTGCTTTATGGCTGAGCTATATCCCCAGGCCTAGGTTCTCTGAGACAACATCTACCACTTTCTGATGAACTTTATCTTACTGTGATGTGCTTTGGATGATGTCCAACTTAATCCCAGCAAGAACACTGGAACTGGAGATACTTGCCACTTTATACCTCATCAGACTTTCTACTGTGTTGTAAAGGAAACTCAAGTCACCTTCTTTTGTGCTGAGAGGAGTTCAGGGTTTCTCTGCCTCGGGATCTGAGATGTGGTGTTTGTACAATGATGTTCATGGCATGTGTGTACTGTCAAAACTTGAACACCTTCATTGTCCCCACTATCAATTCTTTCAGATGCCCTTGAAGATTTTCATGGTTTAATCATTAGTTGCCCCAGGGAATCAATTAGACTTAAGTTTATTACACACTTCATCAAGATTAAAACATTAGAAACTTAGAAATAGAAATGACGTCATTCCCCTCTTTGCGAGCCTGGCTCATAGACTAACCTCAGACTGGAAGCTTTTGACAAATTCTATTTCCTACTAGCATGATAATGTCTTTGTCTGTGACAACGCTTCAAAACTTTCAATTCAATTCTAAAAACACTTCAGGGATTCTTTAGCTATCTAAAATGCACATTGCTATTTACAACAGAATTAATTGAAAAAGACAGTATAAACATCCATTCACTTCATGTATCTTTCCAGTAAGGTACTCTAAAGAGAATGTTACTACAGTATATACAAGGGAAAACTAGAAATCAATAACATGATATAAACTATTCCATGTAGACATGATTTTATTGAAAGATCAACACTGATTGATTATAAGGTTCTGAAGTATTTTCTTAATCTGCTTGTGGACGTTGTACATCGTGGTGCGCACTAGGCTCCGCACCACGATGTACAACGTCCACAAGCAGTCCCTTCAGAAAAAGGCAGGCCTCCCACTGATATCAACCACCTATAAGATATCAAGTTGCAGCAAAACTGTGTACCTCTCTCCTCTCTAAGCAGGAGGAGGTAACCCAGTAAGAGAACAGGGTCCCAAATTCAAGCAACAAAGTCAGAGTCAGCCTTGTGCTCACTGTTAGGATTCACATAAGAAAACCTAGCTACACAACTGTACATACAGGCAGAAGGCATAGGTTTGTCCTATGTAGGCTCCCTGACTGATGGTGGAAGGTCTGTGAGCCCTTATAAACCAAGGTTAGCTGATTCTTTAGTTTTTCTTGAAGAGTCATTTACCACTGGGACTCCTACATTTTTTGCCCGCCTCTTGACCAGGATTTTCTTCCCTCTGTCTAATGTTTGATTCTCTGAAACAGTTTCTGTCAGTTTCTTTGTGAAGCATGTCTAATAATAATTGGGCTAGCCCCAATCTATGAGTATAGCAGACTTCCATTAAGAATTATTTCATTGACTTGATTTTTCCAGTTGTGTTTATTCTATCCCAAGTGTCTGGGCTATCCAAACTCTGGATCCTGGTGCTCCAGGCAGTGTCAGTAGGAGTCCCATTTCATGGCGTGGATCTCACAAGGAATGAGTCATCGGACACTTCTGTAATTTTCTGTGCCACATATACCACATCCCATCTATTGGGTACAACTAATTGTAGGTTGAAGATTTTGTGGCTGGTTTGGTGATCCAAAACTTCAACGGAAAGTCTTGCCTGGTTAGAGATGGCCTGTATAGGGTCCTCTTTATAGATTTTTTTTGGACTTTCCATTTCCCTGGTTTTCTATCTAATCCCAGAGATGCCCCACACTTCCAGTGGTCTCTTCTACATCTCTCTCCCTACATCTTCTTCCCAATGTTAGCCCTGCTGTTAACAACCCTACCCCACCCCTCTCTAGGGCATCCCTATGTCTACCCACACGTCTATTCTATTTCTCATGTATAGTGATATTGTTACTTATCTTCTCTGTTCTGTGAATTCTAGCATGACTTTACTTTAAGGCTAATATTCACTTATAAATGAGTGCATTCCCTGTTTGTCCTTTAGGTTTTGTAGGACCTGACACAGGATGATGATGTTTTCTATTTTCATCATTTGCTTGCAAATTTCATGATGTCCTTGTATTTAATAACTCAGTAACACCCCATTGTGCAGCTATACCACATTTTCTTTATTCATTCTTTGGCCAAGGAACACCTAGGTTATTTCAGATTTCCTCTTCTCAAATGACTCTAGCTTGTTTATGGCTGATGTAAAGCTATCCAACGCATAGAGTATATGTAAAGTCTAGTTTTCCTGAATGAAAGCAGTAGGGGGAAAAACTAGAAAGTTTAGTGAAATGAGAGGCTCCATGAAAATAATAGTTTTACAGGGAACATGGTCCCTATATGCATAAGTTTCTTCAAACGTAGACGGAAAATGTAAGACCAATTCAAGCATTACAGCTGGAGATAGAGCTATTAATTTTGTTCCTCCAAAGGTACAATTTTATACCTTAGTAGGAATTATGTGTACATTATTTTTATCTTGAATTTCTAGGTATAAAGAATTTCTGATTATCAACAATGATGACAATAGGCTTAGGGATTTCATACTATTTTGCTTTTTACGGTTCTGTTTACATCATGGCAGCAGTTAAATTCAGCACTTGTAATGAGTTTGGAAAACACAAAATAATACCTAACAATGTTTAAGTATGAAATTTATAATGATAGTAAATATCATTTTTTCAATTGTTTTGTTTTGCTTTGGAGGGACGTTATTGTGTATGTGTTTTGTTATATTTTGGTTTTGATACTGGATCCCTTAGTTATGATTTTACTGATGTGACTACACAGCATGACCAAGGCAACTCTTATAAGGACAGTCCTTAATTGGGGCTAGCTAACAGGTTCAGTGGTTTTTATCCATTATCATCAAGGCTGGAACATGGCAGTTTCCAGTCAGGCATGGTGTATCAAGGGCTGAGAGTTCTATATCTTCATCTGAAGGCTGCTAGCAAAATACTGTTTTCCAGTCATCTAGGATGAAGGATGAGGTCGTAAAGAGCTCACCCACAGTGACACACCTACTCCAAAAAGGCCACACCTACTTCGACAAGGTTACACCTTCTGATGCTGCCATTCCATGGATAGAACATATACAAATCATCACACAGGGTTTCTCTGTGTATCCCTTGCTTTCCTAGAACTATGCCTCTGGAGTGCTGTGATCTTAGACATGTACTCACAAAACTTATCTTCTTTTAATGATTTCCATTTATCATTTTAATATATAATTATCATGCAAATATGAATAACACATTTCATTTTAAATTGGAGTGCAAATGTAAACATTGGTAATTTTCCTTTAAAAGTATCTTCTGTCCATTTGTCAAAATCCATAAATCAGATTTAGTAACATCCTTAGTAATATGAGATAAACTATTTTTTCTTAGAAATTTGGTTTTAATAGTGTATATATATATATATATATATATATATATATATATCCTAGATTTTTCTGTAATTTACATTTCAACTATTTCCCCTTTCCAGTTTTCCCCTCTGAAGATCCCCTCCTCCTTCCTCCTTCCCCCTTCCACTTGCCCCAGCTCATCAACCAATCCCACTTCCTCTTCCTGGCCCTAGCATTCTCATATACTGGGGTATAAAACCTTCACATGACTAAGGGCCTCTTCTCCCATTGCTGGGTGTGTAAGCCATCCTCTACTACATATGCAGCTAGAGCCATGAGTCTCACCATGTTTTTTCTTTAATAGGTGGTTTAATACTAGGGAGCTCTGGGGATACTGGTTAATTCATATTGTTGTTCTTCCTATGAGGCTGCAAACTCCTTCAGTTTCTTGGCTACTTTCTCAAAATCCTTCACTGGGGACCCTGTGCTCTGTCCAATGGAGGGCTATGAGCTTCCACTTATGTATTTGTCAGGCACTAGCAGAGCCTCTGAGGAGACAACTATAGGAGGCTCTTGTCAGCAAGCAGTTGTTGGCATCCACAATAGGGTTTAATTTTGGTGGTTGTTTATGGGATGGATCCCCAGGTGGGGCAATCTCTGTATGGTCATTCCTTCAGTATCAGCTCTGAACTTTGTCTCTGTAATGCCTTCCATGGTTATTTTGTTCCCCCTTCTAAGAAGGATCAAAGTATCCACATTTTAGTCTTCCTTCTTCGGTTCATATGTTGTGTAAATTGTATCTTACATACTCTTAACTTCTGAGGTAATATCCACTTATCAGTAAGTGCATATCACGTGTTCTTGAGTTGTCTCACTTAGGATGATATCCTCCACATCCATCCGTTTGTATAAGAATTTGTTGTATAAAGCTTAAGTCTAAGTGGATCAAGGAACTCCTAATAAAACAAGAGATAATGAAACTTATAGAGGAGAAAGTGGGGAAGAGTCTTGAACATATGGGCACAGGAGAAAAATTGCAACAGAACGAACACCAATAGTTTGTGCTGTAAGATCAAGAATTTGCAAATGGGACCTTATAAAATTACAAAGCTTCTATTGTGCAAAGGACACTGAATAAAATTAAAAGGAAACAAACAGATGGGGAAAAGATCTTTACCAATCCTAAATCTGATCAAGGACTAATATCCAATATATACAAAGAACTCAAGAAGTTGGACTACAGAAAACCAAAGAACCGTATTAGAAATTGGGTACAGAGCTAAACAAAGAATTCTCAACTGAGGAATATCATATGGGTGAGAACACCTAAAGAAATGTTCAACATCCATAGTTAACAGGGAAAGGCAAATCAAAACTACCCTGTGATTCCACCTCAAACCAGTCAGAATGGCTAAGATCAAAAACTCAGGTAACAGCAAACACTGAGTACATTGTGGAGAAAAAGGAACACTAATCCATTGCTGGTAGGGTTACAATCTGGTACATCAACTTTGGAAATCAGATTAGAGGTTCATCAGAAAATTGCAAATATTACTACCTGAGGACCCACTAATACCACTCCTGGGCATATATGCAGAAGATGTTCCAATATAATATAAGGACCCATGCTCCATTATGTTCATTGCAGCCTTATTTATAGTAGCCAGGAGCTAGAAAGAACCCAGATATCCCTCAACAGAGGAATGGATATGGAAAAGGGGGTACATTTATACATGGAGTACTTACTACTCAGCTATTAAAAACAATGAATTCATGCAATTCTTAGGCAAATTGCTGGAAATAGAAAATATCATCCTGAGAGAGTTAACCCAATCACAAAAGAACACACATTGTATCTACTCACTGGCAAGTGGCTATTTGCTCAGAAACTTGGAATACAAGTTACAATTCACAAAACACATGAAACTCAAGAAGTCGGAAGACCAAAGTGTGGATACTCAATCATACTTAGAAGGGGGAACAAAACCTGTGGAAGGAATTAGAAAAACAATGTGTGTAGCAGAGCCTGAAGGATGACCATCCAGAGACTGCCCCACCTGGATATCCATTCCATACACCATCACCAGACCCTGACACTTTTGTGGATGTCAACAAGTGCTTATTGATAGAAGCCTGTTATAGCTGTCTCCTGAGAGATTCCACCAGTGCCTGACAAATACAGGGGTGGATGCTCATAGCCTACCATTGGACTGAGCACAAGGTCCCCAATGAAGGAGCTAGAGAAAGGACCCTAGGAGCTGAAGGGTTTACCATCCTCATAGGATGAACAAATATATGATCTAACCAGTACCCCAAGAGCTTCCAGGGACTAAATCACCAACCAAAGAGTACACATGGTGGAACTCATGGCTCCATCTGCATATGTAGCAGAGGATGGTCTAGTTTGGCATCAAGGGGAGGAAAAGACCTTGGTCCTGTGAAGGCTCTATGCCCCAATGTAGGGCAATGCCCAAGGCCAAGAAGCAGGTGTGGGTGGGTTGGTGAGCAATGGGAGGAGTGATGGACATGCGATTTTCATGGGAAACCAGGAAAGGGGACAATATTTAAAATCTAAATCAAGTAAATATTTAATAAAAAAGAATAATGTCATTGATTTCATTTTATCCACTTTGGTTTATTCTATTCTATTTCACTAATTAGGTCTTACCATCAAGACTAGATGGTAACTCTTAGTTAAGGTTCCTATAGCTATTATCAAGCACTTTAATAAACTTTCAATTTGGATAGCTGATGACTTCACTATTCCACACCCCTTATTGTTCAAATTTGCTTTGGGTTTCCTGGGTATTTAAGATTTCTGGTAACCTTTAGCATTATTTTTTTTTTCAGTTTTAATGAAGGGAAAGAATGTATTGCCTTTGTAGACTGCTTTTGATAGGCTGCCTTTTCTACGATATTATCTAAACAAGATTGTAGAGGGTGTTCAGCCCTTGGTATTTTCTTTCATTTTTTTTTTCATTTTTGTCATAAATCTATACTGAATATATCCTTCATTTCTTTAAATTTATTCTAAAATATTTAACTACTGAACACTATTGTGAATGGTATTCTTTTCATGTTTTGTTTTATTTTTTATAGGTGCCTGCTGGTCTATGTGTGTTGATTTTTTATTATTATGCTTGGCTAAATGCTTTATCTGCTGTACGTTCTTTTGTTGCTGTTTTTTGTTTTGTTTGTTTGGGTTTTTTTGTTAGTGTCTTAGGTTCTTCTATGTGTAGGATCATATCATATACCACTAAGGATACCTTGATTTCTTCTTCCATTTGTATTTCACTTACATCCACACAAACTCTATATTTAACCAGAGTGAAGAGAGTAGACACCCTCGTTTTATTCATGATTATATAAAATTATTTGAATTTTCATTATTTAACATCATGTTTGCTCTAGGCTTGTATATTATTTTTATGATGTTCAGATATATATTTTTCATTCCTAGATTCTCCAGGGATTTATTATGAAGAGATATTGCATTTAGTCAAAGCCTTTAAGTCATCTAATGAGGTGATCACATTAGAAAAAAATGAGCTGCTGTTCAAATGGTTATATCTTCATATGTGATGTAGTCTTTGTAGGGGGAGGTATTGATTCCCAATTTGGTTATTGATTGTGTCAATAAAGACACTGGAAATCACCTTCTGGACAAAGGAGAAAAGTTGGAATTTCCTGGTCCCAGGGGTAGTAGAAAAGCACCAAGATAAAGAGGTTCCTTTTTTTCCCACAAATTTAATGTAAGACATGGGGGCAACTAGAACCAGTGGTGGCCTCTGCCACCATCAGATTTCTGATGTAGGAGAGCTGGTGAATATAGAGCAATTGATTCTGCACCCAGGAGTTGTGTTATGTGTCTGGTTATAAAGTGTAAGAACTTTCTGGTCTTTTCCATCCACAGAACAAAAGTGGCAAGAGAAAGTGCACAGCAGAGGTGGTCACTGGCAGCTTGGCTGAGAAAGCCACAGGGTGGTGGAGAGGGATCTCAGCTTCTGGAATTCCTGGAAAATGCATTATCTGGCAGTAGCTAAAGCTGAGTGAGGCAGGCAGCTGTTGATCCCATAGCCTAGCTGAGCACAGGAGAGCTCTTGAGATAGATCAAGCTGGTTTGCAAAAGTACATGCTACAGGTCTTTCCTGTGGCATTCAATATGTTTATTTGTTATTTATGGTTAGTGTTTCAGTATTCTATTACCAGGGACTCCTTTTTTGGTTCTCTCTTTTTAGTGGAACATATTCCTCTTGCTCTGTGATAATCATTTTCTCCCTTCAATTTAGAAAATGTTGTTTTTGTTTCTGTGTGCCTGCCTCCTCACATATCTGCTTTCGTGTCTTTATGTCTTGTTCCCTCCTTAAAAGTTCCTGCTAAATTTTTAAAATAATATTATGAAATAAACATCTTTCATATACTTTTTTGATCACATTTTTCCCTTTTGATACCTCTTCCCCCTGAACTGCACTGAAATTCATAATTCACCCCAAATATATCTCTGAAAACAAAAAAACAAAACAAAACAAAACAAAACAAAAAACCCAAAAGCCAAAGTAAGACAAATAATGCAAAATAATGCAAAGTATTTATTAAACCTATTGTGTGTTTGCTAACTAATACTGAGCATGAAGCCTGTCTGGAGTTTGATTGATATACCCATTATCTCTCTATAGAGGAGAAAAAAAGCTGAGCTTCTGCCTTAGTTTTGAAAATGTTACTTTAGTGAGTTTGACAAGAATATTTTCTGTGCCCTTATTTGGGTTTCTTCTATTATTATAGATTTCATGCTTTTGTACTCTCCTATGGCTCTGTTCTTAGGTTTTATTAGATTTATCATTTTCTCTGACTGTTTATATTTTCTGTTTTGTATTATTTAACTTTTTTATAATCTACGTTATTTTCATAATAATAAAACATCTTGCTTCTATCTTTTGTCTGTGTGCTTTTGTGGTTTTACTATGAGGCATGGCCATTTGGAGGCAGAAGCTTAGTAGTGTCTCATGGTATGGACATTTGATCTACCTTTGTTATGTGGTTATTGGGATCTTGGTAATTCTCATAAAGGTATCACGTTTTTGAGCAACTAAATGAGCTTAATGTTAAGACTCACTGTTGATATGCAATTGGAATATCAGAAGAAATTTTAGTTCTAATTCTGTTGTGCAAAGTTCAGTTTCTTAGTACAATAATGAACCCAAAATATTCAAAAGTTTGTAAAGATATACATAGGGATGATTTTCAGGACACTAATAAATGGATCATGGAATTGGAAGATATAGAATATGTCCGGATATCATGTATTATAGGCTGTACACAATGAGGAGGGAGTACTGCCTTTATAAAACCAGGTAGACAGTTTTTAGGAAAAATACCTGAACTCACCCTCTGAATTTTTCATGCACATATGTACAGTCATTTACTTATATGTACACATGCAATTTAACATACAAGCATACACATGCATATCCAAAAACAAAAACAAAAAAGTAAAGAATGTTATCACATTTGTGTGATGATTTATTTCAGAGAAACTATAAGTAATATTTTTCTAAACTTCCTCTTTTAACATTTAAAGGTCAATAATTTCGTACAGATTTTTGAAGATTTTGTCAAATTTATGTACAATGAATTTAAACCAAACCAGAAAATATTGTATGAAACACAGAGTGTTTCATAAGCAACACTATTTTGGAACATAATGGCAGTCATATACCTATATTAGGGGGAAATATTGAGAAAAATTACCAAGGACAAATACTAGCAAATATTTTCTGCATACATGGCAATGACCCACAAGAAGATGATGTGAGGTAAGATACTGTGGAAAATAGTATTACAAAAGTCATGGATGAGAAATAATGTCATAGAACCTCATAAAATGAAGAGCAATAACTCACTAATAAAATTAAAACATATTCAATTCATACTATGTTGTAGTCCTAGATTATGAGCTAATGAAACTTTTTTCACATTATACTTATCAGAAAAATTACCTTCATTCAAGCATTCTCTTCAGAGCAATTTTCACATCCTTATTCCTCAGACTGTAGATCAAGGGGTTTAGCATGGGAACAATGATGGTATAAAATATAGAAGACACTTTTCCTTTATCCAAAGAATGGGAAGATGATGGGTTCAGATACGTAAATGCAGCAGAGCCATAAAAGACAGCAACAGCTGAGATGTGGGAGCTGCAGGTACTGAAGGTTTTGGATCTGCCCTCAGTGGATTTAATGCGTAGGATGCTGATAATGATGAAAACATAAGAACTGAGGATGGTCAGGTTTGGGAAAATGGTATTAATTAGACTAAGAATTAGAATTACAAGCTCATTCACATAAATATTAGAGCATGAGAGATTAAGGATAGAAATTAGGTCACAGAAATAATGGTTGATCAAATCAGATCTGCAGATTTCAATCCTAAATATACACCCTACATGAGCTGATGCACAAACTATGGCTATAATGTAAACTCCTAAAACCAGAGAAAGGCACTTATGTTGAGACATGATGATACTGTAAAGCAAGGGTCTACAGATTGCAACATAGCGATCATATGCCATTGCAGCTAGCATGAAACATTCTGAACCAGCAAAAAGGAGAAAGAAGTAAAGTTGAATCATGCACTCAGGATAGGAGATTTCATTCTTCTCCATCACAAAGTTCACCAGCATTTTTGGGGTAATGACAGTAGATTGGCAGAGGTCAATGAAGGACAGACTGCTGAGGAAGAAGTACATGGGTGTGTGCAGGTGTGAGCTGAGCAGGATGAGGATGATCATGCCCAGGTTCCCCAGCACTGTGAGCAGGTAGATTCCAAGGAAGAGGAGGAAGAGGGGCAGCTGCAGCTCTGGCTGGTCTGTTAAGCCAGAGAGGAAAAATTTGGTAACTGTAGAGTGATTGCCTTTTTCCATGCTCTCAGGCAGATTCTGAAAGGAAAAGATATGGATTTAGAGGGACACAGTTGTTCTTCTTTTGGAAGCAGGTACCACCTAAAATTATATGACTACTTCTTACCGGATCATTTTCTCTATGTAGAAGTTTTCTCATTTTAATCCTTTCTATATTTGATTTTCAAAGTTAATTGTACTTTTTAGAAAATATTTTGTCTATTTAATGTTGAAAACTTTCGTACTGATAATTTTCAACTTCAATATGTCAAACCTTTGAAGCAAGTATTTCTAAATACTATCTCTAAACCACATCATTTATTAAGAAGTACATCTGAGAAAGTAAAGTAGTTGATTTGAATGATGACTTTAAAACGTTTTGAAACACAAGTTTGCCTAACTCAAAAATAGCAGAGGCATAATAATTAAGGGACAATTACTGACAAAATTTCTGGAATAAGTATTTTAATGTTTCAAATTTTTTCTTCTTTCCCTTTCAACTTCTATGAATCAGAGTGTGTCAGAAGCATGTTCCCAGGACAAAAAGCAAGAATTACAAATATGTTTCTTTGTTCAGTTTCATATCAAATATGTGTATTAACTATTTTACAAAGTAAGTGTACATAATGAATTACGATGGATTTTCCTTTATTTGTAGATGATATTATAGCATACATAAGTGACCCAAAAATACTTCCACATAACTTGTAGAGCTGATGAACATTGCCAACAATGTGAGAAAATACAAGATAATTTACATAAATCAGTAGCCCACCTATATATGTTTAAATCTTTCTCAATAGTCACATAATATAAACTATCTTGCAGTAATATTAATGAACAGTGAAAGAGAGACTGAGGGAATGGTCAACAAGTAATAGGGCCAAACTGAGACCCATCCCTGATGTTGTTAATAATACACTGTTGTACCTGCAGAGAAGAACCTAGAATAATAGTTCTCTGGGAGGTTCTATCCAATTCAGAATTCTACTGCCAATTGTTGGATGAGGTCTAGAAGTCTTAGTGGAAAAGTTGGGCAAAGGATGGTGGTATCTAAAGAAGACAGGAACCACACAGGAAGAGTGTCAAGTAACTTCCACCCTTTAGGGTTCCCAGAGACTGATCAATTTACCACATAGTGAACATGGGCTTTTGCTAGGCCACCTGTACATATGTAGCAGATGAGCATTTTGCTCTTCATGTGTGTCCTCCCAAAATTGAAGAAGTGGCTGTCCTGGAATCTGTTGCTTGCCTGCCTGCTTACCTTTGGATCCTGCTCCCCTAACTCTCTGGCCTCAGTTGACAATGTGCAATTTTGCTGTGAATTGATGTGAAAGGTGGTGTTTGGGTGTGGGTTCAATGGGTTGGGTGTCTGTGGGTCGGTACCTGTAAGAGGTATCACATAAAAGGTAAGGACAAATCTCAGCATGTCCAAATAGAGCATCTAGAAAATAGATTCTCATATGTATCATTAATTTATGTTTGGCAAATTATACAAAGAAAATAGCCCAAGAATGTTCTTTTCAATGTTAGTTTTGGAATAACTGAGCAATTATATAGAAGATAAAAATAAAAACTCAATAATTTTAGATTCATTTCAAGAAATAATACAAAAATATTCTTATATATATATATATATTGTGGTTAATATGCTAATTTTGAATATACAGTCCCTCTAGATATTAACAGAAACATTTTTTAGTCACCTTAGTTTCACTTATATACCAACTGCAATTTGTGATTTATTTTCAAATAAAACAAACTGAATTACCTGAAATTTTCTATATTGAGATAATGAAAGACAGGAAAAGAATACAAAGCAGTTAAGGCCAGAAGGGGACTGAAGAGAGAGAAAGAAGCATACAAAAATTGCAATGAGAGATTCCTTTTGTTTCCTGAGAGCTTATTTGTTTATTAGGTGGTAACTGAAGGAAATTAAATTTAGGTCATCATACAGTAGAATTTTAACAGTGTTAATATACTCACAATAAGTAATGGTAGTACATTTTATAACAAGACACATATTGCCATAAGGAATCTTTGGGTCCAACACATTTGTAAATTTTACTAGTTCTGTAAACCTAAGTCTAAACTTGATTAAATTAATGTTAATAAAGCGAAAGTTCTGTGATACTTTCTCATCAAAGTATTAAACATTTCTTCACCTTGGAAAAATTTTTACAAATTATATATCCATCAAGAAACACTATATGTAATTTTTAAATGCAATAAAAATTACTCAGGGAATTTCTCTAATTTGAGAAAAACAAGAAACTGATTTGAACACATTTTCATCAAAACACTTAAGTAAATGGCAATTAGCTATAAAAAATTCAATATCAATCAAAAATGCAATTTAAATAACAATTGGACATCTTTAACACTTATAACATTTAGGATAAAATAAAAGACGAGACAAACAAATGTCACACAACATAGATTACTGCTTTTACCTGCTTATGAGAGAGAAATTATAACTTATTACATAAAATAATGTCCCTAAGAAAATATATCTGTGCTATTCTTAATTAAAACCATTTTAGAAAAATAAAGCATTTTAAGATAACTGAGTATTTATAACCTTACTGCTTTTAGCTGCTATGTATTCAGTGAATATATAGCGAAGTATCATTAGAAGAAAAAAAAACATATATAGAAAGATGTTCTCTGCCAGATCCCAGGTGCATTTCTTCTCAAGACTGAGAATCAGCCTCATTGTCTAAGCTTGCTAAGTTAGCTCTCTATGGCTGAGCTATATCCCAGGCACTGGGTTGTCTGAAACAATGTCTCACCAGTTCATCCTGACCTTGAACTTACTGTGATGCTCTCACTGTTGATGGCCAGCTCAATCCCAGCAAGAACACCGCAACTGGAGCTACTTGCTCTTTTATGCAGCATCAGAATTTCTACTGTGTTGTAAAGGAAACTTAAGTCATCTTCTTTTTATTTAGAAGAGTTCAGGGTTTCTCCTCCTCAGGCTCTGAGATGTGATATTTGTATTATTATGATCATGGTATGTGCATGCTGTCAAGACTTGAACACCTTCATTGCCCCCTCTATAATTTCTTTCAAACACCCTTGGAGATTTTCATGATTAAGTCATTAGTTGTCCTGGGAGCCCAATTAGACTTAAGTTTATTACATTCCTCATCAAAATTCAAATAATAGAAGCTTGAAAATCGAAATGGTAATATCTTTTTCCAATGTGCCAGGCTGTCTGATAGACTAACCTCAGACTGGAAGCTTCTTGAAAATGCCAACTGCCTGTCTCACATGTTAAAGTCTTTGCCTGAACCAACTCCCAAACACATTCACATCAATTCTACAAACGCTTGGGGATGCTCTAGGTATATAAAATGCACATTGATATTTACAATTTAATGAATAGGGCAGAAATATTAGGCCAATTTATGTGTAACATACTTTTAAAAGAATGTTCATAAATTATACACAAAGGAAAATTATAAAGCATTAACATTGGTATAAACTATTCCATGTAGACATTATTTTATTTAAAGATCAATATTGATTGAGTAATTGTATGGTACTGAAGTATTTTCTTCAGTACAATGCTTATTTTCACATATAATCAAAAGCAACTCACTTAGTAGAATAATACAATTAAGCGTTTATGCTTAATAAATCAATCACATAATTGCATGGTGAGCTAAGCTAGGTTTGATTCCAGAACCAGGGGCTTTCATGTTTCTTTCTTGGTGGCTGTTATAGTTGACTGATGTTCTGATACCTGAGACACTTATGAAAGTGTCCATGGCATAAGCAATAAAGCATGTGGGATTGTTTAAATATTATGCTAAACTGCAGCATATCAAGGGAAAAACCCAATAAATTAAACTGAAAAGGAATGATTTTTAAAGAGGTGTAAGCTTTTGAGCTTTTTCCGAAGGCATGCTTTTCCCCCCAATTTTTATTAGGTGTTTACTTCATTTACATTTCAAATGCCATCCCAAATGTCCCCTATACTTTCCCCCTGCTCCCCTACCCACCCACTCCCACTTCTTGGCCCTGGTGTTCCCCTCTACTGGGGCATATGAAGTTTGCAATACAAAGGGGCCTCTCTTCCCAATGATGGCCTGTTAGGCCATCTTCTGCTACATATGCAACCAGAGACATGAGCTCAGGGGGTGATGGTTAGTTCACATTGTTGTTCCACCTATCAGGTTGCAGACACCTTCAGCTCCTTGGGTACTTTCTCTAGCTCCTCTTTTGAGGGCCCTGTGTTCCATCTGATAGCTGACTGTGAGCATCCACTTCTGTGTTTGCCAGGCAATGGCATAGCCTCACAAGAGAGCTATATCAGGGTCCTTTCAGCAAAGTCTTGCTGGCATATGCAATAGTGTCTTCATTTGGTGGCTGATTATTGGATGGATCCCCGGGAGGGGCAATCTCTGATTAGTCCATCCTTTGGTCTCAGCTCCAAACTTTGTCTCTGCAACTTCTTCCATGGGTATTTTATTCCCTATTTTAGGGAGGAATGAAGTGTCTACCTGTTGGTCTTCCTTCTTCTTGAGTTTCACATGTTATGGAGATTGTATCTTGGGTATTCTAAGTTTCTGGGCTAATATCCACTTATCAGTGACTACATATCATGTGATTTCTTTTGTGATTGTGTTACCTCACTCAGGATAATATCTGCCAGATATATCCATTTGCCTAAGAATTTCATAAATTCGTTGTTTTTAATAGCTGAGTAGTACTCCATTGTGTAAATGTATCACATTTTCTGTATCCATTCCTCTGTTGAGGGACATCTGGGTTCTTTCCAGCTACTGGCTATTATAAATAGAGCAGCTATCAACATAGAGGAGCATGTGCCCTTATTACCAGTTAGAATATCTTCTGGGTATATACCCAGAAGAGGTATTGCTGGATCCTCCAGTAGTATTATATCCATTTTTCTGAGGAACTGCCAGACTGATTTCCAGAGTGGTT
>NC_034599.1:34080610-34106599 GCF_900095145.1 Mus pahari
TTTGTCGATTCTTGATCTTATAGCACAGGCCATTGCTGTTCTGTTAAGTAATTTTTCCCCTGTGCCCATTTCTTCGAGGCTTTCCCCACTTTCTCCTCTATCAATCTCAGTGTCTCTGGTTTTATGTGGAGGTCTTTGATCCACTTAGACTTGAGATTTGTACAAGGAGATAAGAATGCATCAATTCATATTCTTCTATATGAAAACTGTCAGTTGTAACAGCACCATTTGTTGAAAATGCTGTCTTTTTTCCACTGGATGGTTTTAGCTCCTTTGTCAAACATCAAGTGACCATAGGTGTGTGGGTTCATTTCTGGGTCTTCAATTCTGTTCCATTTATCTACCTGTCTGTCACTGTACCAGTATCATACAGTTTTTATCACAATTGTTCTGTAGTACAGCTTTAGGTCAGGCATGGTGATTCCCCCAGAGGTTCTTTTATTGTTGAGAATAGTTTTTGCTATCCTAGATTTTTTATTGTTATAGATGAAATTGCAAATTGCCCTTTCTAACACAGTGAAGAATTGAGTTGGAATTTTGATAGGGATTGCATTGAATCTGTAGATTACTTTCAGCAGGATAGCAATTTGACTATATTAATCCTGCCAATCCATGAGCATGGGAGATCTTTCCATCTTTTGAAATCTTCAAATTCATTATTCAGAGACTTGAAGTTCTTGTCATGCAGATCTTTCACTTCCTTAGTTAGAGTCACACCAAGGTATTTTATATTTTTTTTGACTATTGTGAAGGGTGTTGTTTCTCTAATTTCTTTCTCATCCTGTTTATCCTTTGTGTAGACAAAGGCCACTGATTTGTTTGAGTTAATTTTATATCCAGCTACTGCACTGAAGCTGTTTATCAGGTTTATGAGTTCTCTGGTGGAACTTTTAGGGTCACTTACATACACTATCAGATCATCTGCAAATAGTGATATTTAGACTCCTTCCTTTCCAATTTGGATCCCCTGGACCTCCTTTTGTTTTCGAATTGCTCTGGCTCTGAATTCAAGTACAATATTGAATAGGTAGGAAGAAAGTGGGCAGCCTTGTCTAGTCCCTGATTTTAGTGGGATTGCCTTCAGCTTCTCTCCATTTAATTTGATGTTGGCTATTGGCTTGCTGTAAATTGCTTTTTATTATGTTCAGGTGTGGGCCTTGGATTCCTGATCTTTCCAAGACTTTTATCATGAAGGGGTTTTGTATTTTTCAAATGCTTTCTCAGCATCTAATGAGATGATCATGTGATTTTTGTCTTTGAGTTTGTTTATGTAGTGGATTACATTGATGGATTTCCGTATATTAAACCATCCCTCCATCCCTGGAATGAAGCCTACTTGGTCATGATGGATGATTGTTTTGATGTGTTCTTGGATCGGTTTGTGAGAATTTTATTGAGTATTTTTGCATCGATATTCATAAGGGAAATTGGTCTGAAGTTCTCTATCTTTGTTGAATCTTTACGTGGTTTAGGTTACAGAGTAATTGTGGCTTCGTAGAATGAACTTGGTAGAGTACCTTCTGTTTCTATTTTGTGGAATAGTTTGAGAAGATCTGGGATTAGGTCTTCTATGAAGGTCCAGTAGAACTCTGCACTAAACCCATCTGTTCCTGCGATATTTTTTTTTTTTTTGGTTGAGAGACAATTAATGACTGCTTCTATTTCTTTAGATGATATTGGACTGTTTAGGTAATTAATCTGATCCTGTTTTAACTTTGGTACCTGGTATCTGTCTAGAAGTTTGTCCATTTCATACAGGTTTTCCAGTGTTGTTTAGTATAGCCTTCTGTAGAAGGATCTGATTGTGTTTTGGATTTCCTCAGGTTCTATTGTTATGTCTCCCTTTTCATTTCTGATTTTGTTCATTAGGATGCTGTCCCTGTGCCCTCTAGTTGGTCTGGTTAAGAGTTTATCTATCTTGTTGAATTTCTCAAAGAACCAGCTCCTGGTTTGGTTGATTCTTTGAATAGTGTTTTTTCCACTTGGTTGATTTCAGCCCTGAGTTTGATTATTTCCTGATATCCATTCCTCTTGGGTGAATTTGCTTCCTTTTGTTCTAGAGCTTTTAGGTGTGCTGTCAAGCTACTAGTGTTTTCTCTCTCTAGTTTCTATTTGGAGGAACTCAGAGCTCTGAGTTTTCCACTCAGTAATGCTTTCATTGTGTTCCGTAAGTTTGGGTATGTTGTGGCTTCATTTTCATTAAACTCTAGAAAGTCTTTAATTTCTTTCTTTATTTCTTCCTTGACCAAAGTATCATTGANGAGAGTGTTGTTCAGTTTCCAAGTGAATGTTGGCTTTCTATTATTTATGTTGTTATTGAAGATCAGCCTTAGTCCATAGTAATCTGATAAGATGCATGGGAAAATTTCAATAATTTTGTATCTGTTCAGGCCTGTTTCATGACCGATTATATGGTCAATTTTGGAGAACGTACCATGAGGTGCTGAGAAGAAGGTATATCCTTTTGTTTTAGGATAAAATGTTCTGTAGATGTCTGTTAAATCCATTTGTTTCATAACTTCTGCTAGTTTCACTGTGTCTCTGTTTAGGTTCTGTTTCCAGGATCTGTCCATTGGTGAGAGTGGGGTGTTGAAGCCTCCTACTATCATTATGGGAGGTGCAATGTGTGCTTTGAGCTTTACTAATGTTTCTTTAATGAATGTGGATGCCCTTGAATTTGGAGCATAGATATTCAGAATTGAGAGTTCATCTTGAAGATTTTACCTTTAATGAGCATGAAGTGCCCCTGCTTGTCTTTTTTGATAACTTTGGGTTGGAAGTCAAGTTTATTCGATATTAGAATGGCTACTCCAGCTTGTTTCTTCAGACTTTTTGCTTGGAAAATTGTTTTCCAGTTTTTTACTCTGAGGTAGTGTCTGTCTTTTTCTCTGAGAGGAGTTTCCTGTAAACAGCAAAATGTTGGGTTCTGTTTGTGTAGCTAATCTGTTTTTCTATGTCTTTTTATTTAGGAATTGATTCCATTGATATTAAGAGATATTAAGGAAAAGTAATTGTTGCTTCCTGTTATTTTTGTTGTTAGAGTTGGGATTCTGTTCCTGTGGCTGTCTTGTTTTAGGTTTGTTTAAGTATTACTTTCTTGCTTTTTCTAGGGTGTAGTTTCCATCCTTGTATTGGTATTTTCCTATTATTATCCTTTGAGGGGCTGGATTCCTTGAAAGATATTATGTGAATTTGTTTTTGTCATGGAATACTTTGGTTTTTCCACCTATGGTAATTGAGAGTTTAGTTGGGTATAGTAGCCTGGGCTGGCATTTCTGTTCTCTTAGTGTCTGTAAACCTTCTGTTCAGGATGCTTTCATAATCTGTGGTGTGATGTCTGGAATAATTCTAATAGGCCTGCCTTTATATGTTACTTGACATTTTTCCCTTACTGCTTTTAATATTCTGTCTTTATTTAGTGCATTTGTTGTTCTGATTATTATGTGTCGGGAGGAATTTCTTTTCTGGTCTAGTCTATTTGGAGTTCTGTAGGCTTCTTGAATTTTCATGGGCATCTCTTTCTTTAGGCATGGGGAGTTTTCATGTATAATTTTGTTGAAGATATTTGCTGGCCCTTTAAGTTGATAATCTTATTCTCATCTACTCCTATTATCCATAGGTTTTGTCTTCTCATTGTGTCCTGGACTTCCTGGATGTTTTGAGTCTGGATCTTTTTGAATTTTCATTTTCTTTGATTGTTGTGTCCATGTTCCCTACAGAATCTTCTGCACCTGAGATTCTCTTCCATCTCTTGTATTCTGTTGCTGATGCTTGCATCTATAGTTACTGATTTCTTTCGTAGAGTTTCTATCTCCAGAGTTGTCTCCCTTTTTTGTTTTCTTTATTGTTTCTACTTCCATTTTTAGATGATTTTGTTCAATTCCATCACCTGTTTGGAAGTGTTTTCCTGTAAATCTCTAAGGGATTTTTGTGTTTCCACTTTAAAGGCTTCTAGCTGTTTACCTGTGTCTTCCTGTATTTCCTTCNTAAAGTCCTCCATCATCATCATGAAAAGTGACTTTATATCCATGTTCTGCTTTTCTGGTGTGATGGTGTATCCAGGACTTGATATGGAGGGAAAGTCTGGTTTTGATGATGCCAAGTATCCTTGGTTTCTGTTGTTTCTCTTCTTATGCTTGCTTGCCTCCTGCCATCTGATTATCTCAATATATCTGATTGGATCCTGTCCTTCCTTTAATCCCGGTTGGTTCAGGACTTCTCCGAGTCCAGCTTTCTCTGTTCTCCTTTGATTGTGGGCTCCTCTGAACCAGAGATTCTGGGTTCTTCAGAGTTCTTGGCAGTCAAGCTCTTCTGTGACCCTCAATTACTAGTGTAACCCAGCTCCTCTTATCCTGGAATCCTGTTGTCCTAAGTTTGTGGGCATGTTACAGTGCCTGGAAGTAGTGTCTCCTTTGAGGACTGTGGAGCTGTCTGGTTTGTTTAAAACTAAGGTAAACCAGAATTGATCAAAAGGAAACCCAGCTTCTGGTCAGGAAGGGCTCTGGTGTACTTGTTCCTGCTGTCACAGTCCTGTCACAATTGGATTGGAGCAGATGTTGTGTTCCACTCACCAGTGATCCTAAGATCGCATGGGCAGTCCTCTAGGGACCCTGGGGGTGGCGCTGATTCTGTGCCCTAGGTGACCAGGTGCTGGAGCAGACTGAAAGGGACTTGTGCCCTGGCATGCTTTTATATACAGAAGGAAGGAGTATCTTATTTGGAATGAGACTATCCTCTGTTCACATATCTTAACTTACTGATTTTACTAAATTACCTGATTTCATTACATTTTCCATGTATTTAAATATATGCAAGGATTGTGCATTGGTCTAAATATGCAATGATTAGTCACCATTAAACTAATAATAATTTTGCTTCATGGAAATATTATAGAAAAAACAGTTTAGTAACATTTTAAATCATATATATTCTGAAGAAAATGATGCATATCCTATGGCAGAGTCCAGAATACAGCTGGATCACAGTCATTTATGCTGGGTTAAATCATAACTGTGCTTTGTATATAGCCTGTAGTTACAAGAACTAACAAATATTCAACTTACATTGGAAAACATGACTATACATGAAACTCGATGCTTCACATGCATTAACACTTTGACTTTCTTTACTTAGTGAATTTTTTTCTAGACTGCATGATTTCCTCCCTCCACTCCTCTCAATCCCCCTCCATATCATTCCCCCTTCTTGATACCTGTCCACTCCACTTTCACTTCTTCACAGAAAAAGTCAGGCCTCCCACTGGTATCAAACAACCATGGCATGAGGTTGCTGCAAGTCTAGACACATTCTCTCCTTTCTAGTCTGAAGGACGTAACCCAGTAGGAGGACAGGGTGCCAAATTCAAGCAACAAAGTCAGAGATAGCCCTGCTTCCACTGTTAGGATTCACACAAGAAGACCTAGCTAGCCAACTGTAAGATGGTGTAGGTTAGTCTATGCATGCTCCCTGATTGATGGTTGAGACTCTGTGAAGAACACTTATGAACTGAGGTTAGTTGTTTCTGTAGGTTTTCTTGTGGAGTTCTTTACTGCTTTTGGCTCCTACATTCCTTCTCCTTCCTGTGCAGGATACTCTGGGCTTTGCCTAATGTTTGATTCTCTGAATCACTTTCCATCAGCTGCTGAGTGAAGCCTCTCTGATAACAATTGAGCTAGCCACCAATTTATGAGTATAGAAGTTTATCATTAAGAGACATTTCACTGATTTTTGTTGCAGTAGCGTTTATTCTGTCCTAAGTCTCCAGCCTCTGGACTTGGACCTCCAGGCACTGTCAGTGTTGAGCCCAGATTCATGGCATGGATCTCAAGATGGATCTCAGTTACTGTTTGTCCACTCGTCCAATTTATGTGTCATCTATACACCAGGAAATCTATTAAGCAGGACAAATTTAAGTTGAATTTTCTATGGCTGGGTTGGTGTCCCAAACCTTCAAATGGAAGTCTTGTCTGGTTAGAGAAGATAGTGTGTATGGGCTTCATACACAGCATGCTAGGAATATTAGCTAGGGTCAGTCTCATAGAGTTCTCAGACTTTTCATTTCCCTGGTTTCTTCTTTATCCCAGAGTTACCCCCATCCTTTTCAGTTTTCTCTCCTAATATTCTTTCCCTCCACCCTCCCAGCAACCTGTTCACTCCTGTTCCCATCCTTACCCCATTTCTTTCCAGACCCTCCTCACATGTACCCACAAAGTATATTCTGTATTTTATTCATGAGATAATTACTTAGATTCTGTGGATCTGTGAATTGTAGCAAATTAATTTTCCATGGCTAGTATCCACTTATAAGTGAGTACATAGCATTTTTGTCTTTTTGTGTCTAGGTTATCTCACTTGGGATGATCTTCCCTACCTTCATTCATTTCCCTGAAAATTTCACAATGTCCTTGTATTTGACAATGAGTAATACTCCATTGAGAAAACATACCATATTTCCTTTATTAATTTATTGGTAGAGGGACATCTATGTTTTTTCAGTTTCCCTCCTATCAAATGACACTACCTTGTGTCAACTGACAAAAAACTATTCAACACAGACATTATGTGTGAATGTCAATCTTTTTCTGAGTGAAAGCAGTGGGGAAAACCTACAACAATTAGTGAAATGTCAGTCCATTTGAAATATTAGTGTTATTGGAAACAGGGTATCTATGTGCAAAACTTTATATAGGAATGTAGAATAAAAATATAGGATCAATTCATGTATTGCAACTGCTGATAAAGCTATTAAAGTTGGTCCTCACAAATTTACGAATTTATTTTTGAAGAGAATTATTTGAAAATACTTTTATCTTGAGTTTGTAACTACGAAGGATTTCTGAACACCAACAAGGCTGAGAATCTAGCTTGGTCATCTTAGAAGTTCCTGCTTTGTTCTAGACAGCCTTATGGAAACATTTACATGCAGCATTCATCATGAGTTTGGAAAGCACAAAATTACACATAAAAATGTTTCAGTATAAGTTTTACTTTTTTTGAGATGTTCAAATAAATATTTTATTAGGTATTTTTTATTTGCATTTTAAATGCTATCCCTAAAGATCCTTGTACAGTCCCCTTGCCCTGCTCCCCTACCCACCCATTCCTACTTCTTGGCCCTGGCATTTCCCTGTACTGGGGCATAGAAAGTTTGCAAGACTAAGGGGCCTCTCTTCCCAGTAATGGCTGACTAGGCCATCTCTTATAATACTTATCTTTTGTTTTATAATTTTGTTTTGTTTAATTCTTGAGATAGGGTTTCTTTGTGTATCTTTGGATGTCCTGAAACTCACTTTGTACAGCAGATCGGTCTTGAAATCTGAGTTTCTCCTGCCCCTGCCTCTTGAGTGCTGGGATTTAAGGCATATCTCATATTTCATTTTCAAACCAGGTTTCCAATGTAGAAGTGTGTACTTTTCCTTTAAAAGTACCTTTTTTCCTATATTTCATAATCCATATATCAAATTTAATTCCATCCTTAACAATGTCAGATAAACAATTTCTCCCTAATAACTTAGGCTTTAATATTGTGATATGCTATTAATGTTACATTTATGTAGCAATTATCAAAGTACTCTGATGAAGTAAGAAATAACTGAATTATCTCTAAAGGATCATAAAACTGTATTAAAATAAGGTTGCATTATGTATCCTAAGCAAACACTTGAGAATTTTTTGTACCAGAGGAGTTCAGGTCCTGGTATAAATTTCTTCTGGCAAAAGAGCAAAAAAGGAGAATGTAGAGATTTAACATTCATTACCACTAAACTCCCTAAACAGAAACTTGTAAAGAAAACACTGCCAGGGTTACAATCTTAATTTGCAAAATAACGACTTGTTAGAGGCTTAATATGGCCAATTCTGACATGAAAAAGTCTGAGAGAGGCCTCTGTTACATGAAAGTCTTCAAATTTCTTTTGCTCTAGGGGATAGAGAGGGTATCACAGAGTTCAGAGAATTTCTCTCTTGCTTTTGGCAGGCAATAAAATACCAAAGCACTCAAAGGGACATCAGACCACTATGTGTTTGACAAGGTTGACCTCCAAAAGCTGTTCACTTAGTCACTTACATTAGGGAGTTTACTCAGAACCCTGTAGGAAGGACTCTTAACCACTACACCATATCTTCAGTCCTTATATTTCATATTGTTAATTGATCTGACAGATAATATATTATTCAAAAATAATTGCAAAATAAATGAATTTAGCTTTCCTATTATATACATATAAACAGAGATATTATACCAGTATTAAAAAAGGAATCCAGCTGGGCATGGTGGCGCACGCCTTTAATCCCAGCACTCGGGAGGCAGAGGCAGGCAGATTTCTGAGTTCGAGGCCAGCCTGGTCTACAAAATGAGTTCCAGGACAGCCAGNTGAGTTCGAGGCCAGCCTGGTCTACAAAATGAGTTCCAGGACAGCCAGGGCTACACAGAGAAACCCTGTCTTGAAAAACCAAAAAAAAAAAAAAAAAAAAAAAAAATGAATCCACCTTTCCATCTCTATCACTAGGTTAATTTTGTGATTAGTAGTAGGTTCAACTCTGTGGCTTATGATCTACCCAGCCATGGATTTATGACTCTGTTAATGGTACCTGGAGTGACTTTTATCCTGTAGAAAAGGGCATGCTATAAATCAAATTATTGGTTACTCCCATAGCATTTTGTCCCTAATACAACATTGGACAAAGCTTTCTAGAAAAGGCAAGGATCACAACTAAGCAAAACTGTTGATCATTCTCCTGTACTAGAATGAGTAGAACCTTTAAATGTTATGAAAGTGAGCCAGTAGGGCTGACACTTCCAGGTTGGAACATGACGTCTCCAAATGACCGAAGTATGTGATATCTTCTACAATAAGATCTTACCATCAAGGTCTGGATGGTAACTCTTACTTAGAGTTCCTTTTACTGTAAAACACTACATCAACATAAAATCTTTATGCTTGATATTCCAATACTCACTCTCCTTGTGTCCATAATTATTTTGAGTGTCCTGCGTATTTGTGATTCCTGAAAACATTTAATACTATTTTTTGTCAGTTTGGATGAAGGGAATGGTGCTAATGAATCTGTAGACTATTTTTTGATATCTTGCCATTTTCATAATATTAACTCTTCAAGTGTATGGGAGGTCTTCAATTTTTGTTGTCTTCATTGCTTTTTTTTCATTTTATTTTATTTATTCCAACAGATTTTTATTGGACACTCTAGTGAATGATACTATTTACATGATTTCTTTTTATATATACAGGTCTACTGGTCTTTGCATGTTGATTTTATATTCTTATACTTTGATAAATATTTTACCAGCTCTATGTGATTTCTGTTGGTATTTTTTAGGTTTATCTGTGTAGAAGAGCATAACATCTACCACTAAAGATAGATAATTTCTTCTTTTATTTACATCTCATTTACCTCTATACCCATATAATTTCTTTTGCTAAGATATAAGCTCTATATTTAACAGGAATGAAGAGGGTGGACAACTTTTTCTTATTCATGATTTTAGTAAATTTATATGAATTTCTCCATTAACATAATGTTTGCTACAGGTTTGTTTACTAATTTATATTATGTTGGGATATATATTCTGTATTCCTAGAAGCTCTATGACATTTATCATGAAGAGATTTTGGATTTGGTCAAAGGCATTTAAAGCACCTAATGAGTTGATCACATTGAAAAAAATGAGCTCTTATTCAGATGGTTCTTCCTCTAAAAGTGATCTGGTCTTTCATGTAGCACTCAATATTTTTATTTGTCCTGTATGTTTAGTGTTTCAGTATATATTGCAATGGATACTCCATTTCTCTTCTCTTTATGAAGTATACCATATTCTTTCTGCTCCTTGATAACCATCAGCTTCCTTAAATTTAGGAAATATTCTTTTGGTTCTTTGTGTTACCTCACATAGCTGCTTTCCTCTCTTTATGCCTTGATCCTCTTCATAAATTTTCTGGCTTGATTTTTCAAATAATATATTTAAGTATTGTTTTCATACACTATAATTTTGTCCTATCTCCCCTTCCCATGGCTCCTTCCCCACACTGCTCACTGATTTTCAAGTTTTCACCCCCTTCTCTCTGAGAAAAAAAAGCCAAAATAAGACAAAACATACAAAGTTGTAAAGGTTATTTTGTGCTGGCTAACTATCACTGAGTTAAAGCCTGTCTGAAATCTGAATGATATACCCAATGTCTTTCTATTGAGAAAAATTAAATTAAAAAAACAACCTGGATTTCAGTCTCAGATTCGAAAACGTTCCTTCAATGATCTTGACGTGTATATTTTCTGTGCCTTTATTTGAGTTTCTTCTATCTCCATAGAACCATGCTTTTGTAGTATCCTATGGCTCTGTTCTTAGGTTTTATTAGATTAATCATTTTCTTTATTTTCTTTGACTAAATGATCTATTTTTACTTTGTCTTCAATCCCTGATACTATCTCTTCCACTTGATTCATTTTACTGGTGTGGTTTTATATGAAATGTTTTGTTTGGTTTGTTGAATGTTGTAGTTTACATTTTATTCCATTTATATTTTCTTCACACATTCTATTTTTAAGTTAACTATCTAAATTATATTTTACAACATTGTTTTACTTATATCCTTAACTGTTTGTATTTTCTCAGTCTATAATCAGTATTAATATCCTATTTGAATTCTTTGAATATATTTATAATTTCTATTTTATATTATTTGACATTGTTGTCATCTACGTTATTTTCTGAGTGATAGAGGAACTTCCTTTTGTTTTGTTTCTGGGTGCTGTTGTAGTTTTCCTATGAGACATGAGCATGTGAAGTCAGATGCTGGGTATTTTTCTTGGTATGAACATTTGTTTCACCTTTGTTGTGTGGTTGTAGGGATCCCTGCTATTTTCCTGAAGGTACAAGGTTTTTGAGCAACAAGATTGTGTTTAATGTTCAGACTCAGTGCTGATGTGCAACTGGAATATCAGAAGTAGTTCAAGTTTTAGTGGAATCTGGGCAAGGGTTTGCTTCTTAGCTCAGTAATGAACCCAATGGTGTTAACAGGTTCTTAGTAGAGATCTTCAAACGTCTGTAGAGGTTTATGTGGAGATCTGTACTTTCTTCAGCTCACAAGGAAAAGGAACATGAAATTGGTAGGTGCAGGCATTGTGTGGATATCATGTGTTCCAGGTTATAGCCAGTGGAGAGGAAGTGTTGTCCTTATAAAATAAGATGAACAGCTTCTAAGAACAATAACTGAACTTGCCCTTTGATCTTCCAATGCATATGTGTACCATCATATATGTGCACACTCATATCACCATAAAAACATACGCATGCATATCCCAAGACAAAATAATTAAATAAATAATAAAGTTTCCATATGTGTGCGATGATTTATTTCAGATAAACTAAGGCTAATATTTTCTAAACTTTCTCTACTAATATAAGAAGGCCAACAGTTTTGTGTGTTTTGCCCTGATATATTTGTATTCTGATGTTAATTCTGCTTCCTCAAGAGGGTTCACCGCCCTATGAGCAGTTGATCACATATTCAGGTGATCTAATGGGAACCTTCTCCCTATTCTAACTGGTCAATAAAGACTAGAGCCTTCTGATTGGGCAGTGGAAACAAAATGTGGAACAAGAAGTTTTGGAGAAGAGAGAGGAGAACAAGAAGGGAAGGAGGGAGGACAGAAGAAGAGGAGGAAGCCAAGATGGAGCAGAACCACACGAGAAGCAGAAACTGCAAGGAGCAAATGGTCTTAGAGCCTGTGAATAATTTAGTACATATAATTCTAGATCGGAAAAATCTAGGAACATAGCTTCTAATTATAACTGGGTTTTTTTTTTTTATACAGGCTTTATTGGGTTTCAAAGTCATGCAAAAATTGGTATACCATATAGGGCTTAAAACCCAACTAAACTGAGATCCTTCCCCACAATATAAACAGCTAGTGCTACAATCTAAATGTTTCGTAGTGTGTAAAATGAATGATAAATGGGTCTAAAGGGTCACAGAAAGTTACTGAGAATCTCTTTCTCCAAGCTCCAAGGAACCATGGGCAGCACCCAAGCCCAAGCTGGGAATTAGGTAGCATCAGAGTTATAAAGCTAGGGGGCCCTGAGCCTAAAGAGTGAACAAGGACCCCTGGGCTCAACTCCCTGTGAAATAATGTCACAGCTGAAAAAACAGTAGTTAACTTTCCAAAGCCTTCTCAAAGCAGGCTTATCCAGGCATCTCGGACCCCAGAGAGCCATTCCACACTACCTTCCAGTATCTTCAATGTCTAAATAGAATTTAGGACAGCCAGACTTTTTCTACCAACTGGATGCCACAACTGCCAGCCACAACCCAATGGTAGGATATCTCAGAAGCCAACTTCCATGTCTTGATCTGAACAGCAGAGAGAGACAAAGGTACAAGAAGCTCTGGATCAGGTAGTAAGAATCTATCTATCATCTATCTATCTATCTATCTATCTATCTATCTATCTATCTACTAAGATGAGAAACACAATAAATACCTTTTGGGTTTTATGAGATGATATTTTGAACAGTTCGACAGGGATGGACTTAAGTGAAGTTGACACCTTGCCAGTTATCACTATTACAATGTTAAGTATCTTGGTTTACTATGCCTTCTCAAGTGACAGGTTCCTAGTTAAAAGATTGAGAGCCTTAGAAAGGGAATTAAAGGATTTTATAGTTTGAGAACAGGAGCTGGAAAAGATGATAGAACAAAAGATGCAGAAATTCATAGATAAGACTGAGCAAAAGAAAGATAAACTTAAGAATTGGCAACATGTCCTAGAAGAAACACGAACTAAAGGAACTGAAAATTACAGGCCAAGATAAGCGACAGAGAGAGGAAAAACAAGTTTGGGGATAGGAACTGGAGAAGGAAATAGAAGAAAGGATGCAACAGCTCACAGACCAGACTGAGTGGCAGAAAGAAAACAAAGAGGATTAGAAGTAATGCTTGGAGGAGAGTCTTTTAAAATTAATCAATCAAAATAAAATAGACACCTGAATATTAGAATAACAATCTAATGAAAAAATTTAAATGTGGAAGCAGAACCTTGAACAGAGGATACAGGATCTCAGGCAACAGAAGGAACAACAAAAAGATAAAACATATACATAGACCTTAAAGGATGAACTAAAAATATCAATTAGTTAAAATAATCAGGCATAGTCAGAAGATAAAATTAGAGAAAGTCAACTAAAGGTTGTTAGAAAACAAACCTTAGTTTATCCAGCAGCTGATAATCATCTACATAATTATCAGGGATTCAAATGGCAACCCCATGGATGTGTTAGAGCTAAGAAAATTTAAGGAAAGTGTCACTAATTATGAAATATATTTCCCCTTTGTTAAACAAATCTTGACTTCTTGGGCTTCTAAAAATAGAATAATACTCCAAGACTGGAAGGATATGGCAAAGGCAATATTAGAACCATGATCACATTTACAATGGTTCTCATGGTGGAGAGAAGAGACAAAGAAGATAGCATGACAAAATAGCCAGAGGTAGCATTTTTTCTAAAGATCAGGGTTTGTGTGTGTGGAGGGGGTGTGGAATTGTTGAGGTAGAGATACAGGATGAATATGATGAAAAAAAACCTTGACTTCATGTCACTTGGCAGCCATAAATGCCTGGGAAAAATCATAGAAACAGTAAAGTCTTGAACCATTTTCTCAAGTCATGCAAGATCCAAAGGAAACATTTCTTTACTTTTTGCCAAGCTTGTCTTCTGCTGTAGAAAAAAGAATATTGAATCCTTCAAAAAGAAAGACACTAATTGAGTCTTTAATTCAGAAACTTTTAGTGCTGAATGCAAAGAAGTAATCAGACCAGTGAAGGTAAGGGCAGCATCGATATATGAGTGGATTAGATATACAATTTATGATAGACTTCATTCATCTGATGCAACTTTAAAGAAGAAGGCAGGCCGCAGATAGCAAGTCTAAATAAAAATATAGAAATGGAGGAATTGATGGAATTTTCAGAAGACAATATTTGTAAGCAATTGTGTTCTTTGAACATGAGCTATACAGGAATGAGGGGATTGCTTAGCTAGGTATGACAAATTGACAAACTGGAAATAGTCTTATACAGTTGGAAGAGAATTTAATTGTAGTTAAATATATAGGAAATAATATTGACCTAAGTGAGAAAGGATATGTATATACATATGAATTTAAGTAGATGAATACCTAAATGTAGGCCTTGATCGCACTATTAAAAATTTGTCATGTAATAACAAGGCAGGAGATAGTGAAGGAACATTGTCTCAAAGGATAATAATATTTTTAGACTGCTTTAATTGTTTGAATTGCTTTAATTATAAAAATGTGAGTTGTTATAAGTTTTGTGGTTATGATATTAAAAATCCTCTGGGAGAGAAGTCAAAAAGGGTGCAAATTCTATACCTTTGGTGATTTTAAGTTACTGGACCTGAATTAGACACTTGATCTGGGGAGAGGGCTCTGTATTTCTGTTAATAAGAAAGAAAAGGCTTTGGACCCCTTCAAAGTTCTATGGGTCAGATATGATAGGGAAAAAGCCCTGAATTTCTTGGCTAAAGACAGAAAAGAATTATTGAAGATCTAACAGGACAGGTAACATAACTAGCTTATTCCTCTACATGGGCATAGCTCTGTAAAAATGGCTCAGACATTTAAAAAAATGTCTTTAGCCAAAATTTCAGCTAAAATTAAATAATAAATCTTATTCATTATAGAATCCTGAAGATTCATCATACTATCTTTCAGAAAGCATGAATGAAGATCTATTACAATTAGTTATTATAAAATTAACTCATAAAATGACAGTTGCTGGGCTGCAGAGATGGCTCAGCAGTTAAGAGCACTAATTGCTCTTGCAAAGGTCCTATGTTCAAATCCCAGCAACCACACGGTGGCTCACAACCATCCATAATGAGATCTGGTGCTCTCTTCTGGGGCTGTCTGTAGACAACTACAGAGTACTTACATATAATAAATAAATAAATCTTAAAAAAAAAAAGAATACTTGCCTTTAACCTGCTCAAACAAGGAGCAAAAATGTATACTTAAATGATCTGTGCACCTTCCACAATCCATAAAATAACAGTACTAAAATTTTGGTTGTAAGATTCAGATATTGCAGAATGTATAGTGCTGACCAGATCCATTCACAAGGATGCTGAAATGGCCTGTTGATCTTCCTCCCTGCCTCCTGATGTTGTTCCTGTTGTTGTTTCCAGAGACTTGGTTCCAGAACAGCTTCAGGAATAGCTACCAATTTCCAATGAACTTGGATCATGCAGCCTTTCAGACAGATCCAGTCAGAACTTCAGTCAAGCCTGGATCCCTCAAAGCACATAGAGCTTGGATAACAGATGCTACAGCCAGCTTTCTTAAGTCTGACCAGTTTCTCATGTTTTTGTACCCATGCACACCCCTTTAAAAATGCATCACCCCAATTCAGCAGGAAGTAGTTGTGGAGAGTTGTTATCCCTATAACTTGGGTTTAGGTGCCTGGTTGTGATTATTTCATAAATTATAGATAGATTGTCATTTTAAGGGATAATTTGGAAATGGTTTTAATTTGAACTAGGAAGAAACCAAATAAAGAGCTTAGACATGTGAATTGCTGTCTTTCCTTTACTCTTCTCTATCCTTTTTTTCCTAGGTAAAAGGAAAAAGATTGACAGAGAAAAGTTGGATAGAGTAATATTATAAGCAATTAGATATATTGGATGGATTACTAAATTTGTACCTTCTTTTTAAAGCTGGATAATAACATACTTATAAATTGAATCAAATGATCGAAATACAATTATTTCACCATTTCCTCTTTTACCATTCTCTGCAAAACTTATTATATATACTTTAGAATAATGCATTCTGTAATTTGAGTCCTGTAAATCGTCAGAATATTATTGCTATCTTTTGAAGTTTCTATTAAATATTTCATCTGCATTTTGGGTTATTTTCTTTGATCTACATTTACATAGTCTCTCTTTAGCTGGACCTGCTCTAAATTTTTTTGTTGTTCTTTTATTTTTTATTGGATATTTTATTTACATTTCTAATATTATCCCCTTTCCTAATTTCCCACCCCAAATCCCCATCCCATTCCCCCTTCCGCTAGTTCTTTGAGGATATTCCCCTACCTACCCACCCATTCCTACCTCCCAGCACTCACATACCCCTACACTGTGACATTGAAACATCACAGGACAAAGGTTCTCTTCTCCCATTGATGCCCAACAAGGCCATCCTTTGCTACACATGTGGATGGAGCCATGTGTCCCTCCATATGTGGAGGCTTAACCCCTGGGAGCTCCTGGGTGTAGAAGAATACAAATCGATACTTTCCTATCTCCTTGTACAAAGATCAAGTACAAGTGGATTAAGGACATTCACATAAAACTAGATACACTGAAACTAATAGAAGAAAAAGTGGGAAAAGCCTCTAACACATGGGCACAGGGGAAATTTTCCTGAACAGAACACCAATAGTATATGTTCTAAGATCAGGAATTGACAAATGGGACCTCATAAAATTACACAGCTTCTTTAAGACAAAGGACACTTTCTTTCTTTCTTTTTTTTTTAAAAAAGATTTATTTATTTATTTTATGTAAGTACACTGTAGCTGTCTTCAGACACTCCAGAAGAGGGAGTCAGATCTTGTTATGGATGGTTATGAGCCACCATGTGGTTGCTGGGATTTGAACTCCGGACCTTCGGAAGAGCAATCGGGTGCTCTTACCCNCTGAGCCATCTCACCAACCCAAAGGACACTTTCAATAAGATAAAATGGCAACCAACAGATTGGAAAAGGATCTTTACCAATTCTACATCATATAGAGGGCTAATATCTAATATATACAAAGAACTCAAGAAGTTAGACTCCAGAGAAGCAAATAACCCTATTAAGATGGATACAGAGCCAAATAAAGAATTCTCAACTGAGAATATCAAATGGTCAAGAAGCACCTAAAGAAATGTTCAACATTATTAGTTATCAGGGAGATACAAATCAACATAACACTGAGATTCGACCTCACACCAGTTAGAATGGCAACGTTCAAAATCAGGTGACAGCAGATTCTGGCAAGGATGTGGAGAAAGAGGAACATTCCTCCATTGTTGGTAAGATAAAGAGCTTGTTCAACCACTCTGGAAATCAATTTGGCAGTTCCTCAGAAAATTGAACATAGTACTACCAGCAGACTCAGCTATACTGCTCCTGGGCATATATCCAAAAGATGCTCCAACTTGTAATAAGGACACATGCTCCACTATGTACATAGCAGCCTTATTTATAATGAGAAGCTTGAAAGAACCTATATGCCCCTCAACAGAGGGATGGATCCAGAAAATGTGGTACATTTACACAATGGAATACTACTTAGCTATTGAAAACAATGACTTCATGAAATTTGCTGACTAATGGATAGAATTTGAAAATATCATCAATGAAGCAGAGAGTGTTAAAAGCACTGTTACAAAAAAGAGAAAGCAAGAATTACAAGTTTGTTTCATTGCTCTGTAACATAATATATAAATATTAATTATTTCACAATGTAACCATTCATAACAAATTAGGATTGACTTAACTTTATTTGCAGATGATGTTATAATGTATGTAAGTGACCCAAAATATCCCTCCATGTAACTTCTACAGCTGATAAACTTTGTCATCAAATTAAGATACAAAATTAATTTATGTACATCATTAACCCTACTATATGCATATAACAATTTTAATGAAAGAGAAATTGGGAAAACTATATCTTTCATAATAGGTATATAATGTAAATTATCTTGGGGTAAATTTAACTAACAAGTGAAAGGTTTGTATGAGGTGAAGTGTAGGGTCTAATGAGGGAAGGGATTTGTATGAGTAAGAATGGGAGGAGAGGATGGAGAGAGAGGAGGGAGGCAGGATCCACATGTGAAATGAATAACATAAAAATTCATGTAACTGTCATATATATATGTATATGCACACAGGCACCCACCTGCATACACACACACACACACACACACATACACACACACACACACACACACACACACACACACACAATACATAAAGAAGGCAAAAAGGCAACTTTTCAATAACTTACTACATGACAGAAGTCTAAAAACAATACTTACCAGCTTGCAAAATGATTTTCAAGGAAAACCGTTTGATTTGAGTTTGCAATTCAAAGTCTCTAAATGCGTGACAGGTTTACAATAAAAAAAGCATATGTATTATTAGTCCATTGACATTGGTTATTTTATTAAGGAAGGGTCAAAGACACATCCAAAGAAGCCAAGAGAAGATGTCTAAGATAAAATAGAAATCACATATGGACAGAAGAAGGGAACTGGGTAGGCAAGGTTATGGGGAGAGAAGAATGCTCTTATGGGGATCAGATGTAGGAAGGGCATGGAAGAGAGAATGGAAATAGGTGGTGGAGTAGGAGAGGGTAGCAATTTCTAGGACTTGCCATCAACTTGGGATGGAGGGAAGCTCAAGGGAGTTTTGGGGGGCAAAGCAAGCACACAGTCCGAGTGGTGGTGAAAATGGATCAGGACTGGCCACATTCTGTAGCCAGGCAGCCCTCCCAATGAAGAGATAAAGCAGCACCCCACCCACAAAACCTTAGACACAAATTGTGCCTTGACTACAAGATGTACAGGAACAAAAATAGAACAAAGACTTGGGGAATGGCCAATTGACTCAACTTGAGACCCATCTCATAGATAAGAACCAACAAATCCCTGACACTATTAGTGATACATTATTCTTTCAGACAGTAGCCTAGCATAACAGTCTCCTATGAGGCTCCACCAGATGCAGAATCCTACTGCTAAATATTAGATAAGCTCTGAGAATTTTATGGAAGATTTGGGAAAAGTATTGAGGGACCCGAAGAGGACAGTGACCCCAAGAGGAGAGAAAACCCACAGAAAGACCAACAGTGTCAAGTAACTTCAACCTTTGCTGTCACCAGAGATTGAACTGCCAACCACAGAGCAAACATGGATTGGAGCTAGGTCCCCAACAACTGGAGTGGAGGATCCCTGTATCTGTTGCCTGTCTACCTGTGACTGGGCTGCCTCTCTCCCCTAAGTAGAAGAGCATGGAGGTGGGGATGGAGATTGGTGGACCAGGGTTGTTGGGGGAGTTACATAGAAGCTAGCTCGCCCTTATCTAAAGGGGAAGAAGAAATTCGGGTTTGGGAAGAAGTTTTATTTCAAGTAATAAAATTTATAAACTACTTAAATGTTTATTAAGGGTACTAGATGAACGTGTTATATGTTATGATTAGATAACAATAGAAATAGGAGTAAATGCAACAAAATAAATCATATAGGTGTTAGACTTTTTATGAACTTAATTAACAAATCAGGTCCGAAATAATGGATGTGTTTAGTGACATACCCTGCTGGACTTAGAATATTTTATTTCTTGGGATTCTATTTTAATATTGTATTGAAACTATTGACTACCTGGTAGTTCCTTAAATTATCTCCTTCTTTACATTGAAAATAATTTTTTTGACTTAACAAAATTTGATTATTATCTTCTACTAACCCAAACCTATACTCTTTCTTCAGCTCATTAGTATAAAAATGGGTAACTAAATATGATAAAATAAAATTATATACAGTAAAATAAACAAACCGAGACTAAACATACAAGAAAAAAATGAGCCAAAAAAAACCTTGAGAAAGATATATTGTCACATAGACATACATATTTTCACACAAATAAATCACATAAAAATAACCAAATACATAGCAGTCAATGAAAAAGGTAAAGCAAAATCCAATTTTGACTTTTTTCTTAGGTCTTTTAAAATGAAATTTAAACTGCTTACTAGTATATGTGTTATTAAATATAATGTACTATTTTTTCTATAAATTTTATTTAATACCCAAAAACATGGATTAGCTTTTGGTTCATTCCTAAAACCAATATTCTTATGTTTTGAGCTTCAGCCAATTTTATCCATTTTACTAATGGATTTAAAATTATTTTTATCGATATTGACTTATGAAATTACTTTCTTTAAAATTATAGTAATATTTTAATAAACAAACTGTTAATGATAGTTTTAGCAATTAAATAAAAATTTTAATTAATAATATATTTATTGCTTGAATAACTTCCTGATTACTTTCTAACATCTTCAAGTATAAACTTTAACTTATGCTTCAGTTTTTAATCATATATTTTCTATTTATTCTAAATACTCTATATTAAATTCAGTGTATATACTGGACATACTTTCCAGTATCTATTATTAAGTTTTTCTGAGGATTTTTTATAACTCAGTGTTTTGTGAGTTTTTCTAAACATTTTCAATGAATCACAGATCATGTGACTACCCATACATTTATTATGAACAATTAATGGGTCATCTTTTCAATCTTGCTTGTACATAGCAATTTTTGGAATGGTGTTATAGTAGTTATTGTGTAAGTTATCAAAATTGTCTAATATAATGTTGGATTTTCGTATTTCTGCTTTTATTCATTCAAATCTTAAATTGAATCTCATAAAGTAGCAATAACCATCTTTACATGCAATAATGTACCTTCTATTACATAACCTCTTATTAACAGTAGCATGTTCCAAGGTTATTTTATCTAGTATTGTAAATAATAATGTTCTTTTTTTACTATTATTTCTGCTATTAAAATATTTTTGAGGTTACTAAAGAAGTAAGATTTTAAAACTATCTTTTATCAAAGAGCAATAAGTAAAAATCCAATTCCTTGGGATATCTTTAACAATAGTTATTCAATATATAACTTTGAATAATCTTCAGGAAAATGAGAAACTACTTAGGACTAGTATGTAAAGAGATTAACCAGACTCATAAATTAGCAGACACATTCCTCAAAAGATAATAAGTCTCACAAGTTTATTTTATAGTTACTATCATTTTTTTCTATGTATAATATGCTTAAAGCTAATAAACAACTTATAAAATGATTAAGTCCTGAATATACCAAGACTTATGTTTTAATATTATAATTTATATAAATATCAGTTTATCCTAACTTTGGTAGAGAATAAAGATGTTGACACTCAAAATGTCACAAATTTTCACTGTTAGGTACACAGTATTATATAGTGATGTGATCACCCCTATTCTCTGTTGTTTTCTACTTTGAGTCTTGCTTAGTTTTACATCAGCAGGTAGGATCAGTAAATGCATGCTTGCATATCTTGTATTCATCTTGCCTCAATATGAAAATTTGATATCAAAACTATTTTTTCTCTTATTTAGTGAAGATATATGATAAACAACAATGACCTCATACTAACATGTGGCAGAGTCTTTTGTAGTACTATTGTAAAAAATAATGGGTTTAAAAGACGTTTTTTTAAATACTCATTGTTGAATGCATTTGCATACAAACAATAGTTATTTCAGGGGTTCTTCATATAGTCATCTGGGTGATGACTATATGAAAAAATTTTTTTTTGATTATTCATTTCCCTGAGTTTCTATCTAATCCCAGAGATGTCCCGCACTACCAGTGGTCTCTCCTGCTACTCTCTTCCTCCATCTTCCTCCCCAACTTGGCCTTGCTGTTAACACCCCTACCCCACCCCTCTCTAGGCCATCCCTAGGTCTACCTAAATGTCTATTCTATTTCTCATGCATAGTGAGATTGTTACTTATCTCCTCTGTTCTGTGAATTTTAGCATGGCTTTCATTTACTTTAAGGCTAATATCCACTTATACATGAGTACATTCCATGTTTGCCCTTCTGGGTTTGTAGTTCCTGACACTGGATGATGATCTTTTCTACTTTCATCATTTGCCTGAAAATTTCATGATGTCCTTGTATTTAATAGCTCAGTAATACTCCATTGTGCAACTATACCATATTTTCTTTATTTGTTCTTTGGCCAAGGAACATCTACGTTATTTCAGATTCCCTCTTCTCAAATGACTCTAGCTTGTTTCTGGCTGATGTCAAGCTATTCAACACAGGGATTAGTTCTAAAGTCTAGTTTTTCTGAATGAAAGCAGTAGGGAAAAAACAGAAAGATTAATGAAACAAGAGGAATCATGAAAATATTAGTTTTACTGGAAACATGATATTTATATGCTAAAGTTTCTTCAAACGCTGAAGGAATATATAAGACCAATTTAAGCATTTCAGCAGGAGATAGAGCTATTAATTTTGTTCCTCACAAATGTATGATTTTACACCTTAAAAGGAATTATGTGAACATTATTTTTATCTTGAGTTTCTAGGTATGAAGTATTTCTGAATATGAACATGGCTGACAATATCGTTTAGGCATATCCTGCTTTTTATAGTTCTGTTAACATCATGGCAGCAGTTAAATTCAGCACTTATCATGAGTTTGGAAAACACAAAAATCACACATAACAATATTTAAGTATGAAGTTTATTTGACTATACATATCACTTTTATGTTGTTTTGTTTTGCTTTGAAGAGTTTTTATTTTTGTATGTGTTTTGTCATATTTTGGTTTTAATACAGGATCACTTAGTTATGGTTTTACTGATGTGATAAGACAGCATGATCAAGGCAACTCTTATAAGAACAGTACTTAATTGGGGCTAATTAACAGGTCCAGAGGTTCTGTGTCCATTATCATTGAGCTGGAACATGGCATCTTCCTGACAGGCATGGTGCAGGAGATGCTGAGAGTTCCACATCTTTATCTGAAGGCTACTATTAGAATACTATTTTCCAGGTAGCTAGGATGAGGGTCTTAAAGACCTCACCCAGAGTGACACAACTAGTCCATAAAGGCCACACATACTTCAACAGGGTTACACCTTCTGATGCTACCATTCCCTGGGTAGAACATATACAAACTATCACACAGGGTATCTTTGTGTATCCCTTGTTTTCCTAGAACTCTGTCTCCAGAGTCCTGGTATCTTAGACATGTACCTCCACACCAAACTAATCTTCTTTTAATGTTTTGCATTTTATCATTTTAATATGTAATTATCATTCAAATATTAATAGCACATTTCATTTTAGAGTGCAAATGTAACCATTGGTTATTTTCCTTTAAAAGTATCTTCTGCCCATATGTCATAAAACATAAATCAGATTTAGTAACATCCTGAGCAATATGAGATTAACAATTTTTCCTTAGCAATTTAGTCTTAATAGTGTGCTGTGGTAACAATGATATATATATATATATATATATATATATATATATATATATATATATATATATATATGATAATTCTGTATTTACATTTCAAATATTTTCCACTTTCCTGGTTTCCCCTCTGAAGATCCTCTCTCCCTTCCCACTTCCCCTGCTCACCAACTCACCCCCTTCCTCTTCCTGGCCCTGGCATTCTCATATACTGGTGTATAAAACCTTCACAGGACCAAGAGTCTCTCCTACCATTGCTAAGTGACTAGGCCATCCTCTACTACATATGCAGCTAGAGCCATGAGTCCCACCATGTATTTTCTTTGATTGGTGTTTTAGTCCCAGGGTGCTCTGGAGTTACTGGTTCATTCATATTGCTGTTCCTCCTATGAGGCTGCAAACCCCTTTAGTTCCTTGGGTACTTTCTTTAGCTCTTTCATTGTGGACCCTATGCTCTGTCCAATGGAGGGCTGTGAGCATCCAAGGGGAAACCAGGAAAGGGGAAAACATTTGAAATGTAAATCAAGTAAATATCTAATATAAAAGAATAATTACATTGACTTCTTTTTTTTCCATTTGGATCTATTTTATGTCTCTGAGCAATCCAACTTCTGGGTCCTAGACCTCTAGGCTGTATCAGTATGAGCCCCATTTCATGGCATGGATCTCAAAAGGGATCAATATTTGGACACTTCTACAATTTTCTCTGCCACCTATAACCCAGTCTATCTGTTAGGTAGAACTAATTATAGGTTGAAAGTTTTGTGGCTGATTTGGTGACCCAAAGCTTCAACAGGTAGTCTTGCCTGGTTAGAGATGACTTGTATAGGTTTCATATACCCCATGCTAGGAGTGAAGCTAGCATCCTCTTTATAGATTTTTTTGACTTTCCCTTTCCCTAGGTTTCTAGCTAAACCCATAGATGCCCCGCACTTCCAATTGTCTCTCCCTCCATCTTCCTCCCAATCTGGACACTCTTGCTCCCAACCCCACCCCACCCTTCTCTAGGCCATCCCTAGTCTACCCACAAATCTATTCTATTTCTCATGCCTACTGCGATTGCTATTTATCTTCTCTGGTCTGTGGATTCTACCATGGTTTTCATTTACTTTATGGCTAATATCCACTTATAAGTGAGTACATTCCATGTTTGTCTTTCTGAGTTTGTAGTATCTGACACAGGATGATGATCTTTTCTACTTTCATCATTTGCCTCAAATTTCATGATGTCCTTGTATTACTAGCTCAGTAATACTCCATTGTGTAACTACACCACATTTTCTTTATTTATTCTTTGGCCAAGGAACCTCTAGGTTATTTCAGATTCCCTCTTCTCAAATGACTCTACCTTGTTTCTGCCTGTTGTAAAGCTCTTCAAAATAGAGAGTATTCCTAAAAGTCTAGTTTTTCTGACTGAAAGAAGTATATCCCATCCCACAGGACAAGCTATTTTGTGGGTAGAGGGGGACAGAGCCTGGAAAAGAGAATGGACTGGAAAGAAAAGGGAGACCAGGCAGGAAAATTGTTGAAGTCTCATTTATTGAGGATGTTCATCTGTCTCCTACAGATGTGGAAAAAAAAACTCGAAAGAATAGTGAAATTAGAGGCCCCATAAAAGTACTAGTTTTATAGGGAACATGGTATCTATATGCGAGAGTTTTATAAGGAGGTAGAAGGAAAATATAAGACCAATTCAAGCACTGCAGCTGGTGATAGAGCTATTAATTTTGTTCCTCACAAAGGTACAATTTTACACCTTAAAAATTTGTGTGAATATTAATTTTATCTTGAGTTCCTAGGTATGAACTATTTCTGAATATCAACAAGGTTGACAATATGGCTTAGTCATTTTATATGAGCTTGCTTTTTATGGTTCTATTCACATCATAGCAGCAGTTAAATTCAGCACTTATCATGAGTTTGGAAAGCACAAAATCACACATAACAATAATTATGTACAAATTTTGTTATATTACATATCATATTTTATGTTTTATTTTGTTTTGTTTTTTGGAGTGATGTTTTTGTATATGTGTTTGGTTATACTTTGGTTTTGATACAGGTTCTCATAGTTAGAGTTTTACTTATGTGAAGAGAAACCATGACCAAGGCAACTCTTATAAAGACAGTACTTAACTAGCCCTAGCTAATAGGTTCCTAGGTTCTGTCCATTATCATCAAGGCTGAATCATGGCAGCTTCCTGGAAGGCATGGTGCAGGAGGAGCTGAGATTTCTACATCTTCATCTGAAGGTTGCTAGCAGAATACTGTTTTCCAGTCAGCTAGGATAAGGGTCTTAAAGACCTCACCCACAGTGACACACCTACCCCCAACAAGGTTACAAGTATTTCAACAGGGATACACCTTCTAATCCTGCCATTACCTGGATGGAGCATATACAAACCATCACACAGGGTTTCTCTGTGTATCCCTGGCTTTCATAGAACTCTGCCTCCTGAGTGCTGGGATTTTAGGCATGTACCACCACAATACTTATCTTGTTTTAATGTTTTGTGTTTTATCATTTTAATATATAATTATCATGCAGATATAAATATCTCATTTCATTTTCAAGGTAGGGAGCAAATGTAAATATTGGTAATTTTCCTTTAAAAGTTTCCTCTGTTCATTTTTCATAAACCATAAATCAAATTTACTAACTTTCTTAATAATGTCAGTGAAACAATTTCTCCCTGACAATTTAGGATTTAATAGTGTGTTGAGCTAATAATGTTACATTTATGTAGCAAGTACCAAAGTACTCAGTATGAAATAAAAAGCAACTATTTCTTTTCTTTTTTAAAAAATTGTTATTTTTAATAGATATTTTCTTTATTTACATTTCAAAT